>NC_133121.1:65719368-66074339 GCF_033568475.1 Henckelia pumila
TCAAATCATCCAATTCACTCACAATATCACAAAGTTTCTCTAATCACTAGGGTCTAGACAATCAAGAAATAGTGCATATGGGTGAGAACTCAAGATTAAATATAGCTAACATTGACATTTTTAACACCAAAAATTATTTTCATCATAGGCCAACACAATTACTCATCATGCCTATAACTCAAACTAACTCATCAACAAATTTTCAAAAATTTTCAAACTTTTTAAACACCAATCCCCCCAAACTTAAATTGTGCATTGTCCTCAATGTAAAATAAACAAATTAAATTGCAGAGGAATACACGTACCTATGACAACGACCATCAGTAGTCGTCATTATTTTCATCGTCATTTGTAGCGCATTAGGGTATAGTAGGGGTAACACCACCAAACTTCATCTCCACACATCCTAATAAAAAAAATGACAAGGGACATAAATTTAAGAAATAAACACATAAAAATCAAATAAACAAAATAAACAAATAAATTGTTAAGAACAAATAATATTAGGCAAAATAATAGTCAAAACATGAAACTCCAATCAAGATTCGTTAATCTCTATAAATAACTAATAAGTTTATAATGAAATAATCAAACACATAGACATATCCAAAAATCTCATCATAAATCAAGGCAGATAATAAAAATCACAGAGTAGAGTTGATTCTCCGTCCCCAGATGAATTTCCTCTGTATGGTGATTTGATTATCCCTTGTCGTTCGCTCCCACGTCTCAAATCCGTGTCCCAAGCCTACTTGAATGCGTAGTTGTGTGGTTCTCTTGTTTGGGTGACTCTTCTTCTCTTCTCAAATCTCTCAAATTTGTGTGTGTTGTTGTGCGGCGGCTCTCCCCTTGATTGTGTCCTTGAAGTCCCTTTTATATGTCCTCGAAGCCCGTCAAAGAAAGCCTGACAAATCGAGAGTTTTAAAGTTGCAAAAATCTGCCAATTTCTCGCACAGAGCGGCGCGGGTGCGCAATAGAGTGGCGAGGGCGCGCCTGAACCTCGAATTTACACTTCTTTTCATGCCCAGGGTGTAAGAGTGGGTGCCCAGTGAGCCAACTGTGTGGCTATGGGCTTTGTTGACTCTTTGTATAAACAATCTTTTGTTTAATTTGTTGACTCTTTGTATAAACAATCTTTTGTTTAATATTATTTACACTTTTATGGCAATGACTTTATATTACTTCATATTGTTATATTGTGATATACTATTGTTGTTTTGATAAAGACCTTGAATATACTATAGTGTATGTAAGATGTGGTAGAACATGGAGATGTCTATCATGAAATACATCTTATAGTCACTGTATATTCTAAAACCGTTCCTAGTCGATTGAGCCGTCCGATAATAAGGATAAGGATCGCTCGAGTTTGAGACTAGCATTTGCGATGCGGAGTACCACGTTTCATTGGTAGGGAACATGGAGATGTTCGAAGCATGCAAATGGATATTCATAGGATGAATAGTCGAACTACCCTATCCGGACTTTCCAAGTGGTTATCACTTATCGAGTGGATAAAGTCCGCGGTTTTGGTTGTACACCATTAGTCCTTACGACTTGAAACATCATGGAGACTCTATATGCTAGTACTGTGCTTTGACTCGTTTACCGACTCTGAGGGGGTCATCAGGTGTCGAGATTGGGTACAGTTACGACACATATAGGAGTCAATGCATTGTTGTCAAGGATTCACCACATACTTGCGAGTGTGGATATCCTATGCGATCTGAGGAGATATTAGTGTGACAAATCTCTGGCCAGAGTACTTGATGTGATTTAAGAAATGGTTTCTTAGTAGCACATGCGATGTCACTAATTTGATCTCCAAGATGTATTGCATAGTTATCGAATCTTGAGCGACTCTCGATATACCAATGGTTGTTGATTCGATCGGGATATATGGATGAAGGGACCGTACTGTACGTTAACCAAAATCTACTGGTTCTTGTAGGCACTATCAGTGATACCTAGGGAATCATGGGGCGATGTTGCTAGGCGCTTTACCATGATTCGTTGGGCAAGTCGGAAAGTGTTGTTCCGAGTCACAAGGAGTTGTGAGCCCACGGCTAGCTGTATCCCTGAACCATTGAGGGTCACACAGTGTAATGGAGTTTTAATCCCCGTTGAGATAGTTAAATTTAAAGAGTTAAATTTAATGAACTAAGGAGTTGGACTTCTTAAATAAGAGTAAGGGAGTAGGATTTCCTAAAATGACATAGGGATGGACATTTTTGAAAACCACTGAATTCGGATTCAGGAAAATTTATTTTGACTTTAAAACGTGCAGAAATGGTTTCTGTGCACATTGGTGAAATCGTTTCATCAATCGGAGTCACGATGAATTTTATATTAATTTCTGAACGAGCGGGCTTTGCTTGTCGGGCCCCAGCTTATGACTAATGGGCCCTAAGGTGTTAGTGGCCTGCATTATAAATAAGTTATTTCAGTACAAAAATTACACACAACAGCTCATAATTTTTGAGACAGGATTTTCGAAACCCTAGCCCCTCTCAAAAACGTTTTCGGCCGCCCCCTTGCTCTGTCACAGAGAAATTCCGGTCTGTGATTTTGAATCGCAGTAAGGAATAACGAATCAGATTCCTTTATTCTCTTCGCAGAAAACTTCTGATAGATTTTCTAGTGCAATCTATCAGAGGGATTAAACCTCTGTTCGTGGACCTGATTGAAGGCGTTCATCGGTTCCAGGGAGAGACAACAAGAGCAGAATTGTTCTGTTGGTGTCCATTAATCTCGTTGCGAGATTTGAGGTAAAATTTATTTAATTGTTATTTAAATTTTACACACACACGTAATTCAATCGATGAACGGTTGATACCCATACCATGGAAACGTTCCATGAAAAATTTTTAAACTTCCGCTGCACCGGGTATCAATCGTAATTGGTCTGGGAACTCGCCAGTTTTCCAACAGTGGTATCAGAGCCAGGTTGCTCAGATCAATCGATTGAATTAATCAATTGTACAAAATTTTTGAGTCTCGGTTTTTGAAACAAAATAAATATTTTTAATAAAAAAAAAATTTTTTTTTCCGGGGGCGAAACCTGGGCAGCGATTGGATCGCTGCCCGGAGGGGGCAGCGATGGTCGCTGCCCCCAGGGGCGGCGCACGGCGCCGCCCAAAGGGGGCGCACGGCGCCGCCCAAAGGGGGCGCACGGCGCCGCCCAGGGCGGCGACCGTCGCCGCCCAGGGCGGCGCACGGCGCTGCCCAGGGCAGCGCTGTGCGCTGCCCAGCGCAGCGCTGGGCGCTGCGCAGGGCAGCGCTCGGCGCCGCCCAGCGGCGGCGCCAGGCGCCGCCAGGGCAGCAAGCGTTGCTTCCCTAAGGGGGCAGCCGGGCTGCCCCGGCCCGCGCCCCGGGTGCGGGCCAACCCGGGAGTGTCCCGGGTGGCCCGCGGGAAAAATTAATATTTTATTAAAAATTAATTTTAATATGTTAAAATTTTATTTTTGGTCCGGTCAAAAATTGTTTTTGATTGGTTCACGAGATTTCGGATCGAATTGTTCGAGTCCGTAAATTTTAAAATTGATTTTGGATAAATTTGAATTTTTGGAAAATTTTAATATTTTATCCGTAAATTGAATTTTGAAATCAATTATTTTGGTACAATTGATGATAAGATATGATCTTATGATATATTAAGTAAAATATGATTTTATTTGTAAAATTGGATTTTATAGATAAAATATGATTTTATTTGATATGGAGATAAAATATGATTTTATATGTGAAATGTGATTTTATATATAAAATATGATTTTATCTTGTTTAAATTTGAATTGCCACAGCATGTTATCCAATAAATTAATTTTGAATTAAATGTTATTGGATAAGGATGATCGATTGCCATGACCAATTTTGTAGGTGTATGTTAGGAATTTACATTTTGTCTTTATTGTTGTTGGTTTTATTAATGGGCCTGGTTTATGGCCCGATATGAATGTCATATGTAATAAAAGTGGGCTTGGTTTATAGCCCGTTCCCACCCCCTAAAAATGTATCCCCTACTTGTCATTGTTATTTATTGTAAATACATTAGATTTAGTGGGAGATCAAGATTTGAAGATGGTGGGCCCAGCAGACAATGAAGAACTGAAGAAATGTAAATTGGAAGCATATGTAATAGGATTGCATTTGCATACTGCATATTACCTAGGATTGGACTAAGACCCGTGATTGGCAACCACGGGTCAATTAGAAATGGAATCGATCATCCTATATAATATGTGATATTATGATTGTATGCATGTTTAGACATAAATTGCGTGAATCCGGCAATGCATGCAATAAATTAAATATGATGAGACAAATATTTTTATAAATAAAATCCCTCATTTTAAATATGATTTAAAATTTATATCAAGATAAATAAAGGAAATTTAAATATTGTTTAAATGTTCCTACCTTCCATCAACGGTCAATGTATGTGATGCTACCCGCGGATACGGTCCGGCTCATATTATTGGGGGGGGCCCGTCCGTCGGAAAGCTGTACATTGGATCGACAAATGTTGTAAGTTGGGTGGAACTCCCATGGGATCGGCTCATATTATTGGGGATCCACATGGCGACCGTCCATCACAACTTAATATTGATGGGTCATCTTGACATGTCACTTTAAACGGCGTCATATTATTGGGCCCTTATTGGACATGAGGTAAATACATGGGGGTTGCTTTGGAAGCAATTGGGCTCTACCTTTTGAGAATTATGGTTGGCTGATATTATTCGGGACCATAAGTTTGTCAATTGGACTCCATGTTCTCACTAAGGAAAAAGTTTCCCGTTTTCACTAGAGGGTGGTGAAATCGTTAAAATAGTGGGAGTGAGATTCATAAAATTAAATTCGCCTATTTTATGTCTTAGTAAATTGTTAAACAATCATTGATATATGTCTGTTTTCCTTTTCAGTATTTCATACAATGAATTCGCGAAATCCTTTATTCTCGATCCTCGAACAAAACAAGCTGACTGGCGCCAACTATACGGAATGGTTCCGGAAGTTGAAGATTGTCTTAACTTCGGAGAAAATGCTCTACGTGTTAGAGAAAGCACCTCCGAAGGAAGCACCAGCTGATGTTAGTCCGGAGGAATTGGCCAAGCTTGATGCATGGTGGGACCATGACATCAAGACCAAATGCTATATGCAAGCCTCGATGTCTGATGAACTCCAGAGGCGATTTGAGGACACGGTGAATGCTGCTGACATTCACGCGCAACTCAAGGAACTTTTTGGGGCTCAGTCGAGGGCTGAAAGGTTCTCTACTGTTAAGGAGTTGATGACGTGCCGCATGCGTGAAGGGACTTCGGTCCGTGATCATGGGGTACGAGTGATTTGGCTCATACAGAAGTTAGCGACCCTTGATTTGGTGTTGGAGCATGAACTCAATGTGGACTTGTTGCTTCTATCTCTTCCTTCCTCATTTGATGGATTCGTGATAAATTTTAATATGAACAAGATAGAGGCCACCCTTGAAGAGATGGTCAATATGCTCGTTACATATGAATCCACACTTAAGAAGGATAAGCCAGCTTTCTTGGTGGGCTCCTCATCTTCTGCAAAGAAGGGGCCAAGTATGAAGGGCAAGAAACGTTCTGCCCCACCCAAGAAAGTGGAACCCGAGAAGAAGCAAAAGACAAAGGCTTCAAACAATGGAAAATCCAAGGATGTTTGCCATTACTGCAAGAAGCCGGGTCATTGGAAGCGCAACTGCAAGGAGTATCTTGAGCAGTTGGGAACTGCAAAGGGTATGTTCTATATCGAAATAAACATGTCACTTAATACAGCTTCTTGGGTATTGGATACCGGATGTGGATCTCACATTTGCAATGATTTGCAGGTGATGACAAGAAGTCGCAGGCTTAGAATGGGTGAGACCCAGCTGAGGCTCGGGAATGGTTCCAGAGTTGAAGCTACGGCCATTGGAGATGTTTGTTTGATTTTGCAGAATGGTTTTAAATTATTGTTGAGAGATGTTTTATTTGTGCCAGATTTAATTAAAAACATTATTTCTATTTCTATGCTTGATAGAGATGGTTATTCTTGTAATTTTGTGAATGGGATTTGCAATATTTACAAGAATGAATGTTTAATTGGAAATGGACAACTTGAAAACGATCTATACAATTTAAAACTAAAAGACGTTCCAGTAAATTGTATTGACAAACCGGCGACAACAAACAAAAGGAAAATCGATAGTCAAAACCCGGCAAACCTTTGGCACGCTAGACTAGGTCATATTTCCTCAAGGAGGATGAACAAGCTAGTGGGAGAGGGCATGTTTGATATGTCTGATATTAACTCTCTACCTACTTGTGAATCCTGCCTAAAAGGGAAAATGACTAAATCTCCTTTTAAGGGGAAGCCTGAACGTAGTCAAAATCTGTTGGATTTGATCCATACAGATGTTTGTGGTCCATTTAGAGTAGGGACTCAACATGGCCACACCTACTTCATTACCTTTACTGATGATTATTCTAGGTATGGGTATTTATATTTAATGAAATATAAGTCTGAAGCATTTGAAAAGTTCAAAGAATTCAAGGCTGAAGTAGAAAACAAGCTAGGTAAAAGTATTAAAGCACTTCGATCGGATCGAGGTGGAGAATACTTGAGTACCGAGTTTTTGGACTATCTAAAAGAGAATGGGATTCTCTCTCAGTGGACTCCTCCTATGACACCACAGCTTAATGGTGTATCGGAGCGTCGTAATCGAACTTTGTTGGACATGGTTCGATCCATGATGAGCTTCACTGAGCTTCCACCTTCGTTTTGGGGCTATGCGCTTGAAACGGCGGTATTGTTGTTGAATAACGTCCACACTAAAGCAGTGGACAAAACACCATACGAGTTATGGAATGGCAAAGCTCCTAAGTATTCATACTTGAGGATTTGGGGATGTCCTGCTTACGTGAAGCGGACAGTGGGAGATAAGTTGGATAGTCGATCCAGCTTGTGTTATTTTGTAGGGTATCCGAAGAATTCAATCGGATATTATTTCTATTATCCTGCTGAAACAAAGGTGTTTGTTTCTAGGAATGCCACCTTCTTGGAGAAGGAATTCTTATTGGATAAGAAAGGCGAGATGATGGAACTCGAAGAAGTTCGAGAAGAACCCGAAATACAAAATAACGATCCCACACCTCAGGAACCATTGCTGGACACGCCTGCACCTAGAAGATCCGAGAGGACTTCTAGACCTCCAGTTCGATATGGTCTTCTTCTTGAAGAGGGTCAAGATGAACCCGACATTGGATGTGATCCAAGAAGCTTCAAGGAAGCAATTTCTGATGCGGATTCGAATTTATGGCTTGAAGCTATGCAGTCAGAATTGGATTCGATGCATACTAACCAAGTCTGGTCTTTAGTGGATCCTCCCGATGGAATTGTTCCAATAGGGTGTAAATGGATCTACAAAAGAAAGCTTGGGCCTGATGGTAAGGTATTGACCTACAAGGCGCGATTGGTGGCTAAAGGTTATACTCAAAGGCAAGGAGTTGACTATGGCGAAACCTTTTCACCAGTTGCAATGTTCAAGTCCATAAGAATCCTTATTGCCATAGCTGCATGGTATGACTATGAGATATGGCAAATGGATGTGAAGACTGCTTTTCTTAATGGAGACATTAAGGAAGAAATCTATATGAAGCAGCCTGAGGGGTACACATCCATGGGAAGCGAGCATAAGGTATGCAAGCTTCAGAGATCAATTTATGGTCTAAAACAAGCATCAAGAAGTTGGAACCAGAAATTTGATGAAACAATTAAAGACTTTGGTTTCATCAAGAACCCGGAGGAACCTTGCGTGTACAAGAAAGTAGTTAAGGATGCGGTGACATTCTTAGTACTTTATGTTGATGACATCCTACTCATTGGGAATGATGTAGGGATGTTGCAGTCAACAAAGATATGGTTATCAGGTAGATTTTCGATGAAGGATTTGGGTGAGGCATCCTACATTCTTGGGATACAGATCTATAGGGATAGATCTAAGAGAATGATAGGACTCACTCAATCAACCTACATCGATACCATATTGAAACGGTTTTCAATGGATGGGTCCAAGAGAGGACATCTACCCATGTGTCATGGAGTTTCTCTATCCAAGTCTATGTGTCCCAAGACTGATGCAGAGATAGAGAATATGACACATGTACCATATGCGTCAGCTATAGGTAGTATCATGTATGGGATGATATCTACCAGACCGGATGTAGCATTTGCTCTGAGTGTCACGAGCAGATATCAGTCTAATCCTGGTCAGATGCATTGGAAAGCCGTGAAGGACATTCTTAAGTACTTGCGAAGGACTAAGAATATGTTCATGGTTTATGGAGGACGAGAACTCAAACTGGAAGGCTATACCGACTCTAGCTTCCAAAGTGATGTGGATGACTCGAAGTCAACCTCTGGATTTGTGTTCATGCTCAATGGCGGTGCTGTCTCTTGGAAGAGTTCCAAGCAGGACACCACAGCGGATTCCACCACTGAGGCTGAATACATTGCAGCATCAGCTGCTGCTAAAGAGGCCATTTGGATGAGGAATTTCGTCCAAGAGTTGGGCGTCATTCCTGAATTTGTTGGTCCAGTCCCGGTGTACTGCGACAACACGGGTGCCGTTGCTCAAGCAAAGGAACCAAGGTCTCATCAAAGATCCAAACACGTACTGAGGAAATACCACATAATCCGGGAGATTGTGGAAAGAGGAGACATCAGTGTCGAACGAGTGGCCTCTGCAGACAATATCGCTGATCCACTTACTAAGCCTTTGCCAGGACCATTGTTTGACAAACATCGCGAAGCAATGGGTCTACGTAGTATGACTAGTTGGCTATAGGGCAAGTGGGAGATTGTAAGAGTGGGTGCCCAGTGAGCCAACTGTGTGGCTATGGGCTTTGTTGACTCTTTGTATAAACAATCTTTTGTTTAATATTATTTACACTTTTATGGCAATGACTTTATATTACTTCATATTGTTATATTGTGATATACTATTGTTGTTTTGATAAAGACCTTGAATATACTATAGTGTATGTAAGATGTGGTAGAACATGGAGATGTCTATCATGAAATACATCTTATAGTCACTGTATATTCTAAAACCGTTCCTAGTCGATTGAGCCGTCCGATAATAAGGATAAGGATCGCTCGAGTTTGAGACTAGCATTTGCGATGCGGAGTACCACGTTTCATTGGTAGGGAACATGGAGATGTTCGAAGCATGCAAATGGATATTCATAGGATGAATAGTCGAACTACCCTATCCGGACTTTCCAAGTGGTTATCACTTATCGAGTGGATAAAGTCCGCGGTTTTGGTTGTACACCATTAGTCCTTACGACTTGAAACATCATGGAGACTCTATATGCTAGTACTGTGCTTTGACTCGTTTACCGACTCTGAGGGGGTCATCAGGTGTCGAGATTGGGTACAGTTACGACACATATAGGAGTCAATGCATTGTTGTCAAGGATTCACCACATACTTGCGAGTGTGGATATCCTATGCGATCTGAGGAGATATTAGTGTGACAAATCTCTGGCCAGAGTACTTGATGTGATTTAAGAAATGGTTTCTTAGTAGCACATGCGATGTCACTAATTTGATCTTCAAGATGTATTGCATAGTTATCGAATCTTGAGCGACTCTCGATATACCAATGGTTGTTGATTCGATCGGGATATATGGATGAAGGGACCGTACTGTACGTTAACCAAAATCTACTGGTTCTTGTAGGCACTATCAGTGATACCTAGGGAATCATGGGGCGATGTTGCTAGGCGCTTTACCATGATTCGTTGGGCAAGTCGGAAAGTGTTGTTCCGAGTCACAAGGAGTTGTGAGCCCACGGCTAGCTGTATCCCTGAACCATTGAGGGTCACACAGTGTAATGGAGTTTTAATCCCCGTTGAGATAGTTAAATTTAAAGAGTTAAATTTAATGAACTAAGGAGTTGGACTTCTTAAATAAGAGTAAGGGAGTAGGATTTCCTAAAATGACATAGGGATGGACATTTTTGGAAACCACTGAATTCGGATTCAGGAAAATTTATTTTGACTTTAAAACGTGCAGAAATGGTTTCTGTGCACATTGGTGAAATCGTTTCATCAATCGGAGTCACGATGAATTTTATATTAATTTCTGAACGAGCGGGCTTTGCTTGTCGGGCCCCAGCTTATGACTAATGGGCCCTAAGGTGTTAGTGGCCTGCATTATAAATAAGTTATTTCAGTACAGAAATTACACACAACAGCTCATAATTTTTGAGACAGGATTTTCGAAACCCTAGCCCCTCTCAAAAACGTTTTCGGCCGCCCCCTTGCTCTGTCACAGAGAAATTCCGGTCTGTGATTTTGAATCGCAGTAAGGAATAACGAATCAGATTCGTTTATTCTCTTCGCAGAAAACTTCTGATAGATTTTCTAGTGCAATCTATCAGAGGGATTAAACCTCTGTTCGTGGACCTGATTGAAGGCGTTCATCGGTTCCAGGGAGAGACAACAAGAGCAGAATTGTTCTGTTGGTGTCCATTAATCTCGTTGCGAGATTTGAGGTAAAATTTATTTAATTGTTATTTAAATTTTACACACACACGTAATTCAATCGATGAACGGTTGATACCCATACCATGGAAACGTTCCATGAAAAATTTTTAAACTTCCGCTGCACCGGGTATCAATCGTAATTGGTCTGGGAACTCGCCAGTTTTCCAACACAGGGACGGCGCGGGCGCGCCTTAAAGCGGGGCGGGCGCGCCTTCCTCTCGCATGAGGAATTCTACAACGCGCGATAATTTTCAAAAAATCATACTTCCCAAACTAACCGTCAGATTGAGCTGAAATTTTGACAGCAACTTCAAAACATCCTAAACTTTAATATGAACAGTGGGGATTGGATTTTGTTGCTTCAATAATTCCCAGTAATTTTCTGAAGTTGCTGCTCCATAATTCATCATTCCGCTTCTTCTTGCTACTTTTCTTCCAATCCTTGCAACTCACAAAAACAACAACCAATACGCATAAAATCCACTCGATACATCACAAAAGCCAAGTCAAATCATATATAAATTAAGTGCATAATTTTTACTTATCAATTACGAAGTCTCCTGATGTCCGACAATATAAAAAGGATGTAGGGCTGAGCGGCCTTACTCAAATGACTATCTCGAATGAGATTCGGCTCAACATGAATATGCGCGTGCAACATAATATATAAAGAAGTAAAACATGGATCATAGAACATAAAATTCAACACATAAACATGAATACTCGGCAGAAATCTCATTAATTACTTGCGTACCTCTCTCAGGTAGTCCTAGCAATATCAGTTTAGGGTCCAAGCCTTCAAGCCAATAATTATGATATCAATAAAACTGATCTAAAATCCTTAACTAAGATAATAGATACTCCAAATTTTTTCTAACAGGGATCTTAGACATACCTGCATCTGTCATAGGCCCCAACTCTTGAGCACCGCTACGCTGCTCCTCCGAAAGTGCCTCGCTGCTGCCCGACCCTCGATCATATGGCTGGAAATGCTCAAGAACACACCAATATTGAGAGGAGAAACTTTTGAATTGGAACTTTGAAATGATTCTCGAATGCCTTATTTATAGGCGATGATCGGAAGCTCCGATCTCTGCATGCATGTCATGTTCCGAACTTGACCACTTCGGATCTTTCGATCCCATGCATGCATCTAGGTTGAGTTCGGACCTTAAAAATCCTAGTTCAGATCTTCCGAACCCCCACGTGTCATTGTGTGGTTGACACCTCACAAATTTTATGGTCTGAATTTGATCGGACAAACCTTCCGAATCCTAGTTCTACTTATTTTCCTCAAATAAGGGTTCCTTAATCATATTTTAACCTTTTAAACATGATTAGACAGTTTAATTACTTAATTAGTAATTAGGTCACTACATTATCCACACCTTAAAAGATTCCGTCTTCAAAATCGAGAAAATCATATAACATCATGTATTACAACAAAACTGATGTTACAACTGAAGTTTACAACGAAACACATCAAAAGAATTACAATTCAAAACAAATCTTGAAGTTCAGTACGCATGGACTAGAACAAGAAGAATAGTCTTGTTTCGAAAATCCTTGGATTTCCTGTCCAAAATGTGAATTGGTTTATCCACATAAGTCAGATCCTCAATAATTCTAAACTTGGATGGATGTATGTATCTTCTCAACTGTGATACATGGAAGAATGGGTGAATTCGGGACAAGTAAGGGGGTAAGGCTAATTTATAAGCCAGTGTCCCTACTTTCTTCAGAATCTCAAACGGTCCCACATATATCAGATTCAATTTTTTGACCTTTTCAAATCAGATCACCCTTTCATTGAAGAAATTTTGATGTACAATTGTCTCCAACGTCAAATTCTAGAGGTAGTTTTTTCATGTCTCCCCAACTTTTCTACCGGTCTTGGGCAGCCTTAAGTAATTCCCGAATGGTTTTAACTTTGTCCACAATGGCTTGGACTAACTCGGTTCTGGTGATGGTTTTCTCTCCCAATTCATCCCAACACAATGAAGATCGACACTTTCACCCATACAATGCTTCGTACGGTGCCATTCTCAGACTGCTGTGATAACTTTTATTATAAGAAAATTCCACCAAAGGTAGATGATCACTCCAGTGTGAATTGAAGTCTAAAGCATAGGCCCGTAACATGTCTTCGAAGGTATGTATAGTTCTTTCAGTTTTCCCATCAGTTTGTGGATGATACGATGTGCTCATTGTCACCTTGGTACCCATTGCTTCTTGAAATCTTTTCAAAAATCTTGAGGCAAATATTTGTATCGATCCGACACAATGCTGAATGGGACTCCATGTATTTTCACTATGTTGTCCATGTACATAGTTGCAAAATTGTCTAAGTTGTAGTTCATGCGTATGGGTAAAAAATGAGCGGATTTAGTGATTCTATCCACAATTACCCATATACCATCATGGCTCTGTCGTGATTTCGGTAGTCCGACTACAAAATCCATGAAAATATGCTCTCATTTCCATTTGGGGATTTCTAATGGTTGTCGTATCCCACCAGGTCTTTGGTGTTGGCTTTCAATTGTTGACACACCAAGAACTTAGAGACAAAATCTGCGACGTATCTCTTCATTACATTCCACCAAAATCCTTGCTTCAAGTCTTTGTACATTTTGGTGCTTCCAGGATGGATGGAAAATTTTGACTTGTGTGCTTCTGTCATGATTTCTTAGCATAAATCTTCAACATCTGGTACACACGGTCGATACTGAATCCAAAGCACATCGTTGTTGTCTACTCGGTGTTCAAGAATTTTTCTTTCCTTGACTTGAGCTTTGATCTTTGTCAAGTTAGGGTCTTGATCTTGAATTAGCTTTATTCTTTCACGCAAACATGGTTCAGTAGTTACGGCTATGAGAAAATTTTTTCCCATGTTCTTGCGACTCAAAGCATTGGCCACTTTGTTGGCTTTCCCTGGATTATAACTGATCGTCAGGTCATAGTCCTTCAAAATTTCTATCCACCTTCTTTGTCTCATGTTTAATTATTTTTTTGTGAACAGATACTTAAGACTCTAGTGATCAGTGAAGACTTCGCACTTGTCTAAGCAAACACGAACACATCTAAATCAAGGTCGTGTGTGGGTAATTCTGCTCGCATTTCTTCATTTGTCTTTACGCGTATGCAATCACCCTACCCTCTTGCATAAGAACACAACTGAGTCCTTGTTTTGATGTGTCACTATAAATGATGAAATCTTTTCCCTCTGTATGCTATGCCAAAACTGGAGTAGTAGATATTTCTTCTTCAGTGTCTCGAAATACTTCTCACATTCCTCACTCCAATTTAATTTAACATTCCTTTGCATGAGCTTAGTGAGTGACACCGATATCGACGAAAATCCTTCTAAAAACTTCCAATAGTATCCAGATAATCCCAAAAAACTCCGAACTTCTATCAATGTCTTCGGTCTTGTACATTCCATGATGGCTTTAACCTTCACCTGGTCAATTGATACTCTAAAGTACGGTTGGCAGGAGTTGCTACTCTATATGGTTCATTTAAGTTATCACGTTTTATTACTAACTTCTTAATATCTCTTAGCCATAAATGAATGCATAGCACCATAATAACAAAACATAAGCATAAATATTATTGATTAAAATGGTATCTTCCACCATATCATTTGAGTTGTCAGCCACCTCTTGAGTAAAAACATAGACTCATGTGTTTGGATTATTCCCCTTTGTCTTGTTTGTAGTTGTGCCCACTGTTGGAACATTTCTTGGGTCAGGAAGGGGACACTGAGCAATGCGGTTATCTTGTTTCCCACAATGGAAACATGCTCCAGTGCTTTTGCGACATTCACCCGGGTGACTGAATCCACAAGTTGGACACTTTGGTCTGTTCTTGTATGGATGTGTGGACTGGGCACCCTTGGTTTGGCTGACAGTTTTTGGGTATCTTGAATACTTGGGCTTTTTGAATTGTTTTCCTTGTGGTTGTTGCGGGCTAGGCATGGGATGTTTGAGCTTGTTCTCACCCTCATGCCTCTTGATGTCACTTTCCTCCGTGTTGTCAGCTCCCATAAATTCATCAAAGCTGTTGGTTTCAATAACAGCAAGGGTAAATTGGATTCGGTTGTTCAACACTTTCTGGTAACGATGTATCTTCAAAGCTTCATCCTCCATGATAGTTGGACAATACGTTCCCAAGGCATGGAACTTGGATGAGTACTCCAACATTGACATGTCTGGTGTCTAGACCAAACCTTTAAATCTGGACCGCTTCTGTACTCAAATAACCGTTGGAAAATACTGCTTCAGAAATGCCTCTCGTAACCTTTGCGGAGTGATAGGTCCTATTCCCAACATATCTGATGAGACTCTTTTCCACAATTTGACTGCTTTGTCCACTAGAAAAGGCATGATTACTTCCACCTTGAACTCTTGTGGAACCTTGAGTAGTCGGATATGATTCTCTATCTCCTTCATCTAGTTTTGTGCAAACTCCAGATCAAAACTCCCATAGAAGTTCGGAACCCTTGTCCTCCTAAGGGACTCATAGTGCTGCTTGTTCCCATTGTTCTGCACCGGGGATGGTGATGGCGGCGGCTAGTTTACATTGAGTTTTATTAACCCCTGCAATGTAGTAGCCACAACAGTCGCAATGGCCACGAGTTACTCTTGGCTGAGTCTACCAGGTGATGGTGGTGGTTCATCTCCATTGTTGTTGCGATTGCATTTGTAGTGGATTACATTTATTCCTTGGTGGTAAGTCTACCATTTCCTACAAAGGAACAATTTTGCTAAGGGAATGGTTTGATATCTATTAAAACTTTGGAAACAAAAGATCAAGTAATTGCCCACAATTCAAATATGAAACAAATGGATACAATTAAATTTTTATTGATTTCATACAAAAGTGCAATCACAGCTAAATTTCAAAATAATAAGGGAAAATTGAATATTCCTTATTACAAGACCACTACTAGTCCAGTTTAGTCTATGACTTTGCCTAGTCCTAAGTCCATTGGGTCTTCCTCGACCTCCACTTCCTTCGGGTCTTTTTCTTCTATCACCGGAACTAGTGGTTGCAAGTGATCAACCATTGCATGTAAATACCCAGCATGCCCTTCCAGTATTTCATTTTTTCAGTCATCTCCCCTACTGAAAGTTGAAGATCAAGCAGTTGTTCATCCAGTTGTTCTTTCTATGCTTTCAGTGCTTCCAACTCAGTTTTGTCCTCTTGGTGTCTCTGTTCTTCCTCATGTAAATACTGAGCCAGTCGTTCAAAATCCATTCTTGTCTGTTCCTCTTGTTCATTCAGCTCTTGGTTGCTGATTTGTAAATGTGCATTGAAATTCCTAAGCTATTGAACAACTCTCTCCAATTCTCTGATTTGGGCATATTTGTTGGTCATTTCCTACCCTAAAAAGAAGTAGAAGGGAATAATTCAGTTTACAAACACAAACTAGACTGGAATGATTCATCAAAGGAAGCTCAACTGGATTATTAATTCAATTGAACCATAGTAGCATAGACAACTGATAGAAGTCAACTACACTGATCAATAAGGCTTATATCATCGAAACAAGCAAAAATCAACTATATGATTTCCACCTCAGAAATGCTTGAAAATTTTTCTAATAATTTTTGAACGTATGAGTATGGAATGTACCAAATTTGGTTCAAAAATACCTAAAAGTGTGAAAATGAAAAATCCTCAAAAATCGGAAAAATAGGAAAATTTCACAAAATTGATGATATCTCTATATAAACGATATAATTTCAGGTGGTTTTGTTTCGTTACTTTGACAGAATGGTAGTAGAATGGTGCGTATCAAAACTACGTTTCCGTTGATATATTACAATAAGAAAAATTCTTCCTGGATCAAAAGATATGGCCGTTTGTAGTTTGCACGTCAAACTCCTCCAATTCTATGTCTTTTAGGCAACTGATTCCTTACTCAACTGATTCTTATCTGTCTCGTGATACTCAATTGGTCTCATACTCAATTCCTTACTCAACTGATTAAACATGATTAAGGGTTTTAATAATATCAATCGGACCAAGAAATCGACACCAGAATGTCAGAAAATGGTCAAAGAGTCAAAGTTTACTCGGGTAGTTCAAAAAATCTGAACATGAACTATAGGGAGATCGGAAGGTCCAAAGAGTTCGGACCAAGTGATGTAGTTCGGAAGCTGACGGTATAGATCGGAACCACCGAACGTGATATCGTAACATCCGAAGAGTTATTTCATGCGCGCTAGTGACGTGTCATGGACGTTTTGACATGCAATCGCATGCATGATATCGGAACGTCCGAATATGGGATGGGATCTTCCAAATAGAGTAGTTCAAAACGTGGCATACATGTAGAGATCGGAGCTTTCGAACCGGGGATCGGAGCTTCTGATTGATGTCTATAAATAGGGGCCGAAATCCTCACAATTAGTGTGTGTTTGGATGTGTTTGCATGTGCATCAGTGTATATTCTTTGGGCTTTAGCCTTATACTTGAGGGTCGGGTAATAGCGAGGTGCTACATGGCTTGTAGCGGAGCTGTGCTTGGGTCAGGGCCTTCGACATCAGTGGATGACGATGGACGCAGGTATGGTCTGAGATCCCTATTATTATTAGGGTATATCTATTAGCTTAGTTAAGTCTTGTAGACCAGTATTAGTGATATGGTATTATCTTGACTTGTAGGTTAGGGATGTAGATACTTGTACATCTAGGCCAATTGTTGAGATACCCAGTGAGTATGTATGCTTATGTGTTGCATATTATGTGCCATGATTACATGTTTTACTGCTTTGATATATTATGTTGCACATGCATATATATTGATGTTGAGCCGAGTCTCCTACGAGATCACCTTTGTAGTAGTGTCGCTCAACTCAACATTCCTTGTTATATTGTCTCACATCGGGAGACGCCGTGTTGACGGGGACTGACGCTATGTTGGTTTGGACGAATGTGTGGATGTATCCAGCGGAGTTGATCCCAGATGATACTACATATTCATTGGCACCTAAACCGAGCAAGATTTGAGAACCCAGTACCTAGTACCCAGTCATATACATGCATCATATTAGGTTTGTATACTTGTGGTTTACGTTCTGAGCATAGTTCGCTCACGTCCATGTTCTTGTTTTTCTTGGACACCCCTTTCGATGGGGCAGGTCTTTAGGTGGACCAGTAGCGAGATTAGTGAATAGTCGGTGACGAAGACTTGGTATCAGGGGTCGCCAGTGGTTATTAGATTTAGCTTTTATTCAGTATTATTGCTATTAATCTTGGATCATATTTACCAGTTGTTTTCCACTAAGGTGTTAGTCACCATAGTAACTTTGATTAAGTTTTCTGATTATTATTTATTGCATGTTTAAAGACTCTGTTTAGTAGGTGATTCGGGTAGGATCACTACATTTATAGTATTAGAGCATGCATTAGTATCTTTCGGACATAGTTTAGATTGGTGATTAACAATTGTGGTTTCTTGTTGATGACCAATTTAGACGATGGTAACAGTTGCGGCAGTGTAACGCCCAGAAATTCGTTACGTAAACCCGCATGCATAACTAGAGAATTTAATGATTTAAAAATAAGTTAAAAAGAGGTTAAATGATTTTTATGTGCTATTATGTGAATTATGTGAAGTATTTTCATGTTTTAAAATTTTATTTTAACATTTAACCCGATATTATGAAATTTATGAATTTATGTTAGAAAAATTAATTTTTGATCGCGTAGACGGGACCGTGGACGAACGAGATGAAGATTTTCATCCAATATTTTTACTAAGGTTTCAAGGGACATAATTTATTATTTTAATATTTTATTTTCAGAAAATAAGAGTTTTAATATATATCTATATATATATATTTATATATATATATATATATATATTTATATATATATATATATACATATATATATATATAGAAACCCATTTTCCCCAAAATAAGCCATTTTAAGGGCTTTTAAAAGGCTTTAAAAAGCCCATAGACCATTATTACGAAAATTACATGAGTTATATCAGATTTTTTGTGGGCTTAGATGTGTCTATTGTATTTTAATTATTTTAGTAAACCCGACCCATTTTATACACAAAAAAATACTAGTTTTTGGCCCTCACTTCATCCCTACATCATGTCTCACACCTCCAGCCGCCATCCACCAGATTTCAGAAGCTTTTCCCTTCAGAGCGCACACAACACATGATCCCTTTGAAGAAGAAGCAAGATTTTGACGTCCCGTTCGTCCCGTAGTGCAATCTACGCATCGGTAACATTTATTCGAGTATAATTATCATAAAGACACGTAAAAATCCCTTCTTGCTCACCATTCAAGTTTTATTACACTGATTTTAACATGATATGTCTGATCTTGCATGATGTATGTGATTTGAATGAAGAACAACCAAGAATACATGAACAATTCACATTTTTATGGTATATTCATCTTCTTTCTAACGTTTTTTTTCTATGAAACGTTCCAAAATGCTGACCCACGGTTAGGGGTCTGAGTTAGGGTCATTAGTGTTTATTTGGATGGGTGCTTGAACCAGGAATAGGCTAGAATCGAAGCTGGTTTAGAAATTTGACAGCAGGGGCGCGTAGGTTGAGCAATTCTGGGGCAGAAGCTCATATAGGCTATAGGGTTTGAATTAGGGGCTGGTTCTAGGTTGGTTAGAACCCCAAGAACTTGGGAAAGGTTGTTCCGGCCGGTGGTGGCCGGAGCTAGGTGGCCGAAGCCTCCAAAAGCTGCTGGTCGCGCACAGGTCACAGCTCGGACTAGGGTCCTATTTTTGGTCTTTAGGCGGGCCGGGCTCGGGTTCTTGGGTCCGGGTCGGTTATGATATATAGTAGGTCAAGTTATTTGGGTTCGGGTATGGGTTATATTAGTTGGGCTTGGGTATTTTAATTTTATTTTGATTAAAAGTTTAAGTAAGAAAATTATGGGCTTGAGTTAGTTTAAGTTATTAATTGGACTATTAAATTATATATTTTGGGCTTGGTTAATAATTTAAGTGAGTCCATTAATTTTCATGGGCCTAGTGGTCCATGAGAATTATTGGGCCAAGTCTTGTTGGGCTAAGAAATTTAATGGGCCAGAATACGTGCTAATGGGCTTTAATAATTTATTTGGGCTAAATGTAAGTTAATGAACCAGACTAGGTGCTAATGGACATCAACAATTTATTGGGTTAATAAGATGGGCTAAGTTACTAATGGGCCTAAGTTCAGTTATTGGGCCAGTTTACATATGTATGAGCTGAAGTCTAAGGGGTCAGCAGCTCGAACAAGTCTATGAAAAATAAATAGTCCGTAAATATATATCTAATTCCTGCATGTATTTTTATGTATAAGTATGATTTTATGAGAAATAATTAAATATATATTTACAGGAAAATTTTTATGAAAAGATGAAATTATGAAGAATTTTAAGATCATGCATCATGAAAAAAAATATTTTATGAATTATGTTGGGAATTTAAAAATATTTTGAGAAATTTGAAGTGTACGTGTGACAATTACGGGATTGAGGATGGGATGCCTAGGCCCGAAGCCCTTTCCATATGATTACGGGACTATGAGTCGGGATACTGAGGCCCGATTGCCTTTCCATATGATTATGTTATGCGCCTATGGATCCGAGGTAAGCCTGGTGAAGTGGCATAAGAGGTGGAGATCCTATCTCCACGTACGTTGGTTCATGGATTGATCAATCAAATATGTCACGGTCATACGACAATGATGCAAGCTTTATGAAAGTTTAAGTTTATTAAATGACATATGAATTATGTATAAAGATCAAGTTTATGATATGATTATGACTATGATGATGTTTATGAAACAGTATGACGATTATGACTCAGTAATGATTTACAAGATTTTAAGAGCATGCATGCATACATGAGTTTTATATATGTATATACTATATGTTATGTGCTTGCATGTGATTTTCATGTTGTCATTATTGGATAGAGCGTGCTGAGTCTCTAGGCTCACTAAACATAAATGGTGCAGGTGAGCAAGAGTATGTTGATGAGCAAGTGGCCCCGACTGGTGGTGAGGATGTATGAGCTTCCAGGCGGCTAACACCCATGATCGATGCTCAGTTTATGTTCAGTGGCTCTTTTGAGAGTTAAAACAGTTATTTCCGCACATGTTTTAATATTTTCACAGTTTATTGGTTTTGATGTTTGAGGGTATGCATGGATTTTGGATTTACGTATTTATGTTTAAGGATGCATGAATTGATGAGAAAATACTATGTCAGTATTTCAGATACGAGATTTTTATGCATGAAATTTTATTATGAGACTTTTAATTTAATGTTATTTAATTGCATGTAATTTATATAATGCATGTTATTTTATGTAAAATTATTTTAAGTATAGTATATATGTATGGGTATATATATATATATATAGTTTCTTTCAAGTGCCCACCTACCATATCCACCACCATGCCCACCAATGATGTGGCACTATTCTATTGGATGTGATAAAGATGTGATAAATTGTAGGTCCAATAGAATAGTGTCACATCATTGGTGGGCATGGTAGGTGGGCACTTGAAAAAAACTCTATATATATATATAGTATTAGTATTTTTAAAAAAATTTTAGTAGTAAGTATGGGTTGTTTCAGGTAGAAACAGGCATTGGAATGAGAATATCCTGAGATATCCCTGTAGTCACTGTCATTTTCACCAGGATGATCATTGGAGATTTGATTTATATAGGTTCCGATAGTTTGGACCAAGGACGATGATCGAGTATGAGACTCTGGACATAGTAGAGGACTGGGCGAAATGTGTGAGATGC
Organism: Henckelia pumila; assembly: GCF_033568475.1. Lineage (NCBI taxonomy): Eukaryota > Viridiplantae > Streptophyta > Magnoliopsida > Lamiales > Gesneriaceae > Henckelia > Henckelia pumila. The sequence goes on from NC_133121.1 coordinate 65,740,727, forward strand.
CATTGTCCATCCTGCTTTGACCTGGGAATGCACCTCTGAAGATTTACCACAAGCAGTTGGAGAGATTTTTATGAAGATCATGCCTAAATTACCAGATAATGGATGCCACAATATTTGAAAGATCCGGTAGATTAGAAAGATTTTATAGATCTTGGGAGGAAGATGTTCTGCTAGAAGTTTGTATTGAGGCAAAGTAAAGGCCGCTAGCAACCTCACGTACAAGATCAGATGATACCAAGATGATTAAGGCAATTGAGTTCTATAAAGTATCATAGACAAAATGTAAGATTTCCGCATATAGGCAGATTGTAATTAAACATTGTAACAAGTTTGTTGTAAGCATTTGAATAATCTGTGCTATTGATTCCAGACGCTTGGTGTATTAGTTAATATTATCATTACACATTTTTTGTTGTGATTTGATTTGGGTAAACTCAGTTTGAGGTTTAGTTTATTTTGTTTTTGTTACTTTGGGCTATAACAAGAATTGTACAGAACCTGGATGTGTGGTTCGAGTATTTCAAGTTTTGGGATTACCTAAGTATAATTCAAGTGTTTGATTGACTGGTATTCAACTAAAGTGACTCTGAGAATATTTGTATAATCAGTTTAGATTTATACATGTTTGTTGAATGATTAGTTCTGAGCAGTTTTTCTAGCACAATTGAATTAGATTGAGACCTTTTTTCTTAGTGCCAGGGATGTATAGTTACATCAGGAGCACAATTGTGTTTTTACCTAGTGCTGTGGAGTGTGAGGACTAGACATAGAGGATGCGCGACCCTATGCCAAGTGTTGCTCTAGAAGCCTTTAGTGCTTCAAAGGGTGTACATGGAAGGATACCTTAGTCTAGCGGTTTTACAACAGTCATAGAAGGGTATAAATATAGTGATAGCTGGACACTCTTGAAAATATGTAGTTTGGTATCAGATTTAGTACCAATAGAATTTATTACCATTATCATTTGACTCCGTCAGAGATATATATTGAGATTTTCTGTTGTCAGAATAGTCTGGGAAAGGATATTCCTCGACAAATGAAAGTTATGAATAGATGCCGAACACAGTCGATATTGGGATTAGACAGGATGAATTCTGTCGAATAGATCTAGTTGATGCAGGGATAGTGTAGTAACCCAGATTTTATTTTAAGATAATGATATGTTAAACATGATTAAGGGTTAGTAATTAATCAATTATGAGGCATAATCGGACTTCAGAATCAAGAATTGGATTGTCAATATTTGAGCCAGTTCGGACGGTCCGAAGAAGACTTCGGACGATCCGAACTCAGCAGTCCGGGAGCTCCGATCGTGGTCTTGTTGACTTCGGAGTTAAGGCAAGTTCGGACAATCTGAAGTAGGATCAGATGGCCCGAACTTCACCTATGCCAAGTAGGCAGGATTACTCAGCCGATATTTTTGACAAGTGTCGGATTTAGGACACTTCGGACGGCCCAAAGTGGCGATCGGACAGTCCGAACTCGACGTGTCTTGCATACAGCCAATAAGTTGGATCGGATGATCTGAACTCGAGTTCGGAGGGTCCGAACTAGACCAAATATTTTCCTATAAATAGGGGTCTCCGGAGTTCATTTTGAATTACGAATTCTCGAGTTTTCTTCTTCAGTTATATACTGTGAGTTATACACTTGAGGGCCCTATAGTGAAATTCTGGAATAACAAAGAAGTTGTTATAGTAATACAGAGTCAGCGACCTTAAAGGGCTTACTATGGACGAAGGTATGGTCCAAGAATCTATTTAAGTTTTGGAAGTACTTATTAGCTTAGTTAAGACTTATAGAACTTGTGTAGTGATACGGTGCACTTTTGAATATAGGCTTGGAACCTAGGATCCTACTAGACTTGAACTAGCCTAGAGGTACGTACACATTGATTGAGATTTCCAGCGAGTATATATGTTTATATATTGCATTTATTTGGCATTATTATATGGCATGATATATGATTTACCGCTTTCCATATTCATATGTCATGTGCATATACACGTTGAGCCTATATCTTGATATACCTGATTATAGAGCCGCTCAGCTCTATACTCGATAGTCTATCACTAAGAGTACCGCGATGGCGGGGACATGTATGTCTGACTACTCTGGTGTACTAGACGAGTGTGGTTGCATCCAGAGGTTGATCTGTGCGATGGTAGCACTCATGTGGCGCCGGTTCTGAGCATGACTTTTCAGATGACCCTTTACCAGTCATCATGTTTCATGCATTATATATATATTTTACTCATGTTTATGTACTGGGCGTTATCGCTCACGTCCTAGTTATGATCTTGGACACCCTATTCTACGGGGCAGGTCGCAGGATGGACGGAGCCGGTAGCTCGAGGCAGGACTAGGGAGCCAGAACTTTTCAGGGGATTTTATACAGCAGGATTTGTTTAGCTGTATAAATGTTTTAGACAGTTTATTTTAAGCTTTTCGATTTGGTTGTATCACTACAGTATTAAGGCTGAATATGTTTTACTAAGATCATATGTAAATTATGGATTATGTTCCGCACGTTTTACTCTGTTAAGAATTTTGCTTTATTTAAGTTTATTGCATGCTATTAGTTGCCAGTTAGTAGGTGATTCCATGCAGGGTCACTGCATTTTTGGTATCAGAGCATGCTTAGATTTTGGGATTTAGTCTAGTATTGAGTAATTATTGCGCACTTGGGATTTTAATGTGCAATTCTTTTCAGGATATGGCCGACGAGAGTCACGGTAGTGTTGGTCAGGGAGGTGGTCATCATCGTCATCATCGCCATCATGATGATCAATATCGTCCTCATGAGGGTAGACGTCGCTACTCTATCAATAAGTTCATGAAAGTAGGACCGAAACCCTTGGTGGGAGGCGAGAATCCTGAACAAGCGAGAGGATGAATGTCTAAACTCAAGAGTGCTTTTCGAGCTTTCGATTATACTGAAGATCAGAAACTGGAAGTTCTAGAATTTGTTCTATAGGATCGAGCACGCTTATGGTGGGATGCCAAGGCTACTCAGGCGCGTACTGAGAGAGGACAGATGACTTGGGGGGATTTCTGTTAGCAGTTTCAGAAACTGTATTTTCCTCTAGCTGTTCGTCAAGCACGATCTATGGAGTTGCTAACTCTGAGGCAAGGATCAATGACTATTGATCAATATCAGCAACGATTTCTTGATCTGCTAACTTTCAGTCCACATATCAATGACAGTGACGCGTCCATGTATTATATCTTTTTGCAAGGTTTGAATCAAGATATCTACTAACAAGTTGTCATCTGTGATGATCCGACATCTTATGAGACTTTGGTGAACCGTTGCCGTCAAGTGGAGAACAGCAATAGGTGAGCTTTGTTGATGATGCCAGCACAGCCTAGTGGATCTCTTGGGCCTAGGGCTCAATCTGTTGTGCAATCTGGACCTATGTCTTCTTCTACTACTACTACTTCATCTAGTTCTCGTGGTTCACGAGGTACATTCCATTTTGGGAAAAATAAGAAGAAGGAGGAGTTTTGCAGTCACTGTGGTGGGAAGCATCCTGTAGCTTCATGTTGGAAGGCTACTGGTGCTTGTTATATTTGTGGTGAGCAAGGACATCTGCGGAAAGATTCTCCTCAGCGTATGGGTTCTGCTAGTGCATCAAGATCACAGGTTGGATCTCAGGCTTCTACTTTTCCACGTCAGCAGCCAGCACCACAGAGTTCTTCTGGTTTTCATCCACAGTCACAAGGGCAGGTGTTTGCTCTGTCTCAGGATCAGGCTACTGAGGGAAGCGATCGCATGTTGGCAGATACCTTTCTGTTATGTGGTATTCCTGCACTTGTTTTAATCGATACTGGAGCATCGCATTCCTTTATTTCTAGCCATTTTGTTAAGAGACATAGATTAACTTTTGTATCATTAGATATGGATTTAGTTGTATCTACTCCGCTGGAGCAGGATGTAGTAACTAAGCGTCTAGTGATGGGTTGCCTTCTAGAGTTTGAGGGTCATGTGTTATCGGCTAATTTGATGATCTTATTGATGACAGATTTTGACTGTATTTTGGGAATAGATATGCTGACTTTGTATCACGCTACTGTGGATTGTTATCAGCATCTGGTACAGTTTCATTCGGATGAGGGTGATAGCTAGTACTTTTATGGTGAGGGTGCGCGACCTCCGATGCCACTTATTTCGGCTCTGAAGGCATGTCATGTCTTAGAGTCATGTGGGTAGGGCTACCTCATTTTTGCAGTTGATATGTCCACGAGTAGTTCGGGTATTGATCAGTTACCCGTTGTCAGCGAGTTTCCTGATGTATTCCCTAATGAGATTCCTGGTTTTCCTTCGGTTCGAGATGTTGAATTTGGTATTGATCTAGTACTAGGAACGACGCCTATATCCCAAGCACCTTATCGTCTGGCACCGTCAGAGATGAGGGAATTGAAACAGCAGTTGCAGGATCTGCTTGATAAGGGATATATTCGTCCGAGTGTTTCTCCGTGGGGAGCACCTGTTTTGTTCGTCAAGAAGAAAGATGGATCGATGTGATTATGTATTGATTACAGACAGCTGAATCGTGTCACCATCAAGAATAAGTATCATTTGCCGCGGATTGATGATCTGTTTGATCAATTACAGGGTAATTCTGTTTACTCTAAGATAGATCTGAGATCGGGATACCACTAGATGAGGGTACGAGACTCAGATATTTTTACGACTGCTTTTAGAACTAGATATGAGCATTATAAATTTTTGGTGATGCCATTCGGTTTGACAAATGCACCGGCAGTCTTTATGAATTTGATGAATTAGGTATTTCGAGAATAACTGAATAGATTTGTCATCGTCTTCATTGATGATATTCTTGTCTATTCTCATGACAAGGATGAGCATGCACAACATCTGAAGATTGGTTTGCAGACGTTACGAGAAAAGCAGCTGTATGCGAAATTGAGTAAGTGCGAATTTTGGCTTGATCGGGTAGTATTTCTCGGTCATGTGATCTCTAGTGAAGGAATATCTGTAGATCTAAGTAAGATAGAGGTAGTGCCGAACTGGTCTCATCCGACGACGGTTGCTGAGATTCGAAGTTTCTTGGGTCTAGCGGGATATTACCATCGGTTCATCGAGAATTTTGCACAGTTGGCCAGGCCTTTGACACAACTTACACGGAAAGATGTTACCTTCATATGGTCCTCATATTGTGAGGAATCATTTCACGAGCTGCGTAGATGTCTTACTACTGCACCTTTGCTAGCTCTACCTTCTGGATCAGGAGGTTATGTTGTCTACACTGATGCCTCTGGTCAGGGGTTAGGATGTGTTCTGACACAACATGGACATGTTATTGCCTATGCTTCTCGACAGTTGAAGACACATTAGAATAATTATCCAGTACATGATTGTAGTGACCCTTACCCGGATCACCTACTAAACAGAACTTAGGCATGCAATTAACTTAATTAAACAGATATCAGAATAAAAATGCGGAAACCATAAATAGTTACAACCCCAAGTAAAGGAATCTGTAATTATTCCAATAATATACAACCAAATCGAATAGCTGTATAAACCCAAAACAACAGTAATAAAACCTAAGCGAAGCTCTAGCTGGCCAACCACTGACTAGCCTCTCCTGGATCCACCCTCCTCGTCCAATCGCAAACCTGCCCCATGGAATAGGGTGTCCAGAAAATACAGAGTATGAGACGTGAGCATAAAACGCTCAGTGCGAGAGTATGAGTATACATGCATGCAAAGTGAACTCCCTATAGACTCGAGGTCAAGGATCAGATAACAGAGACAGACCGGGCCCTGGTATGTAGCACGCTGTGCCGTCGCTTCAGGAGGTGGCTCCCATACCGAGATAACCGTGGATACGCCGGACCCAAATCGATGGAAGTACATCCACTAACAGGATAGGGTACAACCCTACTAACAGACATCTCGAAAGAGATACAGCAAGATGCAAATGAATGCAGCATAATATCATGGCATATAAATCATGCAGTCACATAATACATGCATACTCAGTCAGGATATCTCGAATAGTACTTTCGTACCTCAATACAGTGCAAGCTCTACCAACTCTAGGTTCACGCCTATAGTCTGCTCTACACTGCCAAATGATACTACTATCATTAAAGTGCTCTAAAAGCCTTAACTAAGCTATTGCATACTCCTAAATATTTATAGGAAGCAAAAGCTATACCTTCGTCCGTTGTTAGCCCTTTGATGTCGATGCTTCCAGAACTTGGGCACAACTCCGCTACGACTACCGATTGCCTCGCCGACCTTCGGACCAAGCCTAGGAAGACTAGAACAGCTCCAAAAGGACTAGAAAGGAAAGGAGAACTCGGAATTGGCAAATGAAAGCGAAGTCTCGGCCTTCTATTTATAGACAACGATCGGAACTTCCGATCCTTGATCGGAACGTCCGAACCTTGATCGGAACGTCCGATCCTGCCATCGGAGCTTCCGAAGATCCTGATCTGCCACGTGTCAAAATATCACTTGTTGACTCCGGATAAGGGTGATCGGAGCCTCCGGTCCTGATCGGAGCTTCCGATCCAACCACACGTCATGCCTGACGTAATACCGATCGGAGCTTCCGATCCTGTTCGGAGCTTCCGATCCTGATCGGAGCTTCCGATCTCACCTTCGGAGCTTCCGAACTCTACCCAAGTAATTATGATTAATCCCTTAATTATTGATACTGGTTACGGGCTACTACATTCTCCCCCACTTAAGATATTTCGTCCTCGAAATCAGATCTTAAGTACCGAATACAAATATAGAAATCAGAAACATTCTTTATTCAAATCAATTGTTTACAGAGTTTGCAACTGAATACAACTTAAAGAATGAAATCAAAACAACTCAGGATGGTCTTTACGCATCCTGTCCTCAAGCTCCCAAGTAGCTTCCTCAGTGCCTCTGCGCTGCCACTGAACTAAAACCAAAGGAATGACTTTGTTCCGTAAGACTTTGTTCCGCCTAAAGTCAAATCCTTGTCTACCTGAACCTCAGACCGCTGCAGAATATGAGATTCATCCGCCACATACCGTCACAACAGAGATACGTGGAACACGTCGTGAATACTGGATAGATGCGGTGGCAAAGCTAATCGATAAGCCAAATCGCCAATGCTCTCCAAGATCTCAAACGGACCGATAAATCTGGGAGACAACTTGCCTTTAAGGCCAAATCTGAGAATCTTGCGGAAAGGTGACACTCTCAGAAACACTTTATCCCCGACCTCGAACTGCAAGGGCCTACGCTTGATATTAGCATAGCTGGCCTAACGATCCTGTGCAGTCTTAACCCGTTTCTTGATCTGATCAACAATGTCTATCGCCTACTGGATAAACTCCTCTCCCTCAGCCTATCTCTCCCCCACTTCTTTCCAGAAGAGTGGAGTACGACAACGTCGCCCATACAACGCCTCAAAAGGTGCCATCCCAATACTAGTGTGATAGCTGTTGTTGTAAGCGAACTCGATCAACGGCAAATGATCCTGCCAGGCTGAACCAAAATTCAAGACGCATGCTCTAAGCATATCCTCTAACGTACGGATAGTGCGCTCTGAATGACCATCAGTCTTCGGATGATAGGCTGTACTCAAACTGAGAGTAGTACCCATCGCACGCTGAACACTCCCCCAGAATCTAGAAGTAAACCTGGGGTCCCGATCACTGACAATGCTCACAGGCACTCCATGAAGTCGGACGATCTCCTGAATGTACATCCGTGCCATGCGATCCACAGAGTACTCTCGGCTATAGGCAATGAAATGCGCTGACTTGGTGAGTCGATCCACCACAACCCAGATAGCATCACAGTTCCTCGGGGATACCGGCAAATGGGTCACAAAGTCCATAGTGATAAACTCCCATTTCTATTCAGGAATAGGCAGACTGTGAAGCAATCCTCCAGGTCGTCGGTGCTCTGCCTTGACCTGTTGACACACCAAACATCTCGAAACAAACTGATAAACACTGCGTTTCATTCCCTTCCACCAGAAACGAGTACGTAGATCCTTGTACATCTTGTTGCTCCCAGGATGAATACTCAACTTGGTGCGATGCGCCTGAGACAAAATCTCCTCTCGCAACTCTTCATCCTGCGGAATCACAAGCCTACCAGACAAACACAGAAAACCATCTGACTGATAATGAAATCCAGACGAGCTACCCTCGTTAGCTAGACGAGCTAAACGCTGGGTCTTCGAATCAGACATCTGAGCATCTCGGATCCGCGAATACAAGGCTGGCTCAGATAATATCGCAAACATCTGGATACTCTGCATACCTTTCTTATGCTTGAAGGTATAACCTGAAGTACAACAGTCACTGATCGCACTAGACATCGAACAAGTCTGAAGTGCGGATAGTCGCACCTTGCGACTCAAAGCATCAACGGTGAGATTAGCAGCTCCCGGATGGTACTTAATCTCGCAATCATAGTCCTTAAGAAAATCCATCCAACGTCTCTGCCTCATGTTCAACTCCGCCTGAGTGAACAAATACTTGAGACTCTTATGGTCGGTGAAGATCTCAAATTTCTCGCCATACAGATAATGACGCCAGATCTTCAAAGCGAACACAATGGCTTCTAACTCCAAATCATGGACTGGATAATTGTCCTCGTGAAGCTTCAGCTGTCTAGAAGCGTATGCGATCACATGCCCATTCTGAGTCAGGACACAACCTAACCCCTGAAGAGAAGCATCCGTGTAAACTACATACCCTCCAGATCCTGACGGTAATGCCAACACCGGCGCAGAAGTCAATCGCCGTCGAAGCTCACGGAAATTCTCCTCGCACTCGGAGGACCACTCGAAATCCACACCCTTGCGGGTAAGCTGCGTCAATGGTCGAGCTAACTGAGAGAAGTTCAGAATGAAGCAACGATAATACCCTGCTAGACCCAGAAAACTACGGATCTCAGCAACTGTTGTCGGACGCGACCAATTAAGTACCGCTTCAATCTTGCTTGGATCAACAGAAATCCCTTCCCTGGATATGATGTGGCCAAGAAAGACCACTCTATCCATCCAGAACTCACACTTGCACAGCTTGGCGTACAACTGCTCATCTCGAAGAGTCTGCAGTACCAACCGCAAGTGAGAAACATGCTCTTCCGTATTACGCAAATACACCAAGATGTCGTCAATGAAGACCACGACAAACTTGTCCAAATACTCCCTGAAGACGCGGTTCATCAAATCCATGAATATAGCCGGCGCATTAGTCAAACCAAATGGCATCACTAGGAACTCGTAATGCCCATAGCGAGTACGGAATGCAGTCTTGGCTACGTCCTGATCACGGACTCTCAACTGATGATACCCAGATCTCAAGTCAATCTTGGAGTAAACTGACGTGCCCTGCAGCTGGTCAAACAATTCATCAATACGAGGCAACGTATACTTGTTCTTCACAGTGACTCGATTCAGCTGCCGATAGCCAATGCACAGCCGCATCGACCCATCCTTCTTCTTCACCAAGAGAACAGGAGCTCCCCAAGGAGATACACTAGGACGAATGTATCCCTTGTCCAAAAGATCATGTAGCTAATTCTTCAACTCACGCATCTCTGACGGAGCCAGACGATACGGTGCTCTAGAAATAGGCGAAGTACCCGGCATCAACTCTATGCCAAACTCGACTTCCCTAGCAGGAGGAAAACCCGGAATCTCATCAGGAAACACATCTGGAAATTCATCCACAACAGGAATGCTCTCTATCCCAATACTCTCAGCGGACAAATCAACTGCATAGATAAGGTAGCCTTCCCCGCCAGACTCCAGAGCTCGACAGGCTCTCAAAGCTGATACAAAATGCATCGGGGGTCGCGCTCCCTCACCATAGAAAAACCAGCTCTCACTCCCCTCCGGATGAAAGCGTACTAATCTCTGATAGCAGTCCACTGAAGCTCGATAGGTAGTCAACATATCTATTCCCAGAATGCAATCAAAGTCGTCCATCGCCAGGACCATGAGATTCGCTAACAGAATGTTCCCTTCGAACTCTAAAGGGCAACCCATCACTAGACGCTTAGCCAAAGCAGATTGGCCCATCGGAGTAGAAACAGACATCACTACGTCTAGTGCAATGCATGGTAACTTATGCTTCTTAACAAAACATGCAGAAATGAAGGAATGAGATGCACCAGTGTCAATAAGTACAAGAGCAGGTATACCATAAAGCAGAAATGTACCTGCGATGACTTTCTCATTCTCCTCCACAGCCTGATCATGTCTCAGGGCAAACACCGGGCCAGAAGCTCGTGGCCTCAAATGAGAACTCCCAGCAGATTGTCCCTGCGACCTCTGCTGTACGGTGGCCTGAGAACCCGATCCTGAACTAGAACCAGAACCGCCTCCCCCAGACAGTGGACAATCTCTCCGGATATGACCAGTCTCTCCACAACGGAAACAAGCTCCAGAAGCTCTGCGGCACTTGTCGGATGGATGGTTCTTCCCACAGTGATCACACTTGTCCTTCTTACCGTAACGGACAACACCTCCAGAACCAGAGGAAGAAGAAGTTCCAGACTTCTTGAAAGTTTGGGCACGGGGACCCAAAGAACTAGTAGGTCTCGACTGAGGGAAAGACCTGTTCCGCCGAATGCTGTCCTCCGCCTGGTGACAACGGCTCACCAAACCCTCGTAGGACATGTCATCGCCAACCGCCACACGGTCATGGATCTCAGGGTTAAGGCCCTGAAGGAACAGATTATACTTCATCTCCGAGCTATCAGCAATCTCGGGGCAATAGGATAGCAGATCAAAGAACCTCTGCTGATACTCATCAATAGACATGGCTCCGTGTTGCAGACTCAGTAGCTCGCCTGCCTTCGAATGACGGAGTGCAGGAGGAAAATACCGCTTTTGGAAAGCTGTGCGGAACTCGGCCCAGGTGGCCACTCCTCTCGCCGCAACAAAAGGTGCAGAAGTAAACCTCCACCACCTGCGCGCACGCCCATCTAGAAGATAACCAAGGGTCTCCACCTTCTGCTCATCGGTGCATTGGAAAGTCTGAAAAGTCATCTCCATGCGGTCTAACCAGTTCCCCGCATCCTCCGGAGACTCACCTCCAACTAAGGGCTTAGGACCCATAGCTAAGAATCGGCGCACAGTGAAACGCTCGTCGTCATGGTGACGATAATGCCGTTCTCGACAAGGCTCCCGGTCGGCATCACCCCAACGCCCACCAACACTGCCATGAGAACTCTGGTTGTCACGATTTGACATCTACAAAAATACCTCAAGATGAGACTAAATCCCAAGAAATCTTTTGCATGCTCTGATACCATAAATGTAGTGACCCTTAACCGGATCATCTACTAACAGAACTTAGACATGCAATTAACTTAATAAAACAGATATCAGAATAAAACTGCGGAAACCATAAATAGTTACAACCCCAAGTAAAGGAATCTGTAATTTATCCAATAATATACAACCAAATCGAATAGCTGTATAAACCCAAAACAACAGTAATAAAACCTAAGCGAAGCTCTAGCTGGCCAACCACTGACTAGCCTCTCCTGGATCCACCCTCCTCATCCAATCGCAAACCTGCCCCATGGAATAGGGTGTCCAGAAAATACAGAGTACAAGACGTGAGCATAAAACGCTCAGTGCGAGAGTATGAGTATACATGCATGCAAAGTGAACTCCCTATAGACTCGAGGTCAAGGATCAGATAACAGAGACAGACCGGGCCCTGGTATGTAGCACGCTGTGCCGTCGCTTCAGGAGGTGGCTCCCATACCGAGATAACCGTGGATACGCCGGAGCCAAATCGATGGAAGTACATCCACTAACAGGATAGGGTACAACCCTACTAACAGACATCTCGAAGGAGATACAACAAGATGCAAATGAATGCAGCATAATATCATGGCATATAAATCATGCAGTCACATAATACATGCATACTCAGTCAGGATATCTCGAACAGTACTTTCGTACCTCAATACAGTGCAAGCTCTACCAACTCTAGGTCCACGCCTATAGTCTGTTCTACACTGCCAAATGATACTACTATCATTAAAGTGCTCTAAAAGCCTTAACTAAGCTATTGCATACTCCTAAATATTTATAGGAAGCAAAAGCTATACCTTCGTCCGTTGTTAGCCCTTTGATGTCGATGCTTCCAGAACTTGGGCACAACTCCGCTACGACTACCGATTGCCTCGCCGACCTTCGGACCAAGCCTAGGAAGACTAGAACAGCTCCAAAAGGACTAGAAAGGAAAGGAGAACTTGGAATTGGCAAATGAAAGTGAAGTCTCGGCCTTCTATTTATAGACAACTATCGGAACTTCCGATCCTTGATCGGAACGTCCGAACCTTGATCGGAACGTCCGATCCTGCCATCGGAGCTTCCGAAGATCCTGATCTGCCACGTGTCAAAATATCACTTGTTGACTCCGGATAGGGGTGATCGGAGCCTCCGGTCCTGATCGGAGCTTCCGATCCAACCACACGTCATGCCTGACATAATACCGATCGGAGCTTCCGATCTCACCTTCGGAGCTTCCGAACTCTACCCAAGTAATTATGATTAATCCCTTAATTACTGATACTGGTTACGGGCTACTACATGATCTTGTGTTAGCCGCCATTGTATTTGCACTCAAGATTTGGAGACATTATCTTTATGACGAGAAATTTGAGATATTTACGGATCACAAGAGTCTGAAATATTTATTCACTCAGGCGGAGTTGAATATACGACAGAGACGCTGGATGGATCTCTTGAAGGATTATGATTGTGAAATCAAATATCATCCAGGTTCTGCTAATCTTACTGTTGATGCCTTGAGTCGGCAGGTGAGACTTTCTGCACTTCAGACTACTGATTTATCTCATATGATTCAAGATTGCTGTTCACTGAGTTTTACACTCAAGAACAAGAAAGGAAGAAATGTGATTCGATTGTATACTATTCTATCTGAGCCAACATTGTATTCTCGGATCAGAGATGCTCAGATATCTGATGTTAAGACTCAGCATTAGGCACGTCTAGCCAATGGGGTTAATACATCTGGATTCCATTTTCAGACATATGGTTTATTGTGCTTATCGAATAGGGTGGTTGTACCTGATGTTGTGGAGCTCAGGAATGATATTCTTTCTCAAGCTCATAGGAGTCGATTGTCAGTTCATGTTGGAAGCATGAAAATGTATAAGGACTTGCGAACCAGATTCTGGTGGAAAGGAATGAAGCGGAGTTTATATCAATTTGTTTCGAGATGTTTGGTTTGTCAACAGGTCAAGGCTGAACACCGATGACCAGGTGGATTACTGCAGAATCTTGAGATTCCTGAATGGATGTGGGAGCACATGACTATGGATTTTTTCACCCACTTGCCTATGACTTCACGTCAGGGTGATGCTATCTGGGTTGTCATTGACCTTTTGACGAAATCAGCACATTTTATTCCTTAAAATCGAGAATATTCTTATGATCGCATGACACGCTTATATGTGCAGGAGATAGTGCGATTGCATGGGATTCCAGTGAGCATAGTTAGTGATAGAGACCCGCAATTTACCTCACGTTTCTGGGGTAGTTTTTAGTAGGCGTTGGGTACTACTCTGAGTTTGAGCACTGCATATCATCTGGAGACTGATGGATAGTCCGAGCGCACTATTCGTACGTTGGAGGATATGCTACGTTCTTCAGTCATGGATTTTGGTTTGTCTTGGCAAGATCAGTTACCTTTGATTGAATTTGCATACAATAACAGTTATCGTCGTAGTATTGATATGGCACCTTTCGAGGAATTGTATGGACGACGATGTCGTACTCCGTTATTTTGGGATGAGATAAGAGAACGACAAGTCGAGGGTCCTGAGTTGGTGCAGCAGATTGTAGACAAGGTAGATTTGATCAAGAGGAGGATTAAAGCTGCTCAAGATCGGCAAACCAGTTATGCTAATATTCACCGCAGACCACTTCAGTTTGAGCCTGGTGAATATGTGTTCTTACGAGTGTCACCTTTCAGGAAGGTGATGAGACTCGGTGTGAAAGGCAAGTTGTCACCTCGTTTCATTGGGCCTTTCCAGATACTTGAGAAGATCGGAGATGTTGCTTATCGTTTGGTGTTACCGCCATATCTTTCCAGTATACATGATGTTTTCCATGTGTCGTTACTTCGATAGTACATAGCTGATGAATCTCATATTATCCAGCCTACTGATGTTCAGCTAGAGCCAGATCTGTCGTATGTTGAACGACCACTCCGTGTAGTAGCCCGTGCCCTAATTGAGTAATTAAAGGATTAATGCTAATTAATTGAATTAGGTATCGGACGGATCGGAAGCTCCGAAGGCACGATCGGAAGCTTCCAACAGGATCGGAAGCTCCGATGAGCGATCGGAGGCACCGATGTTATTACGTCAGGCATGACGTGTGGTTGGATCGGAAGCTCCGATCAGGACCGGAAGCTCCGATCACCCCTATCCGGAGTCATCAAGTGATATTTTGACACGTGGCAGATCAGGATCTTCGGAAGCTCCGATGACAGGATCGGACGTTCCGATCGAGGTTCGGACGTTCCGATCAAGGATCGGAAGTTCCGATCGTTGTCTATAAATAGAAGGCCGAGACTTCACTTTTATTTGCCAATTCCTAGTTCTACTTTCCTTTCTAGTCCTTTTGGAGCTGTTCTAGTCTTCTTAGGCTTGGTTCGGAGGTCGGAGAGGCGTTCGGTAGTCGTAGCGGAGTCGTGCCCAAGTTCTGGAGGCATCGACATCAAAGGGCTAACGACGGACGAAGGTATAGCTTTTGCTTCCTATAAATATTTAGGAGTATGCAATAGCTTAGTTAAGGCTTTTAGAGTACTTTAATGATAGTAGTATCATTTGGCAGTGTAGAGCAGACTATAGGCATGGACCTAGAGTTGGTAGAGCTTGCACTGTTTTGAGGTACGAAAGTACTGTTCGAGATATCCTGACTGAGTATGCATGTATTATGTGACTGCATGATTTATATGCCATGATATTATGCTGCATTCATTTGCATCTTGCTGTATCTCCTTCGAGATGTCTGTTAGTAGGGTTGTACCCTATCCTGTTAGTGGATGGACTTCCATCGATTTGGGTCCGGCGTATCCACGATTTTCTCGGTATGGGAGCCACCTCCTGAAGCGACGGCATAGCGTACTACATACCAGGGCCCGGTCTGTCTCTGTTATCTGATCCTTGACCTCGAGTCTATAGGGAGTTCACTTTGCATGCATGTATACTCATACTCTCGCACTGAGCGTTTTATGCTCACGCCTCGTACTCTGTATTTTCTGGACACCATATTCCATGGGGCAGGTTTGCGATTGGACGAGGAGGGTGGATCCAGGAGGGGCTAGTCAGTGGTTGGCCAGCTGGAGCTTCGTCTAGGTTTTATTACTGTTGTTTGGGTTTATACAGCTATTCGATTTGGTTGTATATTATCGGATAATTACAGATTCCTTTACTTGGGATTGTATAATGTTATTGGATTTCGCAGTTTTATTCTGATATTTGTTTAATTAAGTTAATTGCATGCCTAAGTTCTGTTTAGTAGGTGATCCGGGTAAGGGTCACTACATTTATGGTATCAGAGCATGCAAAAGATTTCTTGGGATTTAGTCTCATCTTGAGGTACTTTTGTAGATGTCAAATCGTGACGACCAGAGTTCTCATGGCCGTGTTGGTGGGCGTTGGGGTGATGCCGACCGGGAGCCTCGTCGAGAACGGCGTCATCGTCATCATGACGACGAGCGTTTCACTGTGCGTCGATTCTTAGCTATGGGTCCTAAGCCCTTAGTTGGAGGTGAGTCTCCGGAGGATGCGGAGAACTGGTTAGACCGCATGGAAACGACTTTTCAGACTTTCCAATGCACCGATGAGCAGAAGGTGGAGACCCTTGGCTATCTTCTGGATGGGCGTGCGCGCAGGTGGTGGAGGTTTACTTCTACACCTTTTGTTGAGGCGAGAGGAGTGGCCACCTGGGCTGAGTTTCGCACAGCTTTCCAAAAGCGGTATTTTCCTCCTGCACTTTGACAGTCGAAGGCAGGCGAGCTACTGAGTCTGCGACAGGGAACCATGTCTATCGATGAGTATCAGCAGAGGTTCTTTGATCTGCTATCCTATTGCCCCGAGATTGCTGATAGCTCAGAGATGAAGTATAATCTGTTTCTTCAGGGCCTTAACCCTGAGATCCATGACCGTGTGGCAGTTGGCAACGACATGTCCTACGAGGGTTTGGTGAGCCGTTGTCATCAGGCAGAGGACAGCATTCGGCGGAACAGGTCTTTCCCTCAGTCGAGGCCTGCTAGTTCTTTGGGTCCCCGTGCCCAAACTTTCAAGAAGTCTGGATCTTCTTCCTCTGGTTCTGGAGGTATTGTCCGTTATGGTAAGAAGGACAAGTGTGATCACTGTGGGAAGAACCATCCATCCGACAAGTGCCGTAGAGCTTCTGGAGCTTGTTTCCGTTGTGGAGAGACTGGTCATATCCGGAGAGATTGTCCAATGTCTGGGGGAGGTGGTTCTGGTTCTGGTTCAGGATCGGGTTCTCAGGCTACCGTACAGCAGAGGTCGCAGGGACAGTCTGCTGGGAGTTCTCATTTGAGGCCATGAGCTTCTGGCCAGGTGTTTGCCCTGAGACATGATCAGGCTGTGGAGGAGAATGAGAAAGTCATCGCAGGTACATTTCTGCTTTATGGTATACCTGCTCTTGTACTTATTGACACTGGTGCATCTCATTCCTTCATTTCTGCACGTTTTGTTAAGAGGCATAAGTTACCATGCATTGCACTAGACGTAGTGATGTCTGTTTCTACTCCGACGGGCCAATCTGCTTTGGCTAAGCGTCTAGTGATGGGTTGCCCTTTAGAGTTCGAAGGGAACATTCTGTTAGCGAATCTCATGGTCCTGGCGATGGACGACTTTGATTGCATTCTGGGAATAGATGTGCTGACTACCTATCGAGCTTCAGTGGACTGCTATCAGAGATTAGTACGCTTTCATCCGGAAGGGAGTGAGAGTTGGTTTTTCTATGGTAAGGGAGCGCAACCCCCGATGCCTTTGGTATCAGCTTTGAGAGCCTGTCGAGCTCTGGAGTCTGGCGGGGAAGACTACCTTATATATGCAGTTGATTTGTCCGCTGAGAGTATTGGGATAGAGAGCATTCCTGTTGTGGATGAATTTCCAGACGTGTTTCCTGATGATATTCCGGGTTTTCCTCCTGCTAGGGAAGTCGAGTTTGGCATAGAGTTGATGCCGGGTACTTCGCCTATTTCTAGAGCACCGTATCGTCTGGCTCCGTCAGAGATGCGTGAGTTGAAGAATCAGTTACAGGATCTTTTGGACAAGGGGTACATTCGTCCTAGTGTATCTCCTTGGGGAGCTCCTGTTCTCTTCGTGAAGAAGAAGGATGGGTCGATGCGGCTGTGCATTGACTATCGGCAGCTGAATCGAGTCACTGTGAAGAACAAGTATCCGTTGCCTCGTGTTGATGACTTGTTTGACCAGCTGCAGAGCACATCAATTTATTCCAAGATTGACTTGAGATCTGGGTATCATCAGTTGAGAGTCCGTGATCAGGACATAGCCAAGACTGCATTCCGTACTCGCTATGGGAATTACGAGTTCCTAGTGATGCCATTTGGTTTGACTAATGCGCCGGCTATATTCATGGATCTGATGAACCGTGTCTTCAGGGAGTATTTGGACAAGTTTGTCGTGGTCTTCATTGACGACATCCTGGTTTATTCGCGTAATACGGAAGAGCATGTTTCTCACTTGCGGTTGGTACTGCAGACTCTTTGAGATGAGCAATTGTACGCCAAGCTGAGCAAGTGTGAGTTCTGGATGTATAGAGTTGTTTTTCTTGGCCATATCATATCCAGGGAGGGGATTTCTGTTGATCCAGGCAAGATTGAAGCGGTACTTAATTGGTCGCGTCCGACGACAGTTGCTGAGATCCGTAGTTTTCTGGGTCTAGCAGGGTATTATCGTCGCTTCATTCTGAACTTCTCTTAGTTAGCTCGACCGTTGACGCAGCTTACCCGCAAGGGTGTGGATTTTGAGTGGTCCTCTGAGTGTGAGGAGAATTTCCGTGAGCTTCGATGGCGGTTGACTTCTGCGCCGGTGTTAGCATTACCGTCAGGATCTGGAGGGTATGTAGTTTACACAGATGCTTCTCTTCAAGGGTTAGGTTGTGTCCTGACTCAGAATGGGCATGTGATCGCATACGCTTCTAGACAGCTGAAGCTTCACGAGGACAACTACCCAGTCCATGATTTGGAATTGGCAGCCATTGTGTTCGCTTTGAAGATCTGGCGTCATTATCTGTATGGCGAGAAATTTGAGATCTTCACCGACCATAAGAGTCTCAAGTATTTGTTCACTCAGGCAGAATTGAACATGAGACAGAGACGTTGGATGGACTTGCTTAAGGATTATGATTGCGAGATTAAGTACCATCCGGGAGCTGCTAATCTCACCGCCGATGCTTTGAGTCGCAAGGTGCGACTATCCGCACTTCAGACTTGTTCGATGTCTAGTGCGATCAGTGACTGTTGTACCTCAGGTTTTACCTTCAAGCATAAGAAAGGTATGCAAAGTATCCAGATGTTTGCGATATTATCTGAGCCAGCCTTGTATTCGCGGATCCGAGATGCTCAGATGTCTGATTCGAAGACCCAGCGTTTAGCTCGTCTAGCTAACGAGGGTAGCTCGTCTGGATTTCATTACCAGTCAGATGGCTTTCTGTGTTTGTCTAGTAGGCTTGTGATTCCACAGGATGAAGAGTTGCGAGAGGAGATTTTATCTCAGGCACATCGCACTAAGTTGAGTATTCATCCTGGGAGCAACAAGATGTAAAAGGATCTACGTACTCGTTTCTGGTGGAAGGGAATGAAACGCAGTGTTTATCAGTTTGTTTCGAGATGTTTGGTGTGTCAACAGGTCAAGGCAGAGCACCGACGACCTGGAGGATTGCTTCACAGTCTGCCTATTCCTGAATGGAAATGGGAGTTTATCACAATGGACTTTGTGACCCATTTGCCGGTATCCCCGAGGAACTGTGATGCTATCTGGGTTGTGGTGGACCGACTCACCAAATCAGCGCATTTCATTGCCTATAGCCGAGAGTACTCTGTGGATCGCATGACACGGATGTACATTCAGGAGATCGTCCGACTTCATGGAGTGCCTGTGAGCATTGTCAGTGATCGGGACCCCAGGTTTACTTCTAGATTCTGGGGGAGTGTTCAGCGTGCGATGGGTACTACTCTCAGTTTGAGTACAGCCTATCATCCGGAGACTGATGGTCAGTCGGAGCGCACTATCCGTACGTTAGAAGATATGCTTAGAGCGTGCGTCATGGATTTTGGTTCAGCCTGGCAGGATCAATTGCCGTTGATCGAGTTCGCTTACAACAAAAGCTATCACACTAGTATTGGGATGGCACCTTTTGAAGCGTTGTATGGGAGACGTTGTCGTACTCCACTCTTCTGGGAAGAAGTGGGGGAGAGACAGGCTGAGGGACCGGAGTTTATCCAGCAGGCGATAGACATTGTTGATCAGATCAAGAAACGGATTAAGACTGCACAGGATCGTCAGGCCAGCTATGCTAATATCAAGCGTAGGCCTTTGCAGTTCGAGGTCGGGGAGAAAGTGTTTCTGAGAGTGTCACCTTTCCGCAAGATTCTCATATTTGACCTTAAGGGCAAGTTGTCTCCCAGATTTATCGGTCTGTTTGAGATCTTGGAGAGTATTGGCGATTTGGCTTATCGACTAGCATTGCCACCGCATCTATCCAGCATTCACGACGTGTTCCACGTATCTCTGTTGCGACGGTATGTGGCGGATGAATCTCATATTCTGCAGCGGTCTGAGGTTCAGGTAGACAAGGATTTGACTTATGTTGAGAAACCTCTTTGTATCCTGGATTATAAGGATAAGGTTTTACGGAACAAAGTCATTCCTTTGGTTTTAGTTCAGTGGCAGCGCCGAGGCACTGAGGAAGCTACTTGGGAGCTTGAGGACAGGATGCGTAAAGACCATCCTGAGTTGTTTTGATTTCATTTTTAAGTTGTATTCAGTTGCAAACTCTGTAAACGTTTGATTTGAATAAAGAATGTTTCTGATTTCTGTATTTGCATTCGGTACTTAAGATCTGATTTCGAGGACGAAATATCTTAAGTGGGGGAGAATGTAGTAGCCCGTGCCCTAATTGAGTAATTAAAGGATTAATGCTAATTAATTGAATTAGGTATCGGACGGATCGGAAGCTCCGAAGGCACGATCGGAAGCTCCGAACAGGATCGGAAGCTCCGATGAGCGATCGGAGGCACCGATGTTATTACGTCAGGCATGACGTGTGGTTGGATCGGAAGCTCCGATCAGGACCGGAAGCTCCGATCACCCCTATCCGGAGTCATCAAGTGATATTTTGACACGTGGCAGATCAGGATCTTCGGAAGCTCCGATGACAGGATCGGACGTTCCGATCGAGGTTCGGACGTTCCGATCAAGGATCGGAAGTTCCGATCGTTGTCTATAAATAGAAGGCCGAGAATTCACTTTTATTTGCCAATTCCGAGTTCTACTTTCCTTTCTAGTCCTTTTGGAGCTGTTCTAGTCTTCTTAGGCTTGGTCCGGAGGTCGGAGAGGCGTTCGGTAGTCATAGCGGAGTCGTGCCCAAGTTCTGGAGGCATCGACATCAAAGGGCTAATGACGGACGAAGGTATAGCTTTTGCTTCCTATAAATATTTAGGAGTATGCAATAGCTTAGTTAAGGCTTGTAGAGTACTTTAATGATAGTAGTATCATTTGGCATTGTAAGAGTGGGTGCCCAGTGAGCCAACTGTGTGGCTATGGGCTTTGTTGACTCTTTGTATAAACAATCTTTTGTTTAATATTATTTACACTTTTATGGCAATGACTTTATATTACTTCATATTGTTATATTGTGATATACTATTGTTGTTTTGATAAAGACCTTGAATATACTATAGTGTATGTAAGATGTGGTAGAACATGGAGATGTCTATCATGAAATACATCTTATAGTCACTGTATATTCTAAAACCGTTCCTAGTCGATTGAGCCGTCCGATAATAAGGATAAGGATCGCTCGAGTTTGAGACTAGCATTTGCGATGCGGAGTACCACGTTTCATTGGTAGGGAACATGGAGATGTTCGAAGCATGCAAATGGATATTCATAGGATGAATAGTCGAACTACCCTATCCGGACTTTCCAAGTGGTTATCACTTATCGAGTGGATAAAGTCCGCGGTTTTGGTTGTACACCATTAGTCCTTACGACTTGAAACATCATGGAGACTCTATATGCTAGTACTGTGCTTTGACTCGTTTACCGACTCTGAGGGGGTCATCAGGTGTCGAGATTGGGTACAGTTACGACACATATAGGAGTCAATGCATTGTTGTCAAGGATTCACCACATACTTGCGAGTGTGGATATCCTATGCGATCTGAGGAGATATTAGTGTGACAAATCTCTGGCCAGAGTACTTGATGTGATTTAAGAAATGGTTTCTTAGTAGCACATGCGATGTCACTAATTTGATCTTCAAGATGTATTGCATAGTTATCGAATCTTGAGCGACTCTCGATATACCAATGGTTGTTGATTCGATCGGGATATATGGATGAAGGGACCGTACTGTACGTTAACCAAAATCTACTGGTTCTTGTAGGCACTATCAGTGATACCTAGGGAATCATGGGGCGATGTTGCTAGGCGCTTTACCATGATTCGTTGGGCAAGTCGGAAAGTGTTGTTCCGAGTCACAAGGAGTTGTGAGCCCACGGCTAGCTGTATCCCTGAACCATTGAGGGTCACACAGTGTAATGGAGTTTTAATCCCCGTTGAGATAGTTAAATTTAAAGAGTTAAATTTAATGAACTAAGGAGTTGGACTTCTTAAATAAGAGTAAGGGAGTAGGATTTCCTAAAATGACATAGGGATGGACATTTTTGGAAACCACTGAATTCGGATTCAGGAAAATTTATTTTGACTTTAAAACGTGCAGAAATAGTTTCTGTGCACATTGGTGAAATCGTTTCATCAATCGGAGTCACGATGAATTTTATATTAATTTCTGAACGAGCGGGCTTTGCTTGTCGGGCCCCAGCTTATGACTAATGGGCCCTAAGGTGTTAGTGGCCTGCATTATAAATAAGTTATTTCAGTACAGAAATTACACACAACAGGTCATAATTTTTGAGAGCTAATTTTCGAAAAACCCTAGCCTCTCTTAAGAATATTTCGGCCGCCCCTCCCTACCTCTGCCCGAGATTTTCCGGTCTGTGATTTTGAATCGCAGTAAGGAATAACGAATCAAATTCGTGTATTCTCTTCGCAGAAAACTTCTGATAGATTTTCTAGTGCAATCTATCAGAGGGATTAAACCTCTGTTCGTGGACCTGATTGAAGGCGTTCATCGGTTCCAGGGAGAGACAACAAGAGCAGAATTGTTCTGTTGGTGTCCATTAATCTCGTTGCGAGATTTGAGGTAAAATTTATTTAATTGTTATTTAAATTTTACACACACAATAATTCAATCGTTGTATGGTTGATACCCACACCATGGAATCGTTCCATGAGAAAAAAATTTTTAAACTTCCGCTGCACCGGGTATCAATCGTAATTGGTCTGGGAACTCGCCAGTTTTCCAACAGTGGTATCAGAGCCAGGTTGCTCAGATCAATCGATTGAATTAATCAATTGTACAAAATTTTTTGAGTCTCGGTTTTTGAAACAAAATAAATATTTTTAATAAAAAAATTTTTTTCGGGGGCGAAACCCGGGCAGCGATTGGATCGCTGCCCGGAGGGGGCAGCGATGGTCGCTGCCCCCAGGGGCGGCGCACGGCGCCGCCCAAAGGGGGCGCACGGCGCCGCCCAGGGCGGCGACCGTCGCCGCCCAGGGCGGCGCACGGCGCTGCCCAGGGCAGCGCTGTGCGCTGCCCAGCGCAGCGCTGGGCGCTGCGCAGGGCAGCGCTCGGCGCTGCCCAGGGCGGCGCTCGGCGCCGCCCAGGGGTGGCGCTCAGCGCCGCCCAGGGCGACGCACGGCGCCGCCCAGCGGCGGCGCCAGGCGCCGCCAGGGCAGCAAGTGTTGCTGCCCTAAGGGGGCAGCCGGGCTGCCCCGGCCCGCGCCCCGGGTGCGGGCCAACCCGGGAGTGTCCCGGCGGCCCGCGGGAAAAATTATTATTTTTATTAAAATTAATTTTAATATGTTAAAATTTTATTTTTGGTCCGGTCAAAAATTGTTTTTGATTGGTTCACGAGATTTCGGATCGAATTGTTCGAGTCCGTAAATTTTAAAATTGATTTTGGATAAATTTGAATTTTTGGAAAATTTTAATATTTTATCCGTAAATTGAATTTTGAAATCAATTATTTTGGTACAATTGATGATAAGATATGATCTTATGATATATTAGATAAAATATGATTTTATTTGTAAAATTGGATTTTATAGATAAAATATGATTTTATTTGATATGGAGATAAAATATGATTTTATATGTGAAATGTGATTTTATATATAAAATATGATTTTATCTTGTTTAAATTTGAATTGCCACAGCATGTTATCCAATAAATTAATTTTGAATTAAATGTTATTGGATAAGGATGATCGATTGCCATGACCAATTTTGTAGGTGTATGTTAGGAATTTACATTTTGTCTTTATTGTTGTTGGTTTTATTAATGGGCCTGGTTTATGGCCCGATATGAATGTCATATGTAATAAAAGTGGGCTTGGTTTATAGCCCGTTCCCACCCCCTAAAAATGTATCCCCTACTTGTCATTGTTATTTATTGTAAATACATTAGATTTAGTGGGAGATCAAGATTTGAAGATGGTGGGCCCAGCAGACAATGAAGACTGAAGAAATGTAAATTGGAAGCATATGTAATAGGATTGCATTTGCATACTGCATATTACCTAGGATTGGACTAAGACCCGTGATTGGCAACCACGGGTCAATTAGAAATGGAATCGATCATCCTATATAATATGTGATATTATGATTGTATGCATGTTTAGACATAAATTGCGTGAATCCGGCAATGCATGCAATAAATTAAATATGATGAGACAAATATTTTATAAATAAAATCCCTCATTTTAAATATGATTTAAAATTTATATCAAGATAAATAAAGGAAATTTAAATATTGTTTAAATGTTCCTACCTTCCATCAACGGTCAATGTATGTGATGCTACCCGCGGATACGGTCCGGCTCATATTATTGGGGGGGCCCGTCCGTCGGAAAGCTGTACATTGGATCGACAAATGTTGTAAGTTGGGTGGAACTCCCATGGGATCGGCTCATATTATTGGGGGATCCACATGGCGACCGTCCATCACAACTTAATATTGATGGGTCATCTTGACATGTCACTTTAAACGGCGTCATATTATTGGGCCCTTATTGGACATGAGGTAAATGCATGGGGGTTGCTTTGGAAGCAATTGGGCTCTACCTTTTGAGAATTATGGTTGGCTGATATTATTCGGGACCATAAGTTTGTCAATTGGACTCCATGTTCTCACTAAGGAAAAAGTTTCCCGTTTTCACTAGAGGGTGGTGAAATCGTTAAAATAGTGGGAGTGAGATTCATAAAATTAAATTCGCCTATTTTATGTCTTAGTAAATTGTTAAACAATCATTGATATATGTCTGTTTTCCTTTTCAGTATTTCATACAATGAATTCGCGAAATCCTTTATTCTCGATCCTCGAACAAAACAAGCTGACTGGCGCCAACTATACGGAATGGTTCCGGAAGTTGAAGATTGTCTTAACTTCGGAGAAAATGCTCTACGTGTTAGAGAAAGCACCTCCGAAGGAAGCACCAGCTGACATAAGTCCGGAGGAATTGGCCAAACTTGATGCATGGTGTGACCATGACATCAAGACCAAATGCTATATGCAAGCCTCGATGTCTGATGAACTCCAGAGGCGATTTGAGGACACGGTGAATGCTGCTGACATTCACACGCAACTCAAGGAACTTTTTGGGGCTCAGTCGAGGGCTGAAAGGTTCTCTACTGTTAAGGAGTTGATGACGTGCCGCATGCGTGAAGGGACTTCGGTCCGTGATCATGGGGTACGAGTGATTTGGCTCATACAGAAGTTAGCGACCCTTGATTTGGTGTTGGAGCATGAACTCAATGTGGACTTGTTGCTTCTATCTCTTCCTTCCTCATTTGATGGATTCGTGATAAATTTTAATATGAACAAGATAGAGGCCACCCTTGAAGAGATGGTCAATATGCTCGTTACATATGAATCCACACTTAAGAAGGATAAGCCAGCTTTCTTGGTGGGCTCCTCATCTTCTGCTAAGAAGGGGCCAAGTATGAAGGGCAAGAAACGTTCTGCCCCACCCAAGAAAGTGGAACCCGAGAAGAAGCAAAAGACAAAGGCTTCAAACGATGGAAAATCCAAGGATGTTTGCCATTACTGCAAGAAGCCGGGTCATTGGAAGCGCAACTGCAAGGAGTATCTTGGGCAGTTAGGAACTGCAAAGGGTATGTTCTATATCGAAATAAACATGTCACTTAATACAACTTCTTGGGTATTGGATACCGGATGTGGATCTCACATTTGCAATGATTTGCAGATGATGACAAGAAGTCGCAGGCTTAGAATGGGTGAGACCCAGCTGAGGCTCGGGAATGGTTCCAGAGTTGAAGCTACGGCCATTGGAGATGTTTGTTTGATTTTGCAGAATGGTTTTAAATTATTGTTGAGAGATGTTTTATTTGTGCCAGATTTAATTAAAAACATTATTTCTATTTCTATGCTTGATAGAGATGGTTATTCTTGTAATTTTGTGAATGGGATTTGCAGTATTTACAAGAATGAATGTTTAATTGGAAATGGACAACTTGAAAACGATCTATATAATTTAAAACTAAAAGACGTTCCAGTGAATTGTATTGACAAACCGGCAACAACAAACAAAAGGAAAATCGATAGTCAAAACCCGGCAAACCTATGGCACGCTAGACTAGGTCATATTTCCTCAAGGAGGATGAACAAGCTAGTGGGAGAGGGCATGTTTGATATGTCTGATATTAACTCTCTACCTACTTGTAAATCCTGCCTAAAAGGAAAAATGACTAAATCTCCTTTTAAGGGGAAGCCTGAGCGTAGTCAAAATCTGTTGGATTTGATCCATACAGATGTTTGTGGTCCATTTAGAGTAGGGACTCAACATGGCCACACCTACTTCATTACCTTTACTGATGATTATTCTAGGTATGGGTATTTATATTTAATGAAATATAAGTCTGAAGCATTTGAAAAGTTCAAAGAATTCAAGGCTGAAGTAGAAAACAAGCTAGGTAAAAGTATTAAAGCACTTCGATCGGATCGAGGTGGAGAATACTTGAGTACCGAGTTTTTGGACTATCTAAAAGAGAATGGGATTCTCTCTCAGTGGACTCCTCCTATGACACCACAGCTTAATGGTGTATCGGAGCGTCGTAATCGAACTTTGTTGGACATGGTTCGATCCATGATGAGCTTCACTGAGCTTCCACCTTCGTTTTGGGGCTATGCGCTTGAAACGGCGGTATTGTTGTTAAATAACGTCCACACTAAAGCAGTGGACAAAACACCATACGAGTTATGGAATGGCAAAGCTCCTAAGTATTCATACTTGAGGATTTGGGGATGTCCTGCTTACGTGAAGCGGACAGTGGGAGATAAGTTGGATAGTCGATCCAGCTTGTGTTATTTTGTGGGGTATCCGAAGAATTCAATCGGATATTATTTCTATTATCCTGCTGAAACAAAGGTGTTTGTTTCTAGGAATGCCACCTTCTTGGAGAAGGAGTTCTTATTGGATAAGAAAGGCGAGATGATGGAACTCGAAGAAGTTCGAGAAGAACCCGAAATACAAAATAACGATCCCACACCTCAGGAACCATTGCTGGACACGCCTGCACCTAGAAGATCCGAAAGGACTTCTGGACCTCCAGTTCGATATGGTCTTCTTCTTGAAGAGGGTCAAGATGAACCCGACATTGGATGTGATCCAAGAAGCTTCAAGGAAGCAATTTCTGATGCGGATTCGAATTTATGGCTTGAAGCTATGCAGTCAGAATTGGATTCGATGCATACTAACCAAGTCTGGTCTTTAGTGGATCCTCCCGATGGAATTGTTCCAATAGGGTGTAAATGGATCTACAAAAGAAAGCTTGGGCCTGATGGTAAGGTATTGACCTACAAGGCGCGATTGGTGGCTAAAGGTTATACTCAAAGGCAAGGAGTTGACTATGACGAAACCTTTTCACCAGTTGCAATGTTCAAGTCCATAAGAATCCTAATTGCCATAGCTGCATGGTATGACTATGAGATATGGCAGATGGATGTGAAGACTGCTTTTCTTAATGGAGACATTAAGGAAGAAATCTATATGAAGCAGCCTGAGGGGTACACATCCATGGGAAGCGAGCATAAGGTATGCAAGCTTCAGAGATCAATTTATGGTCTAAAACAAGCATCAAGAAGTTGGAACCAGAAATTTGATGAAACAATTAAAGACTTTGGTTTCATCAAGAACCCGGAGGAACCTTGCGTGTACAAGAAAGTAGTTAAGGATGCGGTGACATTCTTAGTACTTTATGTTGATGACATCCTACTCATTGGGAATGATGTAGGGATGTTGCAGTCAACGAAGATATGGTTATCAGGTAGATTTTCGATGAAGGATTTGGGTGAGGCATCCTACATTCTTGGGATACAGATCTATAGGGATAGATCTAAGAGAATGATAGGACTCACTCAATCAACCTACATCGATACCATATTGAAACGGTTTTCAATGGATGGGTCCAAGAGAGGAC
This sequence comes from Henckelia pumila, assembly GCF_033568475.1. NCBI lineage: Eukaryota > Viridiplantae > Streptophyta > Magnoliopsida > Lamiales > Gesneriaceae > Henckelia > Henckelia pumila. The sequence continues at coordinate 65,768,608 of NC_133121.1, forward strand.
ATCTACCCATGTGTCATGGAGTTTCTCTATCCAAGTCTATGTGTCCCAAGACTGATGCAGAGATAGAGAATATGACACATGTACCATATGCGTCAGCTATAGGTAGTATCATGTATGGGATGATATCTACCAGACCGGATGTAGCATTTGCTCTGAGTGTCACGAGCAGATATCAGTCTAATCCTGGTCAGATGCATTGGAAAGCCGTGAAGGACATTCTTAAGTACTTGCGAAGGACTAAGAATATGTTCATGGTTTATGGAGGACGAGAACTCAAACTGGAAGGCTATACCGACTCTAGCTTCCAAAGTGATGTGGATGACTCGAAGTCAACCTCTGGATTTGTGTTCATGCTCAATGGCGGTGCTGTCTCTTGGAAGAGTTCCAAGCAGGACACCACAGCGGATTCCACCACTGAGGCTGAATACATTGCAGCATCAGCTGCTGCTAAAGAGGCCGTTTGGATGAGGAATTTCGTCCAAGAGTTGGGCGTCATTCCTGAATTTGTTGGTCCAGTCCCGGTGTACTGCGACAACACGGGTGCCGTTGCTCAAGCAAAGGAACCAAGGTCTCATCAAAGATCCAAACACGTACTGAGGAAATACCACATAATCCGGGAGATTGTGGAAAGAGGAGACATCAGTGTCGAACGAGTGGCCTCTGCAGACAATATCGCTGATCCACTTACTAAGCCTTTGCCAGGACCATTGTTTGACAAACATCGCGAAGCAATGGGTCTACGTAGTATGACTAGTTGGCTATAGGGCAAGTGGGAGATTGTAAGAGTGGGTGCCCAGTGAGCCAACTGTGTGGCTATGGGCTTTGTTGACTCTTTGTATAAACAATCTTTTGTTTAATATTATTTACACTTTTATGGCAATGACTTTATATTACTTCATATTGTTATATTGTGATATACTATTGTTGTTTTGATAAAGACCTTGAATATACTATAGTGTATGTAAGATGTGGTAGAACATGGAGATGTCTATCATGAAATACATCTTATAGTCACTGTATATTCTAAAACCGTTCCTAGTCGATTGAGCCGTCCGATAATAAGGATAAGGATCGCTCGAGTTTGAGACTAGCATTTGCGATGCGGAGTACCACGTTTCATTGGTAGGGAACATGGAGATGTTCGAAGCATGCAAATGGATATTCATAGGATGAATAGTCGAACTACCCTATCCGGACTTTCCAAGTGGTTATCACTTATCGAGTGGATAAAGTCCGCGGTTTTGGTTGTACACCATTAGTCCTTACGACTTGAAACATCATGGAGACTCTATATGCTAGTACTGTGCTTTGACTCGTTTACCGACTCTGAGGGGGTCATCAGGTGTCGAGATTGGGTACAGTTACGACACATATAGGAGTCAATGCATTGTTGTCAAGGATTCACCACATACTTGCGAGTGTGGATATCCTATGCGATCTGAGGAGATATTAGTGTGACAAATCTCTGGCCAGAGTACTTGATGTGATTTAAGAAATGGTTTCTTAGTAGCACATGCGATGTCACTAATTTGATCTTCAAGATGTATTGCATAGTTATCGAATCTTGAGCGACTCTCGATATACCAATGGTTGTTGATTCGATCGGGATATATGGATGAAGGGACCGTACTGTACGTTAACCAAAATCTACTGGTTCTTGTAGGCACTATCAGTGATACCTAGGGAATCATGGGGCGATGTTGCTAGGCGCTTTACCATGATTCGTTGGGCAAGTCGGAAAGTGTTGTTCCGAGTCACAAGGAGTTGTGAGCCCACGGCTAGCTGTATCCCTGAACCATTGAGGGTCACACAGTGTAATGGAGTTTTAATCCCCGTTGAGATAGTTAAATTTAAAGAGTTAAATTTAATGAACTAAGGAGTTGGACTTCTTAAATAAGAGTAAGGGAGTAGGATTTCCTAAAATGACATAGGGATGGACATTTTTGGAAACCACTGAATTCGGATTCAGGAAAATTTATTTTGACTTTAAAACGTGCAGAAATAGTTTCTGTGCACATTGGTGAAATCGTTTCATCAATCGGAGTCACGATGAATTTTATATTAATTTCTGAACGAGCGGGCTTTGCTTGTCGGGCCCCAGCTTATGACTAATGGGCCCTAAGGTGTTAGTGGCCTGCATTATAAATAAGTTATTTCAGTACAGAAATTACACACAACAGGTCATAATTTTTGAGAGCTAATTTTCGAAAAACCCTAGCCTCTCTTAAGAATATTTCGGCCGCCCCTCCCTACCTCTGCCCGAGATTTTCCGGTCTGTGATTTTGAATCGCAGTAAGGAATAACGAATCAAATTCGTGTATTCTCTTCGCAGAAAACTTCTGATAGATTTTCTAGTGCAATCTATCAGAGGGATTAAACCTCTGTTCGTGGACCTGATTGAAGGCGTTCATCGGTTCCAGGGAGAGACAACAAGAGCAGAATTGTTCTGTTGGTGTCCATTAATCTCGTTGCGAGATTTGAGGTAAAATTTATTTAATTGTTATTTAAATTTTACACACACAATAATTCAATCGTTGTATGGTTGATACCCACACCATGGAATCGTTCCATGAGAAAAAAATTTTTAAACTTCCGCTGCACCGGGTATCAATCGTAATTGGTCTGGGAACTCGCCAGTTTTCCAACAGGCAGTGTAGAGCAGACTATAGGCGTGGACCTAGAGTTGGTAGAGCTTGCACTGTTTTGAGGTACGAAAGTACTGTTCGAGATATCCTGACTGAGTATGCATGTATTATGTGACTGCATGATTTATATGCCATGATATTATGCTGCATTCATTTGCATCTTGCTGTATCTCCTTCGAGATGTCTGTTAGTAGGGTTGTACCCTATCCTGTTAGTGGATGGACTTCCATCGATTTGGGTCCGACGTATCCACAATTTTCTCGGTATGGGAGCCACCTCCTGAAGCGACGGCACAGCGTGCTACATACCAGGGCCCGGTCTGTCTTTGTTATCTGATCCTTGACCTCGAGTCTATAGGGAGTTCACTTTGCATGCATGTATACTCATACTCTCGCACTGAGCGTTTTATGCTCACGCCTCGTACTCTGTATTTTCTGGACACCCTATTCCATGGGACAGGTTTGCGATTGGACGAGGAGGGTGGATCCAGGAGGGGCTAGTCAGTGGTTGGCCAGCTGGAGCTTCGTCTAGGTTTTATTACTGTTGTTTGGGTTTATACAGCTATTCGATTTGGTTGTATATTATCGGATAATTACAGATTCCTTTACTTGGGATTGTATAATGTTATTGGATTCCGCAGTTTTATTCTGATATTTGTTTAATTAAGTTAATTGCATGCCTAAGTTCTGTTTAGTAGGTGATCCGGGTAAGGGTCACTACACTCCGTATCCTAGACAGGAAGGAGAAAGTTCTTCGGAACAAGACTATACCACTTGTGATGGTACAGTGGCAACATCGAAGCGTTGAAGAAGCAACTTGGGAAACCGAGAATCGTATGCAAGAGGAATATCCTGAGTTATATGCTTTGTACTTTTGATTACCATGTAAAGATGTAATTACAGTTGTTGTAATAAAACATGGTTTGATATTTCATATTGATATCTTGATTTGTCTTTAAATTTTGTTTCGCGGACGAAATGTCTAAAGGTGGGGAGAATGTAGTAACCTAGATTCCATTTTAAGATAATGATATGTTAAACATGATTAAGGGTTAGTAATTAATCAATTACGAGGCTTAATCGGACTACAGAATCAAGAATTGTATTGTCAACATTTGAGCCAGTTCGGACGGTCCGAAGAGGACTTCGGACGATCCGAACTCAACAGTCCGGGAGCTCCGATCGTGGTCTTGTTGACTTCAGAGTTAAGGCTAGTTCGGACGATCCGAAGTAGGACTGGACGGCCCGAACTTCACCTATGCCAAGTAGGCAGGATTACTCAGCCAAGATTTTTGACAAGTGTCGGATTTAGGATATTTCGGACGGCCCGAAGTGGCGATCGGACAGTCCGAACTTGACGTTTCTTGAATGCAGGCAATGAGTTGGATCGGACGATCCGAACTCGATTTCGGAGGGTTCGAAATTGACCGGAAATTTTCCTATAAATAGGGGTCTCCGGAGTTCATTTTGAATTACGAATTCTCGAGTTTCCTTCTTCAGTTATATACTGTGAGTTATACACTTGAGTGCCTTATCGGTAATAGTGAGATTCTGGAATAACAAAGAAGTTGTTATAGTCATCCAGAGTCAGCGACCTCAAAGGGCTTACTACGGACGAAGGTATGGTCCGGGGATCTATTTAAGTTTTGGAAGTACTTATTAGCTTAGTTAGGGCTTATAGAACTTATGTAGTGATACGGTGAATTTTTGAATATAGGCTTGGAACCTAGGATCCTACTAGACTTGAACTAGCCTAGAGGTACGTACACATTGACTGAGATTGCCAGCGAGTATACATGTTTATATATTTCATTTATTTGGCATTATTATATGGCATGATTTATGATTTACCGCTTTCCATATTCATATGTCATGTGCATATACACGTTGAGCCTATACCTTGATATACCTGATTATAGAGCCGCTCAGCTCTATACTCGATAATCTGTCACTGAGAGTACCATGACAGCGGGGACATGTATGTCTAACTACTCTGGTGTACTAGACGAGTGTGATTGCAACCAGAGGTTGATCCGTGCGGTGGCAGCACTCATGTGGCGTCGGTACTGAGCATGACTTTTCAGATGACCCTTTACCAGCCATCATGTTACATGCATTATATATATATGTTTACTCATGTTTATGTACTGGGCATTAGCGCTCACGTCCTAGTTATTATCTTGGACACCCTATTCTACAGGGCAGGTCGCAGGATGGACGGAGCCGGTAGCTCGAGGCAGGACTAGGGAGCCAGAGCTTTTTAGGGGATTTTATACAGCAGGATTTGTTTAGCTGTATAAATTTTTTAGACATTTTGTTTTAAGCTTTTCGATTTGGTTGTATCACTACAGTATTAAGTCTGAATATGTTTTACTAAGATCGTATGTAAATTATGGATTGTGTTCCGCACGTTTTACTCTGTTAAGAATTTTGCTTTATTTAAGTTTATTGCATGCTATTAGTTGCCAGTTAGTAGGTGATTCCATGCAAGGTCACTACAGATAGTGCCAGTAATTACTTCGTCTGACATCGTAAGAGATAAGTAAGGTGGAAACCTCGCTATGAGATTTCCTTGATTCCAACATTCTTGGATTAGAAGACTTATTGTAGATCATGTCGAGTTGAAACACTAAGATCAGAGTATTTTGATCAGTGGTGTAGGGTTCCAATAGTAATTAGGAACCGGAAAAAGTTGCCTAATTTGATTGATCTTTCCAAGCTAAGCATGAGCCACAGTGGATTGATACCAGCAGATGATACCGATAAGTCTGGTAAGTATCGACTTGTAGTTAGGTAATAAAAGAGTGTGGACCCTGAGATAATAGTAATATTTATGTAAGACTATCGTGCTTAGGGACTTAGCCAGATGATAGTACATCAAAGGAATTATCAGCTTCACTTAGAATATTGACATTCAGAATTCCTTAGCTATTTGGAATTTATTAGGAATTTTTGTGTTGAGATTTAAGAATTGTCCTCTGTTTGATGAGAACAGTTGAGATTCAACTATTGTAGAAATAGAATTTCTACCTTGGATTAAATTATTGTCCGACTCCATTCGAATTAAGAGAAACGGATCAGTATGGTCAGATCTTTTGGATCGAACAGTTTGTTTTTACAAGCACCCGTGGATGTTGTCAAGTAAGAACATGTTTCTGAGTATCTCTGTAATGATTACAGATAGTGTAGCCAAGTGACAACTAGGGTAAGTATTTTCTTATCAGGAAGGAACGACTTGCTTTAATACTTGATATTGTACCTAGCTTGGTACCAAGGATCGTCAACCAAGTTTTCTAAGACAAGCATGATTAGTTGTTACATGATTATTGTAGAACGTCACTTTTTGAGGCTTGATCGGATGTTCATAGCATTAAAAGATTTTATGCAGTATCCTTGAGATTCAATCATCATTTTTTTGTTGAACAAGTGCATTTGTCCCATTAGACTCTAGTGATTGATCGATTAAGGTGTAGGGGTGGGAGGGGGGGGGGGGGGAGGCGGTGAATACATCATAAAAATTTCTTTAACGGAAACTTGGATTCAATTGTGTTGACACTTGACAAATGAATCTTCTCATTCTTGGCTGTCGATACTAATTGACAAACAAATGAATTGGGAAGAATAATTTCAACTAACAGATCTGAACGCTAAGTATCAAAATGAAATGCTAGATTGAAACAAATACTAAACTGGAATGAAGAACACGAGCAAATATTTTTGGATGTTCGGAGAATTAAATACTCATACGTCACCCCTTTTTTCTTTGTGTTGCATAATTTCTTGCTCGCAAATGAATGTTGTCAAGTTTTAATATAGAATGAGTAGAGTATCGTTCCCACGAGGAGTATGTGTTGAAAATTTTATTAATGATTGTAATTAAAATATAATAGACTTTATTTATAAAATTGAGAATGTGATTTTTTTTTCAAACTTAAATAAATTAACCAAGAAAACTAATAAACTAATAACATAATCGAAAGAATATCAATGTGAGAAAATATATAGAGGATTGATTTCACTTAGTTTCGACAACAACTATTTCTAATTAATTTATGCTCATTGAATTTCACTTGTTTAATAGCCAAGAACACTTATTTATTTATATTTTCCTTTCCCAAGTAACTAATAGAATTTATCAATTAAGTTTTTATTTCAATATCCATATTAAAAATCTAGACACAATGATATGTGAAAACAATGTTCTTATTCAAGTTTTGCTGATGTTACATGCCTCTCGAACTATACAAACATTCAAAAATGTATTTTCCTATGATCCTATTCAAAATCTCCTCTCCCGAGTGCCAGATTGCAAATAAATTTAACAGTTCAATTAGTGATCAAGTAATTGAACACAATCAAATCTAGAAAACACAATCAAACTTGAGGAATTCAATCAAATGAATAAAAAATTTGTAGAAGTTATCTTAACTAAGTTAATTCAACTCTCTAGAATTAAAAACTTAGTCCATGATGCAAACAAAACAAAAACTAATCATGTTTATGAGTTTAGACATTAATTTTCAGAATTTAAAAAGAAAAGGTAAAGAGAAACAAAGCCGAAGTAGCGTCTCTATCCCCAGATTGTGTCGTTTTCATCTTCGTAATTTCTCCTCTTGTGTCGTTATCTTATTTCTCGTGATCTCTCGTGTGTGTTGAGTGTGTTCTCTCCCTTTTCTAGGGTCTGATTATTCCCTTTTTATATGTCCCTGATGTCCGTCGAATAAAAACCGTAAAGTCGAGACTTTTAAAAAGTTGAAATTCTGTTATGTTTATTGTGTAGGTTCAGCGCTGGAGCACCAAAAAATAGGCACTAGGGCATTGCCTCTTCCTTGCATCAGTGCTGGGGCTATATAAAACAGGCGCTGGGGCGCTCGACTCCCATCTTCAATAGCACTGGAGCTCTATCATTCCAGCATGGGGGCACTACCTTGTATCGAAAAAAGCGCAAGGGCGCTAAGAAAATGGCGTAGCTGCACGGTTTCTTCTAATTTCTAGTTCCTTTTTTCTTATATGGCACGAGTGCACTGTGTTTTTGGCGCTGGTGCACCGATGCTTCTTTGTTCTTTTTCTTTTAATTTCTTTCTTCTTCCATCCTTGCATTCCACCACCATTTTCTTATTCTTTTGCACTCCATATGCGACCTAAAACCTCAAACTTGCTTCGTCTCCTATAGCTGACAAAAACACAACAAAATACGCATAATAACACTTGATACATCACAAAATCTAAGTCAAATCATATGCACATTAAGTGCATATATTGCACTTATCACTTGGAAGGAAGGTTTCTACTAGAAGACTTTGAACTTTACAAATATTTGCAAAATCCCAATCCAAGACTAGGTCTTACACCACTGCCTATCTCAGAACTCCTAGTAACTCAACAATAAGATAGTCCTAGACTGAATCTATTACAAACTATTTAAAACTTGATTAAATTAGCACAAAGTGACCCTTAAATAATCAGATGAATATTTTGAATGTGTGCTTCGATTTCTTGATCAGTTTGCTAAGTAGATCGTGAAATATTTTTGGTAGAATGATATATGCAAGAAAGCAAGTTCGTGCAAGAGAGCGCTTCTCCAAAACTGATATTGTTGCCTATTTATAGGATTGAATGCCAACGGTCATAATTATTTAAATAATATCCGTTCCTCCCATGATTTTCCCATTGTACTATTTTTATTGACATGTTAACATTTTCTGATACAATAGTACGATTGTGCGTGAATGCGGTTGCAGAGTATTAGTATATGGAAAACTTTATCCATTAAGGTAGACTGACATCAACCGATTATTCCGATAATGTTGGTAGACTAACTTCATCAAATACTCCTGAGTGACATGCTTCAGTCTGGATAAGATTTGGTTTAGGTCATCTTCAGTTTGGGTAAGCATTCTAGGTAGGTAAACTGAGAAGTTTGGTTTGGGAACAGTTTACTAAACAAGTTTTGGTTTGTCTTATCAGTTCAGTCTGGTGATGCAGTTTGGCTTTTGCATTTTACTTAAAACTCCGAAACTTAATTTCTCCAAAAAATTTCCCCTTTTCGGTGTTTGAAAAAATTTAGTACTTAAAATGTTTTTGTATTTTAGTAAATTCGTCTTAACTAAACTGTTTTTCTCATTTTTGACAAACACAAAATATAAGTTTCAGAGCATTGTTCTTGACAAAAATTCATTAAAATCTTCAAATATAGACATTTTGATGAATCCAACAGACAAATTTTAGTGATGATCTGAAAAAGTGGGTGCCCGGTGAGCCAACTTGTGGCTAAGGGCTTTGATGACTCTTTGTATAAACAATCTTTTGTTTAATATAATTTACACTTTTATTAATGGCAATGACTTTATCTTTCTTCATATTGTTATATTGTGATATACTATTGTTGTTTTGATAAAGACCTTAAATATACTATAGTGTATGTAATATGTGGTAGAACATGGAGATGTCTATCATGAAACACATCTTATAGTCACTGTATATTCTAAACTGTTCCTAGTCGATTGAGCCGTCCGATAATAAGGATAAGGATCGCTCGAGTTTGAGACTAGCATTTGCGATGCAGAGTACCACGTTTCATTGGTAAGGAACATAGAGATGTTCGAAGCATGCAAATGGATATTCATATGATGAATGATCGAACTACCCTATCCGGACTTTCCAAGTGGTTATCACTTATCGAGTGGATAAAGTCCGCGGTTTTGGTTGTACACCATTAGTCCTTACTACTTGAGACATCATTGAGACTCTATATGCTAGTACTGTGCTTTGACTCGTTTACCGACTCTATTGGGGTCATCAGGTGTCGGGATTGGGTACAGTTACAACACATATAGGAGTCGATGCTTTGTTGTCAAGGATTCACCACATACTTGCGAGTGTGGATATCCTATGCGATCTGAGGAGATATTAGTGTGACGAATCTCTGGCCAGAGTACATGATGTGATTTAAGAAATCGTTTCTTAGTAGCACATGCGATGTCACTATTTGATCTTCAAGATGTATTGCATAGTTATCGAATCTCGAGCGACTCTCGATATACCAATGGTTGTTGATTCGATCGGGATATATGGATGAAGGACCGTACTGTACGCTAACCAAAATCTACTGGTTCTTGTAGGCACTATCAGTGATACCTAGGGAATCATGGGGCGATGTTGCTAGGCGCTCATACCATGATTCGATGGGCAAGTCGAAAATTGTTGTTCCGAGTCACAAGGAGTTGTGAGCCCACGGCTAGCTGTATCCCTGAACCATTGAGGGTCACACAGTGTAATGGATTTTTAATCCCCGTTGAGATAGTTAAATTTAAAGAGTTAAATTTAATGAACGAAGAAGTTGGACTTCTTATTTAAGAGTAGAGGAGTAAGATTTCCTAAAATGACATAGGGATGACCATTTTTGGAAATCACTGAATTCGGATTCAGAAAAATTTATCTTGACTTTAAAAGGTGCAGAAATGGTTTCTGTGCACATTGGTGAAATCGGTTTATCAATCGGAGTCACGATGAATTTTATATTAATTTCTGAACATGCGGGCTTTGCTTGTCGGGCTTGAACTTATGACTAATGGGCCCTAAGCTGTTAGTGGCCTGCATTATAAATAAGTTATTGCAGTACAGAAATTACACACAACAAGGTCACAATTTTCGAAAACCTAAGTATTTTTCTAACAAGAGTGGCCGTCCCCCTCCCTGTCTACTCGAGAAAAATCCAGCCTGTGATTTTGAATTACAGTCTGGTTTAACGGATCAAATTCGTTAATCTCTTCGTAGAAACTTCTGATAGATTTTCTAGTGCAATCTATCAGAGGGATTAAATATCTATTCGTGGACCTGATTGAAGAACAGTTCGTCCATCAGTCCAGGGATATACAACAAGAGCAGAGAAATCTGTTGGTGTCCAAAATCTCGATTCGAGATTAAAGGTAAAATTTTATAATTGTTATTTAATTTTTACACACACAGTTTAATCGTAAGGTTGATACCTATTATGGAATCGTTCCATACAAAAAAATTTTAAACTTCCGCTGCACCGGGTATCAATCCTAATTGATCTGATCGCCGCGTTCTCCAACAGTGGTATCAGAGCCAGGTTGCTCAGATCAAGCGATTAAATTTAATCGATTGTACAAAAATTTTTTTTTTAGGCCTCGGTTTTTGAAACAAAATAAATATTTTAAAAATAAAAATATTTTTTCGGGCAAAAACCCGGGCAGCGATTGGATCGCTGCCCGGGGCAGGGGCAGCGATCGTCGCTGCCCTGCGCAGCGCTGGGCGCTGCACAGGGCGGCGCACGGCGCTGCTCGGCGCAGCGCTGGGCGCTGCGCAGGGCAGCGCTCGGCGCTGCCCTAGGGGCAGCCGGGCTGCCCGGCCTGGGAATGTCCCGGGCGGCCCGCGGGAAAATTATTTTTAATTTTTTAAATTAAATTTTAATATGTTAAAATTCTATTTTTGGTCCGATCGAAAATTGTTTTGATTGGTCCACGAGGCGTCGGATCGAATTGTTCGAGTCCGAAAATTTTAAAATTGATTTTTGGATAAATTTGAATTTTTGGAAAATTTTAATATTTTATCCTTTAATTGAATTTTGAAATTAATTATTTTTGGTACAATTGATGATAAGATATGATCTTATGGATATATTGAGTAAAATATGATTTTATGTATAAAATTGGATTTTATAGATAAAATATGATTTTATTTGATAAAAAGATAAAATATGATTTTGTATGTAAAATAAGATTTTATGTATGAAATATGATTTTATCCTTTTAAATTTAAATTGCCATTGCATGTTATCCAATAAATTAATTTTGAATTAAATGTTATTGGATAAGGATGATCGATTGCCATGACCAATTTTGTAGGTGTATGTTAGAAATTTACATTTGTTTTTATTGTTGTTGGTTTTATTAATGGGCCTGGTTTATGGCCCAATATGAATGTCATATGTAATAAAAGTGGGCTTGGTTTATGGCCCGTTCCCACCCCTTAAAAATGTATCCCCTACTTGTCATTGTTATTTATTGTAAATACATTAGATTTAGTGGGAGATCAAGATTTGAAGATGGAGGTGGGCCCAGCAGACAATAAAGACAGAAGAAATGTAAATTGGAAGCAAATGTAATAGGATTGCATTGCATACTGCATATTACCTAGGATTGGACTAAGACTCGTGATTGGCAACCACGGGTCGATTAGAAATGGAATCGATCATCCTATATAATATGTGATATTATAGTTGTATGCATGTTTTAGACATAATTGTGTGAATCCGACAAGCATACAAAATTTTAAAAATGATGAGACAAATTTTTATAATTAAAAATCCCTCATTTTAAATATGATTTAAAATTGATATCAAGATAAATAAAGGAAATTTAAATTTGTTTAAATGTTCCTACCTTCCATCAACGATCAATGTATGAGATGCTACCCGCGGATACGGTCCGGCTCATATTATTGGGAGGGCCCGTTCGTCGGAAAGCTGTACATTGGATCGACACATGTTGTAAGTTGGGTGGAACTCCCATGGGATCGGCTCATATTATTGGGGGATCCACATGGCGACCGTCCATCACAACTTAATATTGATGGGTCATCTTGACATGTCACAATAATCGGCGTTATATTATTGGGCCCTTATTGGACATGAGGTAAAAACGTGGAGGTTGCTTTGGAAGCAATTGGGCTCTACCTTTTGAAAATTATGGTTGGCTGATATTATTCGGGACTATAAGTTTGTCAATTGGACTCCATGTTCTCACTAAGGAAAATAGTTTTCCGTTTTCACTAGAGGGTAGTGAAATCATTAAAATAGTGGGAGTGAGATTCATAAAATAAATTTTGCCTATTTTATGTCTTAGTAAATTGCTTAAACAATCACTGATATTTGTCTGTTTCTTTTCAGTATTTCATACGATGAATTCGCGTAATCCACTTTTCTCGATCCTCGAACAAAATAAGTTGACTGGCGCAAACTATACGGAATGGTTCCGTAAGTTGAAGATTGTCTTGACTTCGGAGAAGATGCTCTACGTGTTAGAAAAATCTCCTCCGAAGGAAGCACCAGCTGACGTAAGTCCGAAGGAGTTAGCCAAGCTTGATACATGGTGGGACCATGATATCAAGACCAAATGCTATATGCAAGCCTCGATGTCTGATGAACTCCAGAGGCAATTTGAGGACACCGTGAATGCTGCTGACATTCACGTTCAACTCAAGGAACTTTTTGGGGCTCAATCGAGGGCTGAAAGGTTCGCTACTGTAAAGGAGCTAATGACGTGTCGCATGCGTGAAGGGACTTCGGTCCGTGATCATGGGGTACGAGTGATTTGGCTCATACAAAAGTTGGTAACCCTTGATTTGGTGTTGGAGCATGAACTCAACGTGGACTTATTACTTCTGTCTCTTCCTTCTTCGTTTGACGGATTTGTGGTAAATTTCAATATGAACAAGATAGAGGCCTCCCTTGAAGAGATGGTCAATATGCTTGTGACATATGAATCCACATTAAAGAAGGATAAATCGGCTTTCTTGGTGGGCTCCTCTTCTTCTGCTAAGAAGGGGCCAAGTACAAAGGGTAAGAAACGTTCTGCCCCACCCAAGAAAATCGAACCCGAGAAGAAGTACAAGACAAAGGCTTCAAACATGGAAAAATCCAAGGATGTTTGCCATTACTGCAAGAAGCCCGGTCATTGGAAGCGTAACTGCAAGGAATATCTAGAGCAGTTGCGAACTGCGAAGGGTATGTTCTATATTGAAATAAATGTTTCACTTAATACTACTTCTTGGGTATTGGATACCGGATGTGGATCTCACATTTGCAATGATTTGCAGGTGATGACAAGAAGTCGCAGGCTTAGGATGGGTGAGACCCAGCTGAGGCTCGAAAATGGTTCCAGAGTTGAAGCAAAAGCCGTGGGAGATGTTTATTTAATTTTGCAGAACGGTTTTAAGTTACTTTTAAGAGATGTTTTATTTGTTCCGGATTTGATTAAAAACATTATTTCTGTTTCTATGATTGATAGAGATGGTTATTCTTGCAATTTTGTGAATGGGATTTGCAATATTTACAAGAATGAATGTTTAATTGGAAATGGACAACTTGAAAACGATCTATACAACTTAAAACTAAAAGACGTTTCAATAAATTATGTTGATAAACCGGCAACAACAAACAAAAGGAAAATCGATAGCCAAAACCCGGCAAACCTTTGGCACGCTAGGCTAGGTCATATTTCCTCAAGGAGGATGAACAAGCTAGTGGGAGAGGGCATGTTTGATATGTCTGATATTAACTCTCTACCTACTTGTGAATCCTGCCTAAAAGGAAAAATGACTAAATCTCCTTTTAAGGGGAAACCTGAACGTAGTCAAAATCTGTTGGATTTGATCCATACAGATGTTTGTGGTCCATTTAGAGTTGGGACTCAATATGGCCACACCTACTTCATTACCTTTACTGATGATTATTCAAGGTATGGGTATTTATATTTAATGAAATATAAGTCTGAAGCATTTGAAAAGTTCAAAGAATTCAAGGCTGAAGTAGAAAACAAGCTAGGTAAAAGTATTAAAGCACTTTGATCGGATCAAGGTGGAGAATACTTGAGTACCGAGTTTTTGGACTATCTAAAAGAGAATGGGATTCTCTCTCAGTGGACTCCTCCTATGACACCACAGCTTAATGGTGTATCGGAGCATCGTAATCGAACTTTGTTGGACATGGTTCGGTCCATGATGAGCTTCACTGAGCTTCCACCTTCGTTTTGGGGCTATGCGCTTGAAACGGCGGTATTGTTGTTGAACAACGTCCACACTAAAGCAGTGGACAAAACACCATACGAGTTATGGAATGGCAAAGCTCCTAAGTATTCGTACTTGAGGATTTGGGGATGTCCTGCTTACGTGAAGCGGACAGTGGGAGATAAGTTGGATAGTCGATCCAGCTTATGTTATTTTGTAGGGTATCCGAAGAATTCAATCGGATATTATTTCTATTATCCTGCTGAAACAAAGGTGTTTGTTTCAAAGAATGCCACCTTCTTGGAGAAGGAGTTCTTATTGGATAATAAAGGCGAGATGATGGAACTCGAAGAAATTCGAGAAGAACCCGAAATACAAAATAACGATCCTACACCTCAGGAACCATTGATAGACACGCCTGTACCTAGAAGATCCGAGAGGACTTCTAGACCTCCTATTCGATATGGTCTTCTTCTTGAAGGGGATCAAGATGAACCCGATGTTGGATGTGATCCAAGAAACTTCAAGGAAGCAATTTCTGATGCGGATTCAAATTTATGGCTTGAAGCTATGCAGTCGGAAATAGATTCGATGCATACAAACCAAGTTTGGTCTTTAGTAGATCCTCCCGATGGAATTGTTCCAATAGGGTGTAAATGGATCTACAAGAGAAAGCTTGGGCCTGATGGTAAGGTATTGACCTACAAGGCGCGATTGGTGGCGAAAGGTTATACTCAAAGACAAGGAGTTGACTATGATGAAACCTTTTCACCAGTTGCAATGTTCAAATCCATAAGAATCCTTATTGCCATAGCTGCTTGGTATGACTATGAGATATGGCAAATGGATGTGAAGACTGCTTTTCTTAATGGAGACATTAAGGAAGAAATCTATATGAAGCAGCCTGAGGGTTACACATCCATGGGAAGCGAGCATAAGGTATGCAAGCTTCAGAGATCAATTTATGGTCTAAAACAAGCATCAAGAAGTTGGAACCAGAAATTTGATGAAACAATAAAGGATTTTGGTTTCATCAAGAACCCGGAGGAACCATGCGTGTACAAGAAAGTAGTTAAGGATGCTGTGACATTCTTAGTACTTTATGTTGATGACATCTTACTCATTGGGAATGATGTAGGGATGTTGCAGTCAACAAAGATATGGTTATCAGGTAGATTCTCGATGAAGGATTTGGGTGAGGCATCCTACATTCTTGGGATACAGATCTATAGAGATAGATCTAAGAGAATGATAGGACTCACTCAATCAACCTACATCGACACCATATTGAAACAGTTTTCAATGGATGGGTCCAAGAGAGGACATCTACCCATGTGTCATGGAGTTTCTCTATCCAAGTCTATGTGTCCCAAGACTGATGAAGAGATAGAGAAAATGACACATGTACCATATGCGTCAGCCATAGGTAGTATCATGTATGGGATGATATCTACCAGACCGGATGTAGCATTTGCTCTGAGTGTCACGAGCAGATATCAAGCTAATCCCGGTCAAATGCATTGGAAAGTCGTGAAGGACATTCTTAAGTACTTACGAAGGACTAAGAATATGTTCATGGTATATGGAGGAAGAGAACTAAAATTGGAAGGCTATACCGACTCTAGCTTCCAAAGTGACGTGGATGACTCGAAGTCAACCTCTGGATTTGTGTTCATGCTCAATGGCGGTGCTGTCTCTTGGAAGAGTTCCAAGCAGGACACCACAGCGGATTCCACCACTGAAGCAAAATACATTGCAGCATCAGCTGCTGCTAAAGAGGCAGTTTGGATGAGGAATTTCATCCAAGAGTTGGGCGTCATTCCTGAAGTTGTTGGTCCAGTCCCGGTGTACTGTGACAACACGGGTGCCGTTGCTCAGGCAAAGGAACCAAGGTCTCATCAAAGATCCAAACACGTACTGAGGAAATACCACATCATCCGGGAGATTGTGGAAAGAGGAGACATCACTGTCGAAAGAGTGGCCTCTGCAGAAAATATCGCTGATCCACTTACTAAGCCCTTGCCAGGACCATTATTTGACAAACATCGCGAAGCAATGGGTCTACGTAGTATGACTAGTTGGCTTTAGGGCAAGTGGGAGATTGAAAGAGTGGGTGCCAGGTGAGCCAACTTGTGGCTAAGGGCTTTGATGACTCTTTGTATAAACAATCTTTTGTTTAATATAATTTACACTTTTATTAATGGCAATGACTTTATCATTCTTCATATTGTTATATTGTGATATACTATTGTTGTTTTGATAAAGACCTTGAATATACTATAGTGTATGTAATATGTGGTAGAACATGGAGATGTCTATCATGAAACACATCTTATAGTCACTGTATATTCTAAACTGTTCCTAGTCGATTGAGCCATCCGATAATAAGGATAAGGATCGCTCGAGTTTGAGACTAGCATTTGCGATGCAGAGTACCAAGTTTTATTGGTAAGGAACATAGAGATGTTCAAAGCATGCAAATGGATATTCATATGATGAATGATCGAACTACCCTATCCGGACTTTCCAAGTGGTTATCACTTATCGAGTGGATAAAGTCCGCGGTTTTGGTTGTACACCATTAGTCCTTACTACTTGAGACATCATTGAGACTCTATATGCTAGTACTGTGCTTTGACTCGTTTACCGACTCTATTGGGGTCATCAGGTGTTGGGATTGGGTACAGTTACAACACATATAGGAGTCGATGCTTTGTTGTCAAGGATTCACCACATACTTGCGAGTGTGGATATCCTATGCGATCTGAGGAGATATTAGTGTGACGAATCTCTGGCCAGAGTACATGATGTGATTTAAGAAATGGTTTCTTAGTAGCACATGCGATGTCACTATTTGATCTTCAAGATGTATTGCATAGTTATCGAATATCGAGCGACTCTCGATATACCAATGGTTGTTGATTGATCGGGATATATGGATGAAGGGACCGTACTGTACGCTAACCAAAATCTACTGGTTCTTGTAGGCACTATCAGTGATACCTAGGGAATCATGGGGCGATGTTGCTAGGCACTCATACCATGATTCGATGGGCAAGTCGGAAATTGTTGTTCCGAGTCACAAGGAGTTGTGAGCCCACGGCTAGCTGTATCCCTGAACCATTGAGGGTCACACAGTGTAATGGATTTTTAATCCCCGTTGAGATAGTTAAATTTAAAGAGTTAAATTTAATGAACGAAGAAGTTGGACTTCTTATTTAAGAGTAGAGGAGTAAGATTTCCTAAAATGACATAGGGATGGCCATTTTGGAAATCACTGAATTCGGATTCAGAAAAATTTATCTTGACTTTAAAAGGTGCAGAAATGGTTTCTGTGCACATTGGTGAAATCGGTTTATCAATCGGAGTCACGATGAATTTTATATTAATTTCTGAACATGCGGGCTTTGCTTGTCGGGCTTGAACTTATGACTAATGGGCCCTAAGCTGTTAGTGGCCTGCATTATAAATAAGTTATTGTAGTACAGAAATTACACACAACAAGGTCACAATTTTCGAAAACCTAAGTATTTTTCTAACAAGAGTGGCCGCCCCCCTCCCTGTCTACTCGAGAAAAATCCAGCCTGTGATTTTGAATTACAGTCTGGTTTAACGGATCAAATTCGTTAATCTCTTCGTAGAAACATCTGATAGATTTTATAGTGCAATCTATCAGAGGGATTAAATATCTATTCGTGGACCTGATTGAAGAACAGTTCGTCCATCAGTTCCAGGGATATACAACAAGAGCAGAGAAATCTGTTGGTGTCCAAAATCTCGATTCGAGATTAAAGGTAAAATTTTATAATTGTTATTTAATTTTTACACACACAGTTTAATCGTAAGGTTGATACCTATTATGGAATCATTCCATACAAAAAAATTTTAAACTTCCGCTGCACCGGGTATCAATCCTAATTGATCTGATCGCCGCGTTCTCCAACATGATCTCCTATCGTTGGCTGGACTGATGACGATATGTACCAGGTCCGCGACTGGTGGGAGTTGGTCTTCTAGAATGGACCTGACGGCCTCCTCGAGATTGAGTATTTTGAGAAGTGGTGGATTTATTGATCAAAATTTGCTGAGTAAGAGTAGACAAAGACTTGATCTGAGTAGCCATAACAAAAAAATTATCAGTCATAGTCCCTTGAAGAATCTGATTCCGAGAAGATAAGTTATCCACTTTGTGTTCAAGCTTCTCTTGAGACTGGATCACCTGAGAGAGAGACGTAGTTGCCTGATGGAAGTTGTCTAATGATTTGAACAACAATGTGAACTGGTTGAAGCAAAAAAAATTTTCTGGTCATTGTGCCGTGAATGGCAGAAATGTGGTTACCAACTTGAGACTGATCACCTCTGATGGCTCGAATATTTTCCGAAAGTTTAGACATAGTGGTCTCAATGGTATACAGAGTGCTTGTGAAATTATTGAAGAAGACTTGGTCAGTAGTCTCAACAGCTTCTAACTCATCTTTTCAAAGACTGGAAGGACCTTCTTGAGATAGATTGAAGTTGATCGACTGCTTTGCCTTGGTTAGAAAATCCTCATATTTCTCAACCTCAGCAAAAAATAACTCAATATCAGTTTCTTTGACCTCATTGCTATCTGCTTCAATTATCTGTTTCTTCCTTTTGACATCGGAGTTAAACTATTGACCAATCTCAGTCTTGGGTTCATTATGGATTTCTAAATCAGTTGGTCCTGACTGAATAAACTCTTGATCATCAATTGATTCCATGGACTGATTATCTTCAGTAGAACTCACATACTCAACAACTGGTGCTAAAAATTCCAAGGCTGTGTTTGTTGTTTCAAAAAAGAATCTTGGAATAAAAACAGTCTCAATCTTGGTATATGGTCCTATATAGATCATCAATTCCAGATTTGATGTAGGTACTGATTCTATCATCTCAATATCTTTCACTAGACTCGTCAAATCCAAAACTTGTTCATTGTGGTGTGAAAAATCTTCATCCATTTTGCTCTCAGACTGATGGTATTCCTCTAGGGTTACAAGATTTGATGAATCATGTTCAAACTGAATGTTTCTTATGATAACATGCAACAATTCATCAACATTTACTCTTGCTACCTCAAGTAAATAAAAGTTACCCAAATATTGTTTTGGAACAAAATTGAGAATAAGTTCCATTGGGTATACTTCAGTCTGCTCTACTACCTGGTCTTCTTCCTTCTCAACTGAAAGAGTAGGTGCCCGGTGAGCCAACTTGTGGCTAAGGGCTTTGATGACTCTTTGTATAAACAATCTTTTGTTTAATATAATTTACACTTTTATTAATGGCAATGACTTTATCTTTCTTCATATTGTTATATTGTGATATACTATTGTTGTTTTGATAAAGACCTTGAATATACTATAGTGTATGTAAGATGTGGTAGAACATGGAGATGTCTATCATGAAACACATCTTATAGTCACTGTGTATTCTAAACTGTTCTTAGTCGATTGAGCCGTCCGATAATAAGGATAAGGATCGCTCGAGTTTGAGACTAGCATTTGCGATGCAGAGTACCACGTTTCATTGGTAAGGAACATAGAGATGTTCGAAGCATGCAAATGGATATTCATATGATGAATGATCGAACTACCCTATTCGGACTTTCCAAGTGGTTATCACTTATCGAGTGGATAAAGTCCGCGGTTTTGGTTGTACACCATTAGTACTTACTACTTGAAACATCATTGAGACTCTATATGCTAGTACTGTGCTTTGACTCGTTTACCGACTCTATTGGGGTCATCAGGTGTCGGGATTGGGTACAGTTACAACACATATAGGAGTCGATGCTTTGTTGTCAAGGATTCACCACATACTTGCGAGTGTGGATATCCTATGCGATCTGAGGAGATATTAGTGTGACGAATCTCTGGCCAGATTACATGATGTGGTTTAAGAAATGGTTTCTTAGTAGCACATGCGATGTCACTATTTGATCTTCAAGATGTATTGCATAGTTATCGAATCTCGAACGACTCTCGATTTACCAATGGTTGTTGATTCGATCGGGATATATGGATGAAGGGACCGTACTGTATGCTAACCAAAATCTATTGGTTCTTGCAGGCACTATCAGTGATACCTAGGGAATCATGGGGCGATGTTGCTAGGCGCTCTTACCATGATTCGATGGGCAAGTCGGAAATTGTTGTTCCGAGTCACAAGGAGTTGTGAGCCCACGGCTAGCTGTATCCCTGAACCATTGAGGGTCACACAGAGTAATGGATTTTTAATCCCCGTTGAGATAGTTAAATTTAAAGAGTTAAATTTAATGAACAAAGAAGTTGGACTTCTTAATAAAGAGTAGAGGAGTAAGATTTCCTAAAATGACATAGGGATGGGCATTTTTTGGAAATCACTGAATTCGGATTCAGAAAAATTTATCTTGACTTTAAAAGGTGCAGAAATGGTTTCTGTGCACATTGGTGAAATCGGTTTATCAATCGGAATCATGATGAATTTTATATTAATTTCTGAACATGCGGGCTTTTCTTGTCGGGCTTGAACTTATGACTAATGGGCCCTAAGCTGTTAGCGGCCTACATTATAAATAAGTTATTGCAGTACAGAAATTACACACAACAGGTCATAATTTTTGAAAACCTAGTTATTTTCTCTCAAAAGTGGCCGCCCCCCTCCCTCTCTACTCGGGAAAATCCAGTCTGTGAATTTTGAATTACAGTCTGGTTTAACGGATCAAATTCGTTAATTCTCTTCGTAGAAACTTCTGATAGATTTTCTAGTGCAATCTATCAGAGGGATTAATTATCCGTTCGTGGACCTGATTGAAGAACAGTTCGTCCATCAGTTCCAGGGATATACAACAAGAGCAGAGCAATCTGTTGGTGTCCATAATCTCGATTCGAGATTGGAGGTAAAAATTTATAATTGTTATTTAATTTTTACACACACAATTTAATCGTAAAAGTTTTGATACCCATTATGGAATCGTTCCATATAAAATTTTTAAACTTTCGCTGCACCGGGTATCAATTCTGATTGATCTGATCGCCGAGTTCTCCAACATCAACTTCCTGAAAAACTTGGTCAATGGTGTGCTTAGATGATTTTTCTTCCTTCTGAGTAGGTTTTGGAGTTGGTTTTTGCTTCGATTTGAGATTAGGGTTTCTGTAGGGCTCAAGAATGACAAGTACTTGGTTTTGTTCCCAAAAATAGACTCTACGTTGCAATGAAGAAAGATCGGAGTCCAGTTGAGTGAAAAATACTCTATATTCATAAGATGTTCTTGCAAATGGGTCATAGTTCTCCTTATTTTAATCATGAATAGTTGTCAATCTTTTGATCCGCATCAAGTATAAGAAGTATTGTATCCTATCCAAAGCTATTGATATATCAATAGTCTTAACTGTCTTGAGAACAGTCGCCTCCAATATTATGTATGCCCTCAATTCACCTTTCTTATTCAAGTTTCTAGCAAGGGTGGCTTTCCTATATTTGTAACATTCATAAAAAACTTTATCTGTCTTGTTTTCATCAAACTCCAATACTTCATCCATTGTAAGATCAAATGGAGTTGGTTGGTCTGTCAATATCTGACGATGAAGCCACAGTGGATCGGTCTTCTCTAACTTTTATTAAATCAATGCTGGAGTGAGTGGCTTCAAATATTTGATGAGTAGAAAGACCTCCAATTGGTCTAGCTGGAGGCAAAATAGTGGGAGCAAAAACAGTCAGCATCGGAGCCGGAGTGCTTTTAATGAATTCTTCTTATTTTTCGAAGTACTCCTCACGAGTAACTGCAGTCTCCTAATTTGGAATTTCTACTGCTATATCTTTGCCTTTTGGGACAGATTTGAGCTTGGTACGTTGTTCATGAAATGCTTCATTGGATGAACTTGGACCAATTTGAGTCGTGGTGATTGTAGCTTTGCACACTAGATGAATGATCAATTTTGATGGTGAAGAGATGGTCTTTGACCTATATGTCCTGACCCTCTTGGTCAATGGTTTGACAGTTAAATCTTCTGGTGCCCTGTAATCTTCATTATTGTGATGAACTGACAACTACCTCTTGGACCTTAAAATCCTCTTAACAACAGTCTTGGTATATTTAGATTTCTTAGAAGTTGCAGTGACCTCAGTTGTTACTTTGTTAGACTCGGAAATGGATTGTTTCTCAGAAACATTCTTGGTTCTGAGATCATTGATGTACTGTGCATTCAAAACTTTGTATTTATGAAGTGAAGTGGTTTTCTGTAGACTTATTCCAAGCTGTTCGAACAGATGGCTGATTTGAATGGAAAATCCACAAGACTATTTGGTTTCAAGCATCATAGTGTGGAAAATCTTGAAGAGTATAGCTGCCCAGTTGATCTTGGTTTCAATCATGGTAGCATTCATGAATTTGAACTTTTCAATAGTCAGTTTAGCGAATGATCTAGCTTTGGTAAGAAAACTCTTGGCCATCACATCAGCTAAGATTTGAAATTCCATCTTGACCTCTCTCTTGAAATCATACATTCTAACAGCTTGGATGGAGTTAGAAAACAGAGTCTGCATCTTAGTTAGGTCATGAGTCGAGATGGTGTTGAAGACCTTTAGTCGGGAGTTTAAGATTCTCGCGAAGTATTCCTCATCAAAAGTCATTCTATGTCCCAAAATAGATAAAAAAAAAAAAAATGATTGCTCCATCTTTGTTGCTGCTACACTTGCGATAAATAGAAACAAATCCTTCTCATAAATATCCAAAGATTGAGCAGTGAGGAAGGAGTGAAGGCCAGATGCCTCTATCTTCTCGAAGACTGAAGTGATTCCTTCATCATTCATGTCATATGGAGATTAAAACTCGACTTCCATATAATTCAAAACATAAGCAGGTGGTGAACTGGCCATTTTAAAATATTGAATCTGAGAAGACGACGAGATTAGGGTTTTTGCAATTTTCTTCGAGGGCAAGAATGAGCGTAGAAATTTCAAATTGAATAGGTGTTTAAGGCCCGAAAATATTAAGTTCTTAATAACGGGATTTAAGATTTAAATTTCGAATAAGAGTGAAAAGATGTATTTGAGAATTTATGGAAATTAGAGATTTTAATTTCGGGTCAAAATATTTAATTTGAGGATTTTCGGATTTTAAAATGTTAATATCCGGAATTCTTAAATTAAAAGATTAAAAATATTTGAAATTGATATTTATGGAATTTAAGATGTGAATTCCAAGATTATAAATATCAAGGATTGAATTTGAGTATGAAATCCGAGCAAGGACCCATTTGCAAATATTGAGTAGTTCAAGGACTAAAATGCGATAAGGTCCGAAATGATTTAATTTTAATACGAGAATATTTAATTTGAGAATATTTAGAGTTTAGAATGAAATTCTATTATTCTTAAATTATTTAGGATTGAAATTGAATTAAATCGCTTGTCCGGAGACTGATTTGAAATTAGGTCAAAGTTCAGGGACCAAAGTGCAATTTTCTTTGCAACTTGTATTTTTAAACGTGTAATCTGATCAGTTTTCAGCCCAAATTCCAGAAGCAAACGTGGGAATGGAGAAACAAGGGTTCCAAGTCCATTTTTGTCCCTTTAAGCTCCGATATCTTTCGATCCGCCCGGTAGAATTTTCGATTGAACATATATTTGCGATCACAGCTCTGAGTGCTACGTTTTGACGTAAGTTTTATGAAGTTCTACCATGTTTGAATTATAAGTTGTTGTTAGAATTATGATTTGATTGTATAAACGTGTTCTAGTATATCCGACGATAGCATATCTAAGACGGATCGAGAAAAGATCGTCGTTTGGACATGTTTTTGAATTATTGAAGAATTTTGTACAATCTGAATTTTTAAGAGCTGCTGGTCACGTGTATAAGTGGATGAATTGGTGATGATATTGAGCTTAAATTATTAACAAGATGATGTTTATGCTTTTGGAATTTTCGGTTTTGATCCGTTATGCCGTTGGTTTGAATTCCGATCATGGGATCAAGTTGTTAGATTGTTTGATCCTAAATAAGAATGAAATGATATAGAAAGCTCTTCTTGAATGATATATCAATGCATTTCAGATTTGAATTGCAAGAGATCGAGTTCGAGTTGACGAGTTCGAGAAGTTAGCCTTTGAACCAAGAAAAAGGGAAGAAGGTTTGAAGCTAGTTCCCCTTGAATGATTGCAATGATATGAGCAGATTTTGATAAGAGTTCTTTGATGTTATTGTCCAGAATTGGAGCTTCTTAGATTCAGAAAGAAATGTATGAATAGACATTAATAAGATGGACAGAATAACTCGAGATTGTTTCTGATTATCGAGTTGCCTAAAATCACATACATGCATGTTTTCATATATGTTATTGTTTATGTTTACATAAATGGGATAGATTATTCAAGATAGATATCTTCTTGAATTTCCAGAATATTTATGTAAATGTTTACTTGTCTTCTTTGATTTATAGTATTTTCTGTATTGAACATGTTTTATGTATTACATGTGATACTTACAGATTTGTCGGTATCGTTGAGTGATTATATGCTCATATGATTATATGATTTATGTGTTCAAGGTGTTTTATAGCTTTTAATGCATACAGAACATGTTCCATTCATCTTGAACTCCAGCCTGAAAAGCACAGAGGGCAGAATGGCCTAGAGTGCAGATGACGTTTGGAGAACTGTAGTGAGTGGCATGGAATGTAGATTTACTTCCAGAGTCAGATGACTCATGGCACAGAATATAGATTTATTTTCCAGAGTTAGATGACTCACTATAGTTGCACCAAAGTCAGGGAAATTGAGATATTTAACACCACCTCGATTGGGAGATTCGGTGGTCGGTTAAAGATTTTATTTCCCCGGGATCCCAGAACTACTAATTATTGATATCAGATTTGATAGCCTATTCCTTGGCACATGAATTGCATTTATGCATTAACCTAGAGCTTTCTATGGTTTAGAATATGCAGTTATAAATGCTAGCATGTTGTGATATGTCATTCTAGATATGAATGTTTTGTTATGCTTTGTATGCTATTGCTTTAGATGAATAGTTATGCTTCAAGAATTTAAGAGTCGATGATGATTCTATGATTTACATGTTATTACATGTTTTATGATTTCAGATTATTATGGCATATAGATTTCATATGCTTTAATGATGTATATGCATGTCTTTCATACTGGGATTTATTCTCACCAGAGTTATCCGGCTATTGCTTTGTTTGTATGTGTGCATTACATCAGGTTGGGGCATGATCAAGTTAGAGTTGGCTTGGATAGCTCGAGAAGAGTCATAGCATGTGGTGACTTCGGGTTTTAGCAGATGGTGTACCAAATTGTGAACTTAGATGTAACATCCCATTTTTATCTTAATTGTTGTTATTTGAGATAATCAGTGATTTCAGAATTTGAGACCGGACTTTTTATTGATCAGGGTCCTTTTTTCAATTTTTGGAAATTTCAAGGACTAAAATGCAAAAAGCGGATTTGTTATTAGATTGAGACTTTGACTAAGTCTTCATTTCCTCCCCTTATCTCCTCCATCTCGATTTCCCTCCATTAAAGACGATCAAAAAGCTTCCAAGCTTTTGTGATTTCGATTCTAGCTCAATCCGTCCGATAGAATTGAATTCTGACTTGATATCTACTATCACGACTTCGAGAGCTCCGTTATATCGTAAGTTTTTCTACGATCGGATACATTCTAGTTTTTGGATGTTGTTAGAATCGTGCGAGATTCGAGTATGTTATTCTTGACAGAGTTCTGATCGTTTATTATTTGTCGGTTTTGATTTAGAGCGACGTTCGGATTTGTTATGATTTTTGGAAGTTATTTTCGAAAGTTGTGGTTTTGAGATTTGTTGGGTTTGAGCTGGGGTTGTTTTATTAGCATTGATTCGTATTGTTATCAATATAAAAATGCTATCTGCGTTTCCGGTTTGTTCAGTTTATAGCCGTTATGCCGTCAGTTTGAGTTTTGGATGTCGTTTTGATGTTTTGAGTTATACTGAGCTTAGTATGAGTTGTGATATCGATTTTGATCGCTATGACTTCTTCTGATAGATTGATTAGAAGTCTTTGGAGTTGCGAGCCTTGTAGCTTGGATCAGTTCGGAAGAGTTGAGCCGGTATAGTATCGATGTCCTTCTTTATCGATTGATTATCTTGACTTGGATATTGATTGAGGAATTGTTGTTTTCAGATTGAAGTTTTGGAACCAAAGAAGAGGTATAAGATGACTTTGGAATGGAATAGGACGATTAACTCGAGTCGGGATTGATTCGAGTGTCCTAGAAGAAATCACATATTGCATGATTTGATTGCTTATTGATTATATGATTGAATTTATATTGAGTGCATGAGATTACATATGCATTCATATTGAGCCCTGAATTATTCAATTTGAATTAGACGATCTAGGGATTGTGGTCGAGTGGCTTGGTAGGCGATTTACTACCTTGTCGAGTAGCTCACTGTAATGCCATGGAGTCTAGAGGATTAAAACATGCCACGTCCATCTCGAGAGGGGAGTCGGTGTGATCGTTGGATGTTTTAACCTTGGGATCCCAAACCAAAGAAAGAAAGAAAGAATAGAAGAATTGCATTTGATTATCTGAGTCTGATAATCCAGAAGTTTTAAAGACATGCATATCATTTTAATTCAGTACTTGATTGGATTAATTGATTATTTGAAGAATGAGTTCATATAATGATTTGATATGGTTACTTGATAGCATGTTAGTCTCTTTTACTGGGAATATCAATTCTCACTAGATTATCCGGCTGTTGTCTTTGTTTGTATGTGTACTTGGCAACAGGTGGGGCAGGGCCGAGTCAGAGACAGCATGGCTAGATGATCGAGAGGATAGAGTGAGGCTTGGATGTTAGGAGTCTTTACGTATTTAAACTCCTTTTTGTATTGAATAAGTCCGAACTAGATGGACCTTATTATGCATGCTTTATTTTGTGAGGTTTGTATAACTCATTACATAAATGTTGTATCTTGTTGAATGGGATTTTGATGTTGTTATTGTGGATTGAATGGAATTGAAAATTGGAGAAGAAAACCAGAATTTTTCTGGGCAGAGGGTCTCGCTCGATTGGCGAATTCTTGCAGATCGAGCTAGCACCTTAGTAGCGAGGCAGTGTATGTGAATTTTATGCTCGCTCGATCGGTAAGATTTTACCGATCGAGCGAGGGGTCCTGATCCTTGGACAGAGAACTGGAATCTTTTGGCCCGCTCGATCGGTAAGACTTTACCGATCGAGCGAGCACCACCTTTTAAAAAAAAAAATGGTTTTCCTTGAATTTTTTAATCCTATTCTTTTAATTGAATTGATTAATTTAATTACCCTGAGATTGCATGATTAGAATCTAGGCCTCACATTAAGTGGTATCAGAGCGTAAGTTTCTGGATTTTATTTCTAGAAGTGAGCGGGGTAGATCGAGTCCGCTTGACCTTAAATTCTCGCATGTGCTTGATTAATTCTTTGATTAAAGAATATGTGAGCATGCTTTATTGATTGAAATTTTGTTGAATTATTTGACTCGGTGATTCAAATTGTTAAAGCATGATTTGATTGAGATATGAACTGTATTCATGCATTGATCTGAGTTCCATCTATCGAATTGGTAAGAAGATCAGAGGTTTCGTGTCACTGAAGTGATGAAATGTGAATTGAATTATCCGTTTTCTAACCCCTGTCAATTTAGATGGGTACTCGAAGAAGGATAGACATGAATACTTCACCGATTGTTCCTACTACAAAAACTCCTCCGGTGGTACAGATGGATGAGACGATCACGCCTATGGAAGCCTTACTGAAAAGATTCAAATCCTTCAGGCCACCGTATTTGAATGGGAAAGAGAATTCGGTAGATTATGAGAGTTGGTTTGATGATATAGATCAACTCTTTGATTCGCTCGACTACTCTGACGACCTCAGGGTTAGATTGGTTATTCATCAACTGCAGGGAGTAGCAAAAAGTTGGTGGATGACAACCAAGAAAGCCAAAGAGAACAGAGGTACGGAAATCACTTGGGCACTTTTTAAATCTGAATTCTATAAAAGATTTTTCCCAGTTTACTATCGAAAGGACAAAGGTGCCGAGTTTGAAAATTTGAAGCAAGGGAATATGAGTATCGAGGACTATGTTGCGAAATTTGACAGTTTACTGAGGTTCGCCCCGCATATTGCCGACAACGAGGAGGCAAAAGCAGACCAGTTCATTAACGGTTTGCACCCTGACATCTTTATTCTGGTGAATACTGGGAGGCCAGATAAATTTTCTGATGCGATGGATCAGGCCAAGGGGGCAGAAGCGGGAATGTTAAGGAAGAGGGAGAATTAGTACCAGCCTCATCAGCCGCAGATGATTGAGGGTGGTAATGGTAGTGGTGGCAAGAAGAACTATTTCCGTCCCAAAGGAAAGCAATTCAAGAAGTTTGGAAGCAGTTCTTCGAGCTCGAGTGGTTCGAGATAGTTCAGTTCTGGTCAGGGTTCAGGATCTTTTGGAGCTTTGTGTAGCAAGTGCGGAGGACGACACTCCAGCGACCAGTGTAGGGGAATCTTTGGGAACTGCTATATCTGCCAGCAGACGGGACATTATGCCAGAAAGTGTCCTCAGAAGGGTTCTGACCAGACTCAGAGTGGAAATGCCTCTCGACAGTCATCTCAGCCTCAGAGGCAATCGACTGCAGTTCACTCGTTCCAACCTCAGCAGCAGAACCGTCAGGGAGGTAATCAAAGTTTGAACCAACCTTCCCGACCGCAGGCTAGAGTGTTTGCTCTGAATGAGGATCAGGCTCAGGCAGCAGCTGATGACGTGATTTCAGGTAACTGTAATATTTTTGGATATTCTGCATATATTCTGATAGATACAGGTGCATCTCACTCGTTTATATCAGAGAAATTTGTTTTGATGCATGCTTTACCTGTTGAGCCTTTGCCTTCTTTTGTTTCGGTTACTTCACCTTTGGGTGGAGGAATTGTGTCGAAGAATTTGGTTAGAAACTGTGAGTTGAAGTTTGGAGAGAATTCGATTGAGTTTGACTGTATTGTACTTAGCCTATCTGATTTTGACTGCATTGTGGGGATGGATGTTTTGACTGAGTACAGAGCTACCGTGGATTGTTTTCAGAAGGTAGTTCGGTTCAGACCAGATATGGCAGATGAATGGAGATTCTTCGGTAAGGGTTCTCGTTCTAAAATTCCTTTGATATCTGTTTTATCCATGACTAGATTATTACAGAGAGGAGCCGAAGGATTTCTTGTTTATGCGATCGATATTCTGAAGTCTAGCCCTGAGCTGATCGATATACCAGTGGTTAGAGAATTCCCTGATGTGTTTGGAGATGAAATTCCGGGTTTGCCACCGATTAGAGAGATTGAGTTTGGCATTGATCTGACGTTAGGTACTCAGACGATTTCAAAAGCTCCGTACCGAATGGCTCCGATCGAATTGAAAGAAATGAAGGAGCAGTTGGAAGATTTGATTGCCAAGGGATACATTCGACCCAGTGTATTTCCTTGGGGTGCTTCTGTCCTGTTTGTTAGAAAGAAAGATGGCTCTATTCGTCTCTGCATTGACTACCGCCAACTGAATCAGGCGACAGTTAAGAACAGGTATCCTTTACCTCGTATAGATGATCTTTTTGACCAGTTGCAGGGTTCTTGTATTTATTCGAAGATAGATTTGAGATCAGGTTATCACCAACTGAGAGTGCGTGAAGAAGATGTTCCTAAGACTGCGTTTCGAACAAGGTATGGACATTTTGAATTTCTTGTCATGCCTTTCGGTTTGACGAACGCCCCAGCGGTCTTTATGGGGTTGATGAACCGAATCTTTCAACGCTTTCTTGATGAATTTGTAATTATCTTCATTGACGATATCTTGATCTATTCTAAGAGCCGTTCCGAGCATGCAGAGCATTTGAGAATTATTTTGCAGATTTTGAGAACTGAACAGTTATTCGCCAAGCTTTTGAAGTGCGAGTTTTGGCTTGACAGAGTTGTCTTTCTGGGGCATATTATTTCAGGAGATGGAATTTCTGTTGATCCCAGTATGATAGAAGCAGTGATGAATTGGCGCAGGCCGACTTCTGTGCCCGAGATCCGAAGTTTTATAGGCTTAGCGGGGTACTATCGCAGATTTATTCAGGGCTTCTCTTCTATTGCGAAGCCTATTACCCAGTTGACTCAAAAGAATGCTCCTTTTCTTTGGACAGATGAGTGTGAAGCCAATTTTGTGGAATTGAAGAAAAGATTAACCAGTGCTCCGATTCTTTCTATTCCATCTGGTTCTGGAGGTTTCACAGTTTATTGCGATGCTTCTCATCTTGGTATTGGTTGTGTTCTTATGCAGAGGAAGCACGTGATAGCTTATGCATCGAGGCAGTTGAAATCGCACGAGACTCGCTATCCAGTTCATGATCTTGAACTCGCCGCTATTGTTTTTGCTTCGAGGATCTGGCGTCACTACTTGTACGGTGAGTCTTTTGAGATCTTTTCGGATCATAAGAGTCTAAAGTACTTATTTTCACAGTCTGAGTTGAATATGAGGCAGAGAAGATGACTAGATTTATTGAAGGACTTCGACTGCGAGATTAAGTACTACCCGGGGAAGTCGAATGCAGCTGCCGATGCTTTGAGTCGTAAGCTTTGCTCTTTATCTCTTTAGACGATCGGTGTGTCTCGTTTGATTGATGACTGTTGCAATTCTAGATTGGAGTTTGAGTCAGATAGGAATCCGATCAGAGTTTGTGCGATTCAGGCCGAGCCAGAGTTGTTTGTGTCGAACAGAGAAGCACAGAAATCAGATGAGAGTATTCAGAGGTCGATAGAGAAAGTGAGATCAGGAAACCAGTCTGAGTTTCAGGTCAGGGATGATGTTTTATTTGTGAATAGCCGTATTGTTGTGACTGAGATTGATGAGTTAAGACAGCGTATTCTGAGAGAGGCGCATTGCAGTCAGTTCAGTGTTCATCCCGGAGGCCGAAAGATGTATAACGACCTGAAGAGTCAGTTTTGGTGGAAGAAATTGAAGAGTGATGTTGCGAGATTTGTACAGTTTGTCTATCTCAGAATGGAAGTGGGATCATATCTCGATGGACTTCATCACGAAACTACCCCGGTCTGTATGGGGTTGTGATGCTATTTGGGTTGTGATTGATAGGTTGACGAAGTCTGCTTGTTTCATTCCGTATCGGATGACTTATCGACACGACCAGATGGCAGAGTTGTACGTCAGAGAGATCGTCAGATTGCATGGTGTGCCGAGATCCATTGTTTCTGACCGAGATCCTCGGTTTACATCTCACTTCTGGCACAGTCTGCAAGAGGCTCTTGGTACTAGATTGCACTTGAGTACAACATACCATCCTCAGACCGACGGTCAATCAGAATGGACGATTCAGACTCTGGAGGATATGTTACGAGCAGTGGTGCTTGACTTTGGCACTGCTTGGCAAGATTCATTGCCTCTCGTTGAGTTTTCGTACAACAACAGCTTCCAGACGAGTATAGGAATGGCACCATTCGAAGCATTGTACGGAAAGAAGTGCAGATCTCCTTTGTACTGGGATGAGATATCTGAGTCCCCAAACTTGGGACCAGATATGATTTGTGATATGGCTGATCAAGTGAAGATTATTCGATTGGGAAAGAAGATTTCTCAGGACCGACAAGCGAAGTATGCAAATATCCATCGCAGACCTCTATCTTTTGATCAGGGAGACCATGTATTCTTGAATATTTCTCCGTTTAGAGGTACTGTTAGATTTGGGAAGAGAGGGAAGTTGGCACCGAGATTCATCGGCCCGTACAAAGTTTTACAGAAGATAGGTGATCTAGCCTACCGATTAGCATTTCCTCCTTCTTTATCTGGTATTCACGATGTCTTTCACGTCTCGATGCCGAGGAAATACCATCCCGATCCTTCTCATGTGCTTCAGCCTGACGAAGCCGAACTTGATGAAACTCTGAGTTACTTTGAGAGACCGATTCAGATCCTTGACAGAAAGGAGAAGCAGCTCAGAACCAAAAAGATTCCTTTAGTGAAAGTTCAGTGGAGTCATCACGGAGTCGAAGCAGCGACTTGGGAGACAGAATCTGATATGAGACAGAGATTTCCTGATTTATTCATCTGATGTGAGTTCTTAATTCTGTTCTTGAATTCTTAATTATCTTCTTATGAGTTGATATCGATGATTTCGAGGACGAAATCTTTTCTTAGAAGGGGAGAATTGTAACGCCCCGTTTTTATCTTAATTGTTGTTATTTGAGATAATCAGTGATTTCAGAATTCGAGACCGGACTTTTTATTGATCAGGGTCCTTTTTGCAATTTTTGGAAATTTCAGGGACTAAAATACAAAAAGCGGATTTGTTATTAGATTGAGACTTTGACTAAGTCTTCATTTCCTCCCCTTATCTCCTCCATCTCGATTTCCCTCCATTGAACACGATCAAAAAGCTTCCAAGCTTTTGTGATTTCGATTCTAGCTCAATCCGTCCGATAGAATTGAATTCTGACTTGATATCTATGATCACGACTTCGAGAGCTCCGTTATATTGTAAGTTTTTCTACGATCGGATACATTCTAGTTTTTGGATGTTGTTAGAATCGTGCGAGATTCGAGTATGTTGTTCTTGACAGAGTTCTGATCGTTTATTATCTGTCGGTTTTGAATTAGAGCGACGTTCGGATTTGTTATGATTTTTGGAAGTTATTTTCGAAAGTTGTGGTTTTGAGATTTGTTGGGTTTGAGATGGTGTTGTTGTATTAGCATTGATTCGTATTGTTATCAATATAAAAATGCTGTCTGCGTTTCCGGTTTGTTCAGTTTATAGCCGTTATGCCGTCAGTTAGAGTTTTGGATGTCGTTTCGATGTTTTGAGTTATACTGAGCTTAGTATGAGTTGTGATATCGATTTTGATCGCTATGACTTCTTCTGATAGATTGATTTGAATTTTTTGGAGTTGAGAGCCTTGTAGCTTGGATCAGTTCGGAAGAGTTGAGCCGGTATAGTATCGATGTCCTTCTTTATCGATTGATTATCTTGACTTGGATATTGATTGAGGAATTGTTGTTTTCAGATTGAAGTTTTGGAACGACAAAGAAGAGGTATAAGATGACTTTGGAATGGAATAGGATGATTAACTCGAGTCGGGATTGATTCGAGTGTCCTAGAAGAAATCACATATTGCATGATTTGATTGCTTATTGATTATATGATTGAATTTATATTGAGTGCATGAGATTACATATGCATTCATATTGAGCCCTGAATTATTCAATTTGAATTAGACGATCTAGGGATTGTGGTCGAGTGGCTTGGTAGGCGATTTACTACCTTGTCGAGTAGCTCACTGTAATGCCATGGAGTCTAGAGGATTAAAACATGCCACTTCCATCTCGAGAGGGGAGTCGGTGTGATCGTTGGATGTTTTAACCTTGGGATCCCAAACCAAAGAAAGAAAGAAAGAATAGAAGAATAGCATTTGATTATCTGAGTCTGATAATCCAGAAGTTTTAAAGACATGCATATCATTTTAATTCAGTACTTGATTGGATTAATTGATTATTTGAAGAATGAGTTCATATAATGATTTGATATGGTTACTTGATAGCATGTTAGTCTCTTTTACTGGGAATATCAATTCTCACCGGATTATCCGGCTATTGTCTTTGTTTGTATGTGTACTTGACAATAGGTGGGGCAGGGCCGAGTCAGAGACAGCATGGCTAGACGATCGAGAGGATAGAGTGAGGCTTGGATGTTAGGAGTCTTTACGTATTTGAACTCCTTTTTGTATTGAATAAGTCCGAACTAGATGGACCTTATTATGCATGCTTTATTTTGTGAGGTTTGTATAACTCATTACATAAATGTTGTATCTTGTTGAATGGGATTTTGATGTTGTTATTGTGGATTGAATGGAATTGAAAATTGGAGAAGAAAACCAGAATTTTTTTGGGCAGAGGGTCTCGCTCGATCGGCGAATTCTTGCAGATCGAGCGAGCACCTTAGTAGCGAGGCAGTGTATGTGAATTTTATGCTCGCTCGATCGGTAAGATTTTACCGATCGAGCGAGGGGTCCTAATCCTTGGACAGAGAACTGGAATCTTTTGGCCCGCTCGATTGGTAAGACTTTACCGATCGAGCGAGCACCACCTTTTAAAAAAAAAAAAAAAGTTTTCCTTGAATTCTTTAATCTTATTCTTTTAATTTAATTGATTAATTTAATTACCCTGAGATTGCATGATTAGAATCTAGGCCTCACATTAGACAAGTTGTTCTTTATTTGGTATTTGATGAGGTTATTATGAGATGTTGTAGTAACTTGAGAATTTATATGTTTGTCTTTCCTTTGGAAGAAGCTAAATAGAATAAGGATGATGTTTTCATGTTTAAAATGAAGTTATCATGTTCTTATTCATTTGTACAGCATATATAGCATATTTAGATGCATTTACATCAGAAAAGCAAGAAAGAACAGCTCAAGAGCAGAATTTCAGCAAGCCGGGCAGAGCATGGCTCGCTCGAGCGGTACCCTAGGCTCGCTCGAGCGAGCCATGTTGGGTGTTGACCCGAGAGGTGCTTGCTCGAGCGAGAGGTGAGGCTCGCTCGAGCGTGCCACCCTATGTTTAAAAAAAAATTTTTTTGTTCTTGTTGATGTTCTTGAGTCTTGATTTAATTATCATACTTTGTTGTTGATTATTCATTAATTTCCCCTTAAGATGATATTAGCAATCCGAGGTCCCCACAACAGGTGGTATCAGAGCATAAAGTCTTGGACTAAGATAGAAGTTGAGCGGGGTAGATTGAGTCGCATGCATTGATAGTATTGCATGAGTATGCTTTACTTGTTTTACAGAATTATATGCGACTATGATTGCTTGATTGAACTGAAAGAGTGGGTGCCCGGTTAGCCAACTTGTGGCTAAGGGCTTTTATGACTCTATGTAAAACAATCTTTTGTTTAATATAATTTACACTTTTATAATGGCATTGACTTTATCTTTCTTCATATTGTTATATTATGATATACTATTGTTGTTTTGATAAAGACCTTGAATATACTATAGTGTATGTAAGATGTGGTAGCACATGGGGATGGCTATCATGAAACACATCTTATAGTCACTGTATATTCTAAACTGTTCCTAGTCAATTGAGCCGTCCGCAAATAAGGATAATGATCGCTCGAGATTGAGACTAGCATTTGCGATGCCGAGTACCACGTTTCATTGGTATGGAACATAGAGATGTTCAAAGCATGCAAATGGATATTCATATGATGAATGATCGAACTACCCTATTCGGACTTTCCAAGTGGTTATCACTTATCGAGTGGATAAAGTCCGCGGTTTTGGTTGTACACCATTAGTCCTTATTACTTGAAACATCATTGAGACTCTATATGCTAGTACTGTACTTTGACTCGTTTACCGACTCTATTGGGGTCATCAGGTGTCGGGATTGGGTACAGTTACGACACATATAGGAGTCGATGCTTTGTTGTCAAGGATTCACCACATACTTGCGAGTGTGTATATCCTATGCGATCTGAGGAGATATTAGTGTGACGAATAGATCTCCAAGATGTTATGCATAGTTATCGGATCTCGAACGACTCTCGATGCCAGAGTACATGATCTCAAGGATTCACCACATACTTGCGAGTGTGTATATCCTATATCGATGCCAGAGTACATGATGTGTTTTAGGTTAATGGGTTATCCTAGTAACACATGTGATGTCACTAATAGATCTCCAAGATGTTATGCATAGTTATCGGATCTCGAACGACTCTCGATGCACCAATGGTTGTTGATTCGATCGGGATATTTGGTTGAAGGGACCGTACTGTACGCTAACCAAAATCTACTGGTTCTTGCAGGCACTATCAGTAATACCTAGGGAATCATGGGGCGATGTTGCTAGGCGCTCTTACCATGATTCGATGGGTAAGTCGGAAATTGTTGTTCCGAGTCACAAGGAGTTGTGAGCCCACGGCTAGCTGTATTCCTGAACCATTGAGGGTTACACAAGTAATGGATTACTAAAACCCCGTAGAGATAGTTAAATTTAAAGAGTTAAATTTAATGGAAGAGAAGTTGGACTTCTTAACTAAAGGGAGTGGGATTTCCTAAAATGACATAGGGATGGACATTTTTGGAAATCACTGAATTCGGATTCAGAAAAATTATCTTGACTCTAAAAGATGCAGAAATGGTTTCTGTGCACATTGGTGAAATCAGTTTATCAATCGGAGTCACGGTGAATTTTATATTAATTTCTATAACAACAGGCTTGGCTTGTTGGGCTTAAGTTATGGATTGTGGGCTTTAAGGAGTTAGAGTCCTGATACAATTATAACTAGAAATTATCTATAAATAGGACTGCAGTGTTCGAAAATTTGGTGTAATATTCAGTCTTGAATTTTCGAAAATCAGTCTAGATTATTCAAGAGGATTTTCGAAATCCTCTGTCCCTTTCGGAGAAAATTCGGTTTGTGATTTTTGTGAAAAATTATAATCTGAATTAACAGATCATATCTGTTTATTCTCTACGCAAACTTCTGATTGATTTCTAGTGCAGTCAATCAGAGGGTTTTGTTTTCTGTTCGTGGACCTGATTGAAGAAACGTTCGTTCATCAGTTCCAGGGATATACAACAAGAGCAGATTAAATTCTGTTGGTGTCCATAATCTCGCTTCGAGATTTTAAGGTAAAATATTTAATTGTGATTATTTATTTTACTTACATAAATTTAATCGTAAAAGTTTTGATACCCAGATATGGAATCGTTCCATATTAATAAAATAAATTTTTAAACTTCTGCTGCACCGGGTACCAATTCTAATTGATCTGAACACAGTTTTCCAACATGAACACTACTTGATTTATTGCGATAAGAATTACATGCTTATATGCTGATATGTATGCCTGATTTCTTGAATTCATTTGAATACATGAATTCGTTGCAAGCATGTAATATGTGAAAAAGCATGAGAGTTTGCAAGCACACGTAGTTGCTTACGTCAGCAAGGTGACTTCATGGCTGACGTAATATTGGGCGATCGGACGCTCCGAAGATGGAATCGGAGGATCCGATCGTGTTCGGACGTTTCGAACCGGGTTCGGAGGCTCCGAACTCCGTCTATAAATAGGGGTCCGAGATTTCATTTTCAAGTGCACCAATTCCCTCTCTTCTATCTGATTCCTAAGCCTTCTAACTCAGATCTAGGGAGATCTAGGCATCCTACGGGAAATCCGGAAGTGGCTTAGTGATCTAGACGTCGTCGCGGAGCTACGGCCTAGTTTTGAGGCTATCTATAGCAAAGGACTAACGACGGACACAGGTATAGCTTTGGCATCCTAAAAATATTTAGGAGTATTCAATAGCTTAATTAAGGCTTTTAGAGCTTAATTGTTAATGCATGAATATTTGCATTGTAGTAGCTAGTAGACTGGACTAGTAGGCTTGGAGTCTAGACCAGCAGAGCTAGGTTTGACCAGCAGTGTTAGAGGTACGTAAGTACTGACCGAGATAGCCGGCATGATATATTTACTTGTATGTTGCATGAGTATGTACTATATGCTTTATCATGTTTTAGCATGTTTTACCGTCTTAGCACATACATGATTTTACGTGTGACTGCATCCGGAGAGATGTGAGTCATTGACAGTCTCCATAGGGAACAATGATCTCATTTTGGACTCAAGTCAGGTATGACAGTTTCCATATGAGGCTTGTATCCTGTTTTGGATTCTGGTCAGGATGAGGTTGGCTTAGCCCTGATATGGAGTATACGAGTACCCCGTGGAGTAGCTTTCTAGCCGGTACTGTATATTCTCGGCGCCATGAGCAAGTGTTTTCACTTGAGTTTTAAATCATCTGTGTGCGCATATTTGTATTTATATCATTTCTTCGTATTGAGCGTTCTAGCTCACGCCCCTGTGTTTGGGTATTGTGTACCTTGTGGCGGGGCAGGTTTGAGGCTGGACGGTCCAGGCGGCTCTCACCAGGATTAAGCTTTGGAGAGTGCGAGGTTGTAGAGGGTAGGGATTTGTTTACCCTGAACCTTCGATTTGGTTGTATAACAGTACTTATACACTTGTGATAGCGTCGGTTGTATTATGCCGATTGGATTTGTTGTATTTTAATTATCTGCACTTTACGCTTTAAGCTTTTATTGCTTGCGCTTTTACTATAACTCTGATTAGGTAGTGGATCCGGGTTGGGTCACTTCATTTTTGGTATCAGAGCGATGAATTGCACTGGGAATATCGTAAAGAGGATTAAGTAATTATCTGTTCTTATGTAACAAATGGCAGATTACGACGAGAGCCACGGTAGCGTAGACGGCGGTCGTTGGGGCGATCCGGATGATTGTAGACGTCGGGGACAGCCCGAGGAGCGCAGGCGAGTGAGCATGCGTAGATTCAAGGAGGTTAGCCCAAAGCCTTTGACGGGTGGTGAGACAGCTGAAGAGGCGGAGGATTGGCTCGAGAGAATGGAGCTGTGCTTCCAGGAGTTCCGTTGCACGGCTGAGGATAGGATGGAGATTCTTGCCTTTATGCTTGAGGGCAGAGCGAGGAAGTTGTGGAGATCTACTTCCGCACCGTTCATAGAAGCTAGAGGTGCAGCTACTTGGGTTGAGTTTCGTACTTCTTATCAAAGATTTTATTTTCCTCCAGCTCTTCGTCAGGCGAAAGCCAGTGAGTTGTTGAGTTTGCGACAGGGGACGATGACGATCGAGGAGTACCAGCAGAAGTTCTTTGATCTGCTACCTTTTTGTCCTCATATTGTTGATAGTTCTATGGCGAAGTTTGATCATTTCCTTCAGGGTTTGAATCCTAATATTCATCGGATGGTTGTAGTGGGCGGCGATGGGACTTACGAGGATTTGGTGGACCGTTGTCGCCAGGCCGAGGACAGTATTCAGAGGAACAGGGGA
The DNA here is from genome assembly GCF_033568475.1 of Henckelia pumila. Taxonomy (NCBI): domain Eukaryota; kingdom Viridiplantae; phylum Streptophyta; class Magnoliopsida; order Lamiales; family Gesneriaceae; genus Henckelia; species Henckelia pumila. The sequence continues at coordinate 65,807,953 of NC_133121.1, forward strand.
CTTTACTCTTCTTTTTCTAGGCCAGCGAGCTCTAGTCCTTTGGGTCCGAGAGGACAGTCTTTCAAGAAGCCAGGAGGTACTTCTTCTTCTTCTTCCTCTGGATCTAGGGGAGTGCATCATTTTGGTGGACAGAGACCGAACCGATGTAGTCAGTGCAGACGCAGACATTTGCCAGGGCAGTGTGGTCGATCGACCACTGCATGTTTCCAGTGTGGCCAGGAGGGTCACATGAAGATAGATTGTCCTATGCTGATTGGAACAGCGAGTGGTTCCGGAGGTTCTCAGGCATCTGTTCAGCCACCTCAGTACCAGCAGCCACCTTTCCAGCAGCAGTATTCGCAGCAGCGCCAGCAGCCGCAGTAGTCTCAGAGATAGCCTACTCAGACTCCTTCTCGGGGTCATTCTTCTTTGAGGCCACGTAACCAGGGTCAGGTCTTTGTGCTTAACCAGGAGCAGGCAGAGGCTGAAAGTGACCGGATGATTGTAGGTATCTGTAGTTTATGTTGATTTCCTGCATATGTTTTAATTGATACCGGTGCATCGCATTCTTTTGTCTCAGCACGTTTTGCTAAGAAGTATAGATTGCCATTTATTCCTTTAGACGTGTTGCTAGTGGTTTCTACTCCTATGGGGAGCGAGGTTTTAGCCAAGCGTCTAGTTGTGGGTTGTGTTTTGGATTTTGAGGGATATCAGCTTAGTGCTAACCTGATGATTCTAGCGATGGAGGATTTCGATTGCATCATTGGGATAGATCTATTGACTACCTACCAAGCGATAGTGGATTGTTATCAGAGGTTTGTTCAGTTTTGTCCAGAGGATGACGAGTCATTGTATTTCTATGGTGAGGGAGCGCGACCTCCGATGCCAGTGGTTTCAGCTCTGAGGGCCCGGCGTGCTTTAGAGTCTGGCGAGGAATGCTACCTTATCTACGCCATTGACGCATCCTTAGGAGAGCCAGATATCCAAGAGATACCAGTGGTTCGTGACTTTTCAGATGTGTTTCCGGAGGAGATTCCAGGTTTGCCACCAGTAAGGGAGATTGAGTTTGGCGTTGAGTTAGTGCCAGGGACTACACCGATTTCAAAAACTCCTTACCAATTGGCACCGTCAGAAATGAAAGAGCTGCAGAAGCAATTGCAAGATCTTCTTGATAAGGGTTATATTCGACCTAGTGTTTTGCCATGGGGAGCCCCAGTACTGTTTGTCAAGAAGCAGGATGGTTTGATGCGGTTGTGTATTGACTACCGTCAGTTGAATCAGGTGACAGTGAAGAATAAGTATCCTCTTCCACGGATAGATGATCTCTTTGATCAGTTGCAGGGTACTTCTGTCTATTCGAAGATTGATCTTCGGTCTGGGTATCATCAGTTGCGAGTTCGACAAGAGGATGTTCCTAAGACAGCATTTCGTACGCGGTATGGACACTATGAGTTTCTAGTTATGCCGTTTGGTTTGACGAATGCTCCAGCTATTTTTATGGATCTGATTAACAGAGTTTTCCGCGACTTTTTGGATATGTTCGTGGTGGTGTTCATCGATGACATTTTGGTTTATTCTCGCAGCATGGATGAGCATGCCTACCATCTCTATACTGTACTACAGGTCTTGAGGGAGAGATAGTTGTACGCGAACCTGAGTAAGTGTGACTTCTGGATTGACCGAGTTGTGTTCCTTGGTCATGTCATTTCTCAGGAGGGCGTATCTGTTGATCCTAGCAAGACAGAGGCTATTCTGAATTGGTCACGTCCGACTACAACTTCTGAGATTCGTAGTTTCCTTGGCTTAGCAGGATACTATCGTCGTTTTGTGGAGAATTTCTCTCAGATAGCTAAGCCTTTGACTCAGTTGACAAAGAAAGATGTTTCTTTCGTTTGGTCTGATGCTTGTGAAGACAGTTTTCGTGAGTTGAAACGTCGTCTGACGATAGCTCCAGTTCTTGGTTTACTGTCTGGATCAGGTGGTTTTGTAGTCTTCACTGATGCTTCTCTCCAGGGTTTGGGGTGTGTGTTGACTCAGAATGGCCACGTGATCGCTTATGCTTCCAGACAGTTGAAGACTCACTAGGAGAACTATACCGTACATGATTTAGAGCTTGCAGCCATTGTCTTTGCTCTTAAGATATGGCGTCACTATTTGTACGGAGAACGATTTGAGATCTTCACCGATCATAAGAGTCTGAAGTATCTGTTCACTCAGGCTGAGTTGAACATGCGGCAACGTCATTGGATGGATCTGTTGAAGGGTTACGATTGTGAGATCAAGTACCATCCAGGTTTTTCTAATCCTGTTGCTGATGCGCTTAGTCGCAAGATCTATGTTAGTTCCCATCGTACTGGTTCAGTTTCGAAGGCAGTGGAAGAGTGTTGTTCTTTGGGATTCACATTCCGTCATAAGGAAGAACAGCAAGGTATTCGTGTTTCTTCTGTGCTTGCAGAGCCAGCGTTGTATCGAAGAATCCGTGAAACTCAGAATTCTGATCTAAAGACTCATAATTTGGCCCGTTTGGCTGCGGGTAGTAATACTTTTGGTTTCCATTTACAGGGAGACGGTCTGTTATGTCTTTCTGGTCAAGTTGTGGTACTCAAAGATTCTACTTTGAGGGATGAGATCTTATCGCAAGCTTACCGCAGTTGATTCTCTGTACATATAGACAGCATGAAGATGTATAAGGATCTTCGCACTCGATTTTGGTGGAAAGGGATGAAGCGCAGTGTCTATCAGTTCGTATCCCGATGCCTTGTGTGTCAGCAGGTCAAGGCAGAGTTTAGACGACCCGGAGGGTTACTTCACAGCTTAGAGATTCCTGAATGGAAGTGGGAGCATGTGACGATGGACTTTGTCACCCACTTGCTTATGTCTTCCAGGAATTGAGATGCTATTTGGGTTGTCGTGGATCGGTTGTCAAAGTCAGCGCATTTTCTTCCCTATAAACGCGATTACACCTTTGATAGGATGGCGCAATCATATGTGCGGGAGATTGTTCGATTGCATGGGATTCCGTTGAGCATTGTCAGCGATAGAGATCCGAGATTCACCTCGAGATTTTGGGGTAGTTTCCAGCGAGCCCTTGGTACTACCTTGAGCTTGAGTACGGCTTATCATCCAGAGACGGACGGACAGTCGGAGCGTACTATTCGCACTTTAGAGGATATGCTTCGCGCGGCGGTGATGGATTTTGGTCCAGCGTGGCATGATCATTTACCCTTGGTGGAGTTCGCTTATAACAATAGTTTCCATCGCAACATTGGCATGGCACCATTTGAGGCTCTTTATGGACGCCGTTGTCGTACACCTTTGTTTTGGGACGAGGTTGGCGAGCGTCAGGTTGAGGGTCCTCAGATGATTCAGCAGATTATTAGTGCAGTGGAGTTGATCCGATGCAGGATTAAGGCGGCCCAGGATCGACAGGCTAGCTACGCAAACACTCACCGCAGGCCACTTCATTTTGAGGTAGGGGAATATGTTTTCTTGCGTGTGTCACCTTTTCGGAAGGTGATGAGGTTTGGTCGCAAGGGTAAGCTAACACCTAGATTTATTGGTCCTTTCGAGATTCTCGAGAAGGTTGGGGATGTTGCTTATCGTCTGGCCTTGCCACCCGATCTTTCGGAGATCCACGATGTGTTCCATGTGTCCTTGTTGAGGCAGTATGTGGCGGACGAGTCGCATATTTTTCATCCGACCGAGGTAAAGGTAGATCGAGATCTATCGTATGTGGAGAAACCCCTGCGGATTCTTGACAGGAAGGACAGGGTACTTCGTAACAAGCGTATACCGTTGGTGATGGTACAGTGGCAACGCAGAGGTACAGAGGAAGCTACTTGGTAGTTGGAGAGTCGGATGTTAGCCGAGAACCCCGAGTTATTTTGAGATTTTGTACTTCTTTGTACCAATTTTGTACCTGTTCAGTTGTAATAAGATTATTTGGTTGACTATTTATGTTTTCCTCTAAGACTTAAATTTCGAAGATGAAATTTCTTAAGTGGGGGAGAATGTAGTAACCCGCATTTCTAATTAGTGATTAATGAGTGATTAATCACGTGATCATGTTTAGGTTAAGTAAAACATGATTAAGGTAATTCCAAATGGGTTAACGGAGTCCAAAAATGGATTCAGGACACTCGAAAATAGCCGAGAAGGTCCCGAGGATCCGAAGGGTTCGGAGCTCCGAACCCAGTCAGGAGGCTCCGAACTGGATCGGAGGATCCGAACTCAGGATTGGAGGCTCCGAAATGGATCGGAAGCTCCGTCGGTGAGATCGAATGTTCCGATTGGGACCACGACACACGTCATCGCTTACATCAGCAAGGTGACATCATGGCTGACGTAATATTGGGTGATCGGACGCTCCGAAGATGGGATCGGAGGATCCGATCGTGTTCGGACGTTCGGAACCGGGTTCGGAGGCTCCGAACTCCGTCTATAAATAGGGGCCGAGATTTCATTTTCAAGTGCACCAATTCCCTCTCTTCTCTCTGATTCCTAAGCCTTCTAACTCAGATCTAGGGAGATCTAGGCATCCTATGGGAAATCCGGAAGTGGCTTAGTGATCTAGACGTTGTTACGGAGCTACGGCCTAGTTTTGAGGCTATCTACAGCAAAGGGCTAACAACGGACGTAGGTATAGCTTTGGCATCCTAAAAATATTTAGGAGTATTCAATAGCTTAATTAAGTCTTTTAGAGCTTAATTGTTGATGCATGAATATTTGCATTGTTGTAGCTAGTAGACTGGACTAGTAGGCTTGGAGTCTAGACCAGCAGAGCTAGGTTTGACCAGCAGTGTTAGAGGTACATAAGTACTGACCGAGATAGCCGGCATGATATATTTTCTTGTATGTTGCATGAGTATGTGATATATGCTTTATCGTGTTTTAGCATGTTTTACCGTCTTAGCACATACATGATTTTACGTGTGACTGCATCCGGAGAGATGTGAGTCATTGACAGTCTCCATAGGGAACAATGATCTCATTTTGGACTCGAGTTAGGTATGACAGTTTCCATATGAGTCTTGTATCCTGTTTTGGATTCGGGTCAGGATGGGGTTGGCTCAGCCCTGATATGGAGTATATGAGTACCCCGCGGAGTAGCTCTCTAGTCGGTACTGTATATTCTCGGTGCCATGAGCAAGTGTTTTCACTTGAGTTTTAAATCATCTGTGTGCGCATATTTGTATTTATATCATTCCTTCGTATTGAGCGTTCTAGCTCACGCCCCTGTGTTTGGGTATTGTGTATCTTGTGGCGAGGCAGGTTTGAGGCTGGACGGTCCAGGTGGCTCTCACCAGGATTGAGCTTTGGAGAGTGCAAGGTTGTAGAGGGTAGAGATTTGTTTGCCCTGAACCTTCGATTTGGTTGTATAACAATACTTATACACTTGTGATAGCGTCGATTATATTCTGCCGATTGGATTTGTTGTATTTTAATTATCCGCACTTTACGCTTTAAGCTTTTATTGCGTGCGCTTTTACTATAACTCTGATTAGGTAGTGGATCCGGGTTGGGTCACTACAGAGGCAGAGTTGAATTTTTTTTTATTCACGCCTCTGTAATTGTGGAAACACTATAATCATCACCTTCACTAAACTTTCATAGCAGTATAGCTTTGAAGCAAGCGATAGTGAAAATAACAGCAAAGATCGAGTCAGTCTAAACGCCAGCAGATGAAGATATATAAGCATAGCTCCCCTAGCTGAAAGGCTCAAGTTGTATCAGATAAGAATATTATAGGTAAGTGAGTTAATTCTAGTTAACCGTTTATATATTGATTGCATAGCATACATTCATAGATCAGTGATTTGTTATGCTATAATCTGTATCTGATGAGCCTGTATTCATCGTATTTGCTGAAATTTTGCCTTTGAGTAGATGGAATACATTTGTAAGATTAGTCATAGAAGATGAAATACAGAATTGAGGAAATAAGATTGAATGTGCTGATATCAGGCGTGAGATATTAATCTAGAATGCATTATAGATATTAATGCAATAACTGAGTACAAGTTACCAGTTGATTGAATCCGTGCACTGATAAAAAATAGACATGACTAGCAATTTATGATATGAGTTTCAGAAAGTAGATTTTGTTATTTTGGTACTGGTTATATCACGTTTGACTGTGGAAGAATGTCAGTAGAAGTCTAGTCGATATATTGAACTAGTACAGAATTAACCTAGAATTGACAGCTATGTCAGTGGTTAGAATGTACAGACATAGTTCAATGACATATTTCGACCTTTCTACGACATGAATGCAGTTCTATATAGAGTGGTGTCTAGTACAATGGTATTATGACAACTTGTATAGAAGAGCATTACATAAACTGAAGAACTTCAGAAACAACTAGCAGATTGCGTAGAAAAGAGTTATGTAGTACCGAAATGATGATTAATTCTATGAAAATAAGTTAAGTCGAAAAGATTATATTCGACTATTGTTAGCTGAGAATTAAGAATTAATAAATGAACTCAAATCAATAGAGAATAAGAAAAATCAGTTACAGTTGATCTTTTTCTTCAATTTTGTTGAAGCTATTCCATCATAGAAATCATGATTCTTGAATTTTTTGCTATCGATTCTGAGGTTTTTGTATTCGACCTCGATCGATTTTGATTGACTCTTATTCCTTTGCTAGAGTCTGTTTTGATTCATTTGCGTTGAGTTTTGAAATGCAAGTGAGTTGTTTTCACTTAGCAGATTTTGTCATTCAGAATAGTTGATTTTGGATGACTTTGAATTGAGCGAGTTCCTTTGATTTGAAATTTGAGAATTATTGATTATTTGATGTGTTTATTCAGTATATCTTGATGTATTTGGCTCGTAACTGATAGAAATTCAGATTCAGATCATTAGTAAGATTTATGGGTTTTAGCTAATTGCTGGATTTATTGAGTACAAATATATACTTGTTGAATGTTTATGCTTGACAGATACTCAAACGATCAGAATTGTTGCGATCCAAGCTAAACTCGAATTGGTTTGGAAAGATAAAAGAAACATATTGCTTGAGAACGCTAGATTAAGATAAGAGATAAGACAGCAGAGCAGAACAGATGAATTTTTGCGGTGAATAATCATTTGATTATGCCAGATATTCTAGATATGGAATATCATATTCTGAAAGAGGCATATGACAACAGATTTAATATTCATTCATTTGTCTAAACATGTATGACTTACACGTAGTCAGTACTTGGAAATTAGTATGGGAAGAAGAACTGAAAACAGATACGACAAAATTGACAGTACCAATACTAAAATTCCAGTAAAAAAAAGCAGAAAAGAAGAACGCAAGTGGTTTATGTAACAGATTAGTTACATAAGAGTTGAAAATAGATCAACTTTGTGAACGACTTTAGTTTGAATCTACTCGAATCGTCATGATTTTGCGGTTAAGAGTGTAGTAGATTTCGACAGATTTATGAATATGTTGTATTAGATATGATACAAAAATAAAAGATACTTGTCATGCATTTACCAAGATGATCAGATTACAGGAATTATGGAAATCTATTGTCAAGATAGAGACTTTAGATTTGTTTTCTAGATTGTGGCATTGATTGTCAGATGTTCTGAGTGTTTGGTTGTATGAGATTTCATTATTGAAAGAGTGGGTGCCCGGTGAGCCAACTTGTGGCTAAGGGCTTTGATGACTCTTTGTATAAACAATCTTTTGTTTAATATAATTTACACTTTTATTAATGGCAATGACTTTATCTTTCTTCATATTGTTATATTGTGATATACTATTGTTGTTTTGATAAAGACCTTGAATATACTATAGTGTATGTAAGATGTGGTAGCACATAGGGATGGCTATCATGAAATACATCTTATAGTCACTGTATATTCTAAACTGTTCCTAGTCGATTGAGCCGTCCGATAATAAGGATAAGGATCGCTCGAGTTTGAGACTAGCATTTGCGATGCAGAGTACCATGTTTCATTGGTAAGGAACATAGAGATGTTCGAAGCATGCAAATGGATATTCATATGATGAATGATCGAACTACCCTATCCGGACTTTCCAAGTGGTTATCACTTATCGAGTGGATAAAGTCCGCGGTTTTGGTTGTACACCATTAGTCCTTACTACTTGAAACATCATTGAGACTCTATATGCTAGTACTGTGCTTTGACTCGTTTACCGACTCCATTGGGGTCATCAGGTGTCGGGATTGGGTACAGTTACAACACATATAGGAGTCGATGCTTTGTTGTCAAGGATTCACCACATACTTGCGAGTGTGGATATCCTATGCGATCTGAGGAGATATTAGTGTGACGAATCTCTGGCCAGAGTACATGGTGTGTTTTAAGAAATGGTTTCTTAGTAGCACATGCGATGTCACTATTTGATCTTCAAGATGTATTGCATAGTTATCGAATCTCGAACGACTCTCGATATACCAATGGTTGTTGATTCGATCGGGATATATGGATGAAGGGACCGTACTGTACGCTAACCAAAATCTATTGGTTCTTGCAGGCACTATCAGTGATACCTAGGGAATCATGGGGCGATGTTGCTAGGCGCTCTTACCATGATTCGATGGGCAAGTCGGAAATTGTTGTTCCGAGTCACAAGGAGTTGTGAGCCCACGGCTAGCTGTATCCCTGAACCATTGAGGGTCACACAGAGTAATGGATTTTTAATCCCCGTTGAGATAGTTAAATTTAAAGAGTTAAATTTAATGAACAAAGAAGTTGGACTTCTTATTTAAGAGTAGAGGAGTAAGATTTCCTAAAATGACATAGGGATGGGCATTTTTGGAAATCACTGAATTCGGATTCAGAAAAATTTATCTTGACTTTAAAAGGTGCAGAAATGGTTTCTGTGCACATTGGTGAAATCGGTTTATCAATCGGAGTCATGATGAATTTTATATTAATTTCTGAACATGCGGGCTTTGCTTGTCGGGCTTGAACTTATGACTAATGGGCCCTAAGCTGTTAGCGGCCTACATTATAAATAAGTTATTGCAGTACAGAAATTACATACAACAGGTCACAATTTTCGAAAAACCCTAGTTTTCTCTCTAACAGTGGCCGCCCCCTCCCCTCTGCTCAGGAAAATCCAGCCTGTGAATTTTGAATTACAGTCTGGTTTAACGGATCAAATTCGTTAATTCTCTTCATAGAAACTTCTGATAGATTTTCTAGTGCAATCTATCAGAGGGATTAAATCTCTGTTCGTGGACCTGATTGAAGAACAGTTCGTCCATCAGTTCCTGGGAGATACAACAAGAGCAGAGCAATCTGTTGGTGTCCATAATCTCGATTCGAGATTGGAGGTAAAAATTTATAATTGTTATTTAATTTTTACACACACAATTTAATCGTAAAGTTTTGATACCCATTATGGAATCGTTCCATATAAAATTTTTAAACTTCCGCTGCACCGGGTATCAATTCTGATTGATCTGATTGCCGTTCTCCAACAATTATACCATCCTCTGATTAGTGGACTATCAGATGTGATTATCCAGATTTCCGAGGATATGCTCAGAACTATAGTACTAGATTCGGTACTAGTTGATTGATTATTTTCCACGTGATTACTATGATTCCTGTGACAGCTATTTGATAGATATAAGACAATATTTTGATGATTGATTGATCAGAAACACATAATTGTCTTTATATTGAAACAATCTTACAGAAATATCAGCTATCAGACCAGATATGAGTCAAGAAACGATAGAGAATGTGAAGATTTCTTCAAAAAGAATAAGAATAGAGCAGCATTAACAGAGCTAGTAGATGAGTAACAGATAGAGATTTGAAGCCTGAACTGAATGATCAGAAAAGAAATTCTTTCCCAAGCATCATTAGGTTCAGAAAGAGATTTTAGAATCTATGAGTATTTGATCTAGCTAGTTGATTAATACTCAATCGTGAATTGTCAGATAGATGAATTGTTATCCATATGAATTGACTGAAGAATATCAGCTAGAATATGTATGTGCATTCAATTCAGATACAACAGAAGTCGATAATATTGTAAGCAAGACAGACTAACTAATGCAGAGTTAGATCACGAGAAAGAGAAACTTAGATATAAGTTGACTCAGTGATTATATGTATTGCAGAAGCAATCAGAAAGAAGATTAAGATACGATAGAAGAGAAGTTATCAGAATAGATTTCGAAAGCTCAGAAAATTTAAGTCAGTATTACTTCAGTCAGCTATACAGCTTACGAGAATCCGCAGTCAGATCGAATGCGATTTCGAGGACGAAATCATTCCTTAGAGGGGAGGAAATGTAAGGCCCGAAAATATTAAGTTCTTAATGACGGGATTTAAGATTTAAATTCCGAATAAGAGTGAAAAGATGTATTTGAGAATTTATGGAAATTAGAGATTTTAATTTCGGGTCAAAATATTTAATTTGAGGATTTTCGGATTTTAAGATGTTAATATCCAGAATTCTTAAATTAAAAGATTAAAAATATTTGCAATTTATATTTATGGAATTTAAGATGTAAATTCCAAGATTATAAATATCAAGGAGTGAATTTGAGGATGAAATCCGAGCAAGGACCCATTTGCAAATATTGAGTAGTTCAACGACTAAAATGCGATAAGGTCCGAAATGATTTAATTTTAATCCGAAAATATTTAATTTGAGAATATTTAGATTTTAGAATGAAATTCTATTATTCTTAAATTATTTAGGATTGAAATTGAATTAAATCGCTTGTTCGGGGACTGATTTGCAATTAGGTCAAAGTTCAGGGACCAAAGTGCAATTTTCTTTGAAACTTGTATTTTTAAACGTGTAATCTGATCAGTTTTCAGCCTAAATTCCAGAAGCAAACGTGGGAATGGAGAAACAAGGGTTCCAAGTCCATTTTTGTCTCTTTAAGCTCCGATATCTTTCGATCCGCCCGGTAGAGTTTTCGATTGAACATATATTTGCGATCACAGCTCCGAGTGCTACGTTTTGACGTAAGTTTTATGAAGTTCTACCATGTTTGAATTTTAAGTTGTTGTTAAAATTATGATTTGATTGTATAAACGTGTTCTAGTATATCCGACGATAGCATATCTAAGACGGATCGAGAAAAGATCGTCGTTTGGACATGTTTTTGAATTATTGAAGAATTTGTACAATCTGAATTTTTAAGAGCTGCTGGTCACGTGTATAAGTGGATGAATTGGTGATGATATTGAGCTTAAATGATTAACAAGATGATGTTTATGCTTTTGGAATTTTCGATTTTGATCCGTTACGCCGTCGGTTTGAATTCCGGTCATGGGATCAAGTTGTTAGATTGTTTGATCCTAAATAAGAATGAAATGATATAGAAAGCTCTTCTTGAATGATATATCAATGCATTTCAGATTTGAATTGCAAGAGATCGAGTTCGAGTTGACGAGTTCGAGAAGTTAGCCTTTGAACCAAGAAAGAGGGAAGAAGGTTTGAAGCTAGTTCGCCTTGAATGATTGCAATGATATGAGCAGATTTTGATAAGAGTTCTTTGATGTTATTGTCCAGAATTGGAGCTTCTCAGATTCAGAAGGAAATGTATGAATAGACATTAATAAGATGGGCAGAATAACTCGAGATTGTTTCTTATTATCGAGTTGCCTAAAATCACATACATGCATGTTTTCATATATGTTATTGTTTATGTTTACATAAATGGGAAAGATTATTCAAGATAGATATCTTCTTGAATTTCCAGAATATTTATGTAAATGTTTACTTGTCTTCTTTGATTTATAGTATTTTTTGTATTGAACATGTTTTATGTATTACATGTGATACTTACAAATTTGTCGGTATCGTTGAGTGATTATATGCTCATATGATTATATGATTGATGTGTTCAAGGTGTTTTATAGCATTTAATGCATACATAACATGTTGCATTCATCTTGAACTCCATCCTGAAAAGCACAGATGGCAGAATGGCCTAGAGTGCAGATGACGTTTGGAGAACTGTAGTGAGTGGCATGAAATCTAGATTTACTTCCAGAGTCAGATGACTCATGGCACGAAATATAGATTTATTTTCCAGAGCTAGATGACTCACTATAGTTGCACCAAAGTCAGGGGAATTGAGATATTAAACACCACCTCGATTGGGAGAGTCGGTGGTCGGTTAAAGATTTTATTTCCCCGGGATCCCAGAACTACTAATTATTGATATCAGATTTGATAGCCTATTCCTTGGCACATGCATTGCATTTATGCATTAACCTAGAGCTTTCTATGGTTTATAATATGCAGTTATAAATGCTAGAATGTTGTGATATGCCATTCTAGATATGAATGTTTTGTTATGCTTTGTATGCTATTGCTTTAGATGAATAGTTATGCTTCAAGAATTTAAGAGACGATGATGATTCTATCATTTACATGTTATTACATGTTTTATGATTTCAGATTATTATGGCATATAGATTTCATATGCTTTAATGATGTATATGCATGTCTTTCATACTGGGTTTTATTCTCACCGGAGTTACCCAACTGTTGCTTTGTTTGTATGTGTGCATTGCATCAGGTTGGGGCATGATCAAGTTAGATTTGGCTTGGATAGCTCGAGAAGAGTCATAGCATGTGGTGACTTCGGGTTTTAGCAGATGGTGTACCAAATTGTGAACTTAGACAAGTTGTTCTTTATTTGGTATTTGATGAGGTTATTATGAGATGTTGTAGTAACTTGAGAATTTATATGTTTGTCTTTCCTTTGGAAGAAGCTAAATAAAATAAGGATGATGTTTTCATGTTACAAATGAAGTTATCATGTTCTTATTCATTTGAACAGCATATATAGCATGTTTAGATGCATTTACATCAGAAAAGCAAGAAAGAACAGCTCAAGAGCAGAATTTCAGCAAGCCGGGCAGAGCATGGCTCGCTCGAGCGGTACCCTAGGCTCGCTCGAGCGAGCCATGTTGGGTGTTGACCCGAGAGGTTCTCGCTCGAGCGAGAGGTGAGACTCGCTCGAGCGTGCCACCCTATGTTTAAAAAAAAAAAAAAAATTTGTTCTTGTTGATGTTCTTGAGTCTTGATTTAATTATCATACTTTGTTGTTGATTATTCATTAATTATCCCTTAAGATGAGATTAGCAACCCGAGGTCCCCACAAGGTGAGACTAAGATAACACAACCAATGGTACATATGTACGAATAACCTTTTGAAATTCCCTGATAGGACACATGGCGGTATGTCATAGGCAAAAAATATTTATACAAAAATAATTATTTTGAGGCAAAATATACCATTTAAAATTATTTTTCAAAAAGAAAGAATTTGATTGGTTCTAATTAGATATGAAATCAAATATTGAGTCAAGTAATAATCAACGTAAATGATAAGATCAGTTGGTCCAAAAGCTCAGTTGACTACATTTAGTTTACCACCCAGACTGAGTCAGTTGACTACTTGAGTTTCAAAACCAAACTGAGTCACCTTAGCTTGAGGGCAACTGACTACTAGCTTGTTAGTTGATATTTTTACAACTCAAAATTCAACCTAAATTAATGTTATGATATAAATTAATAAGTGCTAAAACATTTCTAATGTAAGAAAACTTAGTCTCGGGAAGTGGCTTGGTGAAGATATCCGCTGCTTGTTGTTCTGTAGATACATATTCCTGTTTAATGCCCTTCTTCAATGCATGATCATGCATGAAATGGCGTCTAACATCGATATGCTTTGTTCAGGAGTGAATAATATAGTTATATGTGATTGCGAGTATGCTAGTGTTGTCATAGAAGATCGGTGACTCCTTAGACTCTATCCATAATCTCGCAATTGTTGTTGTATCCGGAGCAGTTTGGCACAACAACTTTTTGCAGTTAAATACTCCTCTTCAGTTGTGGAAGTGGCGATGGACGTTTGTTTCTTGCTAAACCATTAAATCTGTTTGTCTCTGGGAAACTGACATGATCCACTAGTACTTTTCCTGTCCAGTTTGCACCCTGCATAATCTCAACTAGAATTCCCCCTTCTTATTTGTCAATCTTAATTGATGATCTCGTAGAGGTACTAGGAACTGATTAGTTCTCCATGCCAAACTTCTTGAGAAGTTCTTTGGTGTATTTAGTTTGACTAATGAATATCCCATTCTCCAACTGCCTCACTTGCAATCCGAGAAAGAACATCAACTCACCCATCATACTTATCTCAAATTTGTCATGCATTAACTTTCAACTAAAATTAATATCATCAAAATAAATTTGAACAAGAATCTTATGATCATTCTTAGTAAATCTGAATAATATTTTATCTACCGTGCCTATAGTGAATTCATGTTCAAGAAGAAACTTAGTTAGAGTGTCATACCAAGATCTGGGAGCCTGTTTCAGTCCGTAAAGAGCTTTATTTAAACGAAAACTTGGTCAAATAAGTGATGATTAGAAAATCCTGGAGGTTGCTCTACATAAACTTCATCTTGAAGATTTCAATTAAGAAAGGTGCTCTTAACATCCATTTGACATACTTTTAAGTCTTTGAAAGATCCATAGGCGAGGAATATTCTGATTGCTTCCAGTCTTGATACTTGAGCATAAGTCTCATCGTAGTCAATGGCTTCCTCTTTCCTATGTCCTTGAGCGACCAATCTTGATTTGTTTCGAACAATAATTCCATCTTCATTGAGCTTATTTCTATACAACTACCAAGTACCTATAACAAATTGATGAGAAGGTCTTGGAACTAGGTTCCAGACTGAATTTCTAGTAAACTTGTTAAGCTCATCTTGCATCGCTTCAACTCAGCTACTATCGACTAGTGCTTCATCAATTTTCTTTGGTTTGTTATTAGAAACAAAAGCTGCATTCAAAAATAAATTAAGAATTTGTCCTCTAGTCCGAACTGGACCGAAGGTGTTACTTATCATCAGACATTGTGGATGATTTGTGTTCCATTTATAGTTTTATGCATCAAGGTTCTCTTGTGGAACTTAATTGTAAGAGTGGGTGCCCAGTGAGCCAACTGTGTGGCTATGGGCTTTGTTGACTCTTTGTATAAACAATCTTTTGTTTAATATTATTTACACTTTTATGGCAATGACTTTATATTACTTCATATTGTTATATTGTGATATACTATTGTTGTTTTGATAAAGACCTTGAATATACTATAGTGTATGTAAGATGTGGTAGAACATGGAGATGTCTATCATGAAATACGTCTTATAGTCACTGTATATTCTAAAACCGTTCCTAGTCGATTGAGCCGTCCGATAATAAGGATAAGGATCGCTCGAGTTTGAGACTAGCATTTGCGATGCGGAGTACCACGTTTCATTGGTAGGGAACATGGAGATGTTCGAAGCATGCAAATGGATATTCATAGGATGAATAGTCGAACTACCCTATCCGGACTTTCCAAGTGGTTATCACTTATCGAGTGGATAAAGTCCGCGGTTTTGGTTGTACACCATTAGTCCTTACGACTTGAAACATCATGGAGACTCTATATGCTAGTACTGTGCTTTGACTCGTTTACCGACTCTGAGGGGGTCATCAGGTGTCGAGATTGGGTACAGTTACGACACATATAGGAGTCAATGCATTGTTGTCAAGGATTCACCACATACTTGCGAGTGTGGATATCCTATGCGATCTGAGGAGATATTAGTGTGACAAATCTCTGGCCAGAGTACTTGATGTGATTTAAGAAATGGTTTCTTAGTAGCACATGCGATGTCACTAATTTGATCTTCAAGATGCATTGCATAGTTATCGAATCTTGAGCGACTCTCGATATACCAATGGTTGTTGATTCGATCGGGATATTTGGATGAAGGGACCGTACTGTACGTTAACCAAAATCTACTGGTTCTTGTAGGCACTATCAGTGATACCTAGGGAATCATGGGGCGATGTTGCTAGGCGCTTTACCATGATTCGTTGGGCAAGTCGGAAATTGTTGTTCCGAGTCACAAGGAGTTGTGAGCCCACGGCTAGCTGTATCCCTGAACCATTGAGGGTCACACAGTGTAATGGAGTTTTAATCCCCGTTGAGATAGTTAAATTTAAAGAGTTAAATTTAATGAACTAAGGAGTTGGACTTCTTAAATAAGAGTAAGGGAGTAGGATTTCCTAAAATGACATAGGGATGGACATTTTTGGAAACCACTGAATTCGGATTCAGGAAAATTTATTTTGACTTTAAAACGTGCAGAAATGGTTTCTGTGCACATTGGTGAAATCGTTTCATCAATCGGAGTCACGATGAATTTTATATTAATTTCTGAACGAGCGGGCTTTGCTTGTCGGGCCACAGCTTATGATTAATGGGCCCTAAGGTGTTAGTGGCCTGCATTATAAATAAGTTATTTCAGTACAGAAATTACACACAACAGGTCATAATTTTGAGAGCAAAAAATTCGAAAACCCTATTCTCTCTCAAAGAATTTCGGCCGCCCCCTTGCTCTGCCCGAGAAAATTCCGGTCTGTGATTTTGAATTGCAGTAAGGAATAACGAATCAAATTCGTGTATTCTCTTCGCAGAAAACTTCTGATAGATTTTCTAGTGCAATCTATCAGAGGGATTAAACCTCTGTTCGTGGACCTGATTGAAGGCGTTCATCGGTTCCAGGGAGAGACAACAAGAGCAGAATTGTTCTGTTGGTGTCCATTAATCTCGTTGCGAGATTTGAGGTAAAATTTATTTAATTGTTATTTAAATTTTACACACACGTATTCAATCGATGAACGGTTGATACCCATACCATGGAAACGTTCCATGAAAAATTTTTAAACTTCCGCTGCACCGGGTATCGATCGTAATTGGTCTGGGAACTCGCCAGTTTTCCAACAGTGGTATCAGAGCAGGTTGCTCAGATCAATCGATTGAATAATCAATTGTACAAAATTTTTGAGTCTCGGTTTATGAAACAAAATAAATATTTTTAATAAAAAAAAAAAATTTTTTCGGGGCAAAACCCGGGCAGCGATTGGATCGCTGCCCGGTGGGGCAGCAATTGTTGCTGCCCCGGGCGGCGCACGGCGCCGCCCAAAGGGGGCGCACAGCGCCGCCCAAGGCGGCGACCGTCGCCGCCCAGGGCGGCGCACGGCGCCGCCCAGGGCAGCGCTGTGCGCTGCCCAGCGCAGCGCTGGCCGCTGCGCAGGGCAGCGCTCGGCGCTGCCCAGGGGCGGCGCTCGGCGCTGCCCAGCGCAGCGCTGGGCGCTGCGCAGGGCGGCGCTCGGCGCCGCCCAGGGCAGCGCACGGCGCCGCCCAGGGGCGGCGCCAGGCGCTGCCCTAAGGGGGCAGCCGGGCTGCCCCCGGCCCGCGCCCCGGGTGCGGGCCGACCCGGGAGTGTCCCGGGTGGCCCGCGGGAAAAATTAATTTTTAATTTTTTTATTAATTTTAATATTTAAAAAAATTTTATTTTTGGTCCGGTCAAAAATTGTTTTTGATTGGTTCACGAGATTTCGGATCGAATTGTTCGAGTCCGTAAATTTTAAAATTGATTTTGGATAAATTTGAATTTTTGGAAAATTTTAATATTTTATCCGTAAATTGAATTTTGAAATCAATTATTTTGGTACAATTGATGATAAGATATGATCTTATGATATATTAGATAAAATATGATTTTATTTGTAAAATTGGATTTTATAGATAAAATATGATTTTATTTGATATGGAGATAAAATATGATTTTATATGTGAAATGTGATTTTATATATAAAATATGATTTTATCTTGTTTAAATTTGAATTGCCACAGCATGTTATCCAATAAATTAATTTTGAATTAAATGTTATTGGATAAGGATGATCGATTGCCATGACCAATTTTGTAGGTGTATGTTAGGAATTTACATTTTGTCTTTATTGTTGTTGGTTTTATTAATGGGCCTGGTTTATGGCCCGATATGAATGTCATATGTAATAAAAGTGGGCTTGGTTTATAGCCCGTTCCCACCCCCTAAAAATGTATCCCCTACTTGTCATTGTTATTTATTGTAAATACATTAGATTTAGTGGGAGATCAAGATTTGAAGATGGTGGGCCCAGCAGACAATGAAGACTGAAGAAATGTAAATTGGAAGCATATGTAATAGGATTGCATTTGCATACTGCATATTACCTAGGATTGGACTAAGACCCGTGATTGGCAACCACGGGTCAATTAGAAATGGAATCGATCATCCTATATAATATGTGATATTATGATTGTATGCATGTTTAGACATAAATTGCGTGAATCCGGCAATGCATGCAATAAATTAAATATGATGAGACAAATATTTTTATAAATAAAATCCCTCATTTTAAATATGATTTAAAATTTATATCAAGATAAATAAAGGAAATTTAAATATTGTTTAAATGTTCCTACCTTCCATCAACGGTCAATGTATGTGATGCTACCCGCGGATACGGTCCGGCTCATATTATTGGGGGGCCCGTCCGTCGGAAAGCTGTACATTGGATCGACAAATGTTGTAAGTTGGGTGGAACTCCCATGGGATCGGCTCATATTATTGGGGGATCCACATGGCGACCGTCCATCACAACTTAATATTGATGGGTCATCTTGACATGTCACTTTAAACGGCGTCATATTATTGGGCCCTTATTGGACATGAGGTAAATACATGGGGGTTGCTTTGGAAGCAATTGGGCTCTACCTTTTGAGAATTATGGTTGGCTGATATTATTCGGGACCATAAGTTTGTCAATTGGACTCCATGTTCTCACTAAGGAAAAAGTTTCCCGTTTTCACTAGAGGGTGGTGAAATCGTTAAAATAGTGGGAGTGAGATTCATAAAATAAAATTCGCCAATTTTATGTCTTAGTAAATTATTTAAACAATCATCGATAATTGTCTGTTTTTCTCAGTAATCCACATGTTTCTGTTCTCCAACAAAACAAACTTATTGGCGCAAACAAACACAGAATGATTCCATAAGTTAAGATTGTCCTAAGTTCGGAAAAGATTTTCTAAGTGTTAGAAAAGGCTTCTCCGAAAACAGCCCCGGCTGATGTAACTAGAGAAATGGTTGGACCATGATCTCAAGGCAAAATGTTACATACAAAATTGGACAAGTCTAAACAAGTTTGCCATCACTGCAAGAAACCCGGTTATTGGAAACGTAACTGCAAGGAATACCTCGAGCAGTTGCGAACTGCAAAGGGTATGTTATACATTAAAATAAATATTTTTAATACTACTTCTTGGGTATTGGATACCAGATGTAGATCTCATATTTGCAATGAGTTGCAAATGATGATAAGAAGTAATAGGCTAAGGATGGGTGAGACCCAGTCAAGGCTCGGGAATGGTTCCAGAGTTAAATCCATAGCTATGGGAAATATTTATTTAAATTTTGCAGAACGGTTTTAAATTATTGTTAAGAGATGTTTTATTTGTGCCAGATTTAATTAAAAACATTATTTCTATTTCTATGCTTGATAGAGATGGTTATTCTTGTAATTTTGTGAATGGGATTTGCAATATTTACAAGAATGAATGTTTAATTGGAAATGGACAACTTGAAAACGATCTATACAATCTAAAACTAAAAGACGTTCCAGTAAATTGTATTGACAAACCGGCGACAACAAACAAAAGGAAAATCGATAGTCAAAACCCGGCAAACCTTTGGCACGCTAGACTAGGTCATATTTCCTCAAGGAGGATGAACAAGCTAGTGGGAGAGGGCATGTTTGATATGTCTGATATTAACTCTCTACATACTTGTGAATCCTGCCTAAAAGGGAAAATGACTAAATCTCCTTTTAAGGGGAAGCCTGAACGTAGTCAAAATCTGTTGGATTTGATCCATACAGATGTTTGTGGTCCATTTAGAGTAGGGACTCAACATGGCCACACCTACTTCATTACCTTTACTGATGATTATTCTAGGTATGGGTATTTATATTTAATGAAATATAAGTCTGAAGCATTTGAAAAGTTCAAAGAATTCAAGGCTGAAGTAGAAAACAAGCTAGGTAAAAGTATTAAAGCACTTCGATCGGATCGAGGTGGAGAATACTTGAGTACCGAGTTTTTGGACTATCTAAAAGAGAATGGGATTCTCTCTCAGTGGACTCCTCCTATGACACCACAGCTTAATGGTGTATCGGAGCGTCGTAATCGAACTTTGTTGGACATGGTTCGATCCATGATGAGCTTCACTGAGCTTCCACCTTCGTTTTGGGGCTATGCGCTTGAAACGGCGGTATTGTTGTTGAATAACGTCCACACTAAAGCAGTGGACAAAACACCATACGAGTTATGGAATGGCAAAGCTCCTAAGTATTCATACTTGAGGATTTGGGGATGTCCTGCTTACGTGAAGCGGACAGTGGGAGATAAGTTGGATAGTCGATCCAGCCTGTGTTATTTTGTGGGGTATCCGAAGAATTCAATCGGATATTATTTCTATTATCCTGCTGAAACAAAGGTGTTTGTTTCGCGGAATGCCACCTTCTTGGAGAAGGAGTTCTTATTGGATAAGAAAGGCAAGATGATGGAACTCGAAGAAGTTCGAGAAGAACCCGAAATACAAAATAACGATCCCACACCTCAGGAACCATTGCTGGACACGCCTGCACCTAGAAGATCCGAGAGGACTTCTAGACCTCCAGTTCGATATGGTCTTCTTCTTGAAGAGGGTCAAGATGAACCCGACATTGGATGTGATCCAAGAAGCTTCAAGGAAGCAATTTCTGATGCGGATTCGAATTTATGGCTTGAAGCTATGCAATCAGAATTGGATTCGATGCATACTAACCAAGTCTGGACTTTAGTGGATCCTCCCGATGGAATTGTTCCAATAGGGTGTAAATGGATCTACAAAAGAAAGCTTGGGCCTGATGGTAAGGTATTGACCTACAAGGCGCGATTGGTGGCGAAAGGTTATACTCAAAGGCAAGGAGTTGACTATGATGAAACCTTTTCACCAGTTGCTATGTTCAAGTCCATAAGAATCCTTATTGCCATAGCTGCATGGTATGACTATGAGATATGGCAAATGGATGTGAAGACTGCTTTTCTTAATGGAGACATTAAGGAAGAAATCTATATGAAGCAGCCTGAGGGGTACACATCCATGGGAAGCGAGCATAAGGTATGCAAGCTTCAGAGATCAATTTATGGTCTAAAACAAGCATCAAGAAGTTGGAACCAGAAATTTGATGAAACAATTAAAGACTTTGGTTTCATCAAGAACCCGGAGGAACCTTGCGTATACAAGAAAGTAGTTAAGGATGCGGTGACATTCTTAGTACTTTATGTTGATGACATCCTACTCATTGGGAATGATGTAGGGATGTTGCAGTCAACAAAGATATGGTTATCAGGTAGATTTTCGATGAAGGATTTGGGTGAGGCATCCTACATTCTTGGGATACAGATCTATAGGGATAGATCTAAGAGAATGATAGGACTCACTCAATCAACCTACATCGATACCATATTGAAACGGTTTTCAATGGATGGGTCCAAGAGAGGACATCTACCCATGTGTCATGGAGTTTCTCTATCCAAGTCTATGTGTCCCAAGACTGAAGCAGAGATAGAGAATATGACACATGTACCATATGCGTCAGCTATAGGTAGTATCATGTATGGGATGATATCTACCAGACCGGATGTAGCATTTGCTCTGAGTGTCACGAGCAGATATCAGTCTAATCCTGGTCAGATGCATTGGAAAGCCGTGAAGGACATTCTTAAGTACTTGCGAAGGACTAAGAATATGTTCATGGTTTATGGAGGACGAGAACTCAAACTGGAAGGCTATACCGACTCTAGCTTCCAAAGTGATGTGGATGACTCGAAGTCAACCTCTGGATTTGTGTTCATGCTCAATGGCGGTGCTGTCTCTTGGAAGAGTTCCAAGCAGGACACCACAGCGGATTCCACCACTGAGGCTGAATACATTGCAGCATCAGCTGCTGCTAAAGAGGCCGTTTGGATGAGGAATTTCGTCCAAGAGTTGGGCGTCATTCCTGAATTTGTTGGTCCAGTCCCGGTGTACTGCGACAACACGGGTGCCGTTGCTCAAGCAAAGGAACCAAGGTCTCATCAAAGATCCAAACACGTACTGAGGAAATACCACATAATCCGGGAGATTGTGGAAAGAGGAGACATCAGTGTCGAACGAGTGGCCTCTGCAGACAATATCGCTGATCCACTTACTAAGCCTTTGCCAGGACCATTGTTTGACAAACATCGCGAAGCAATGGGTCTACGTAGTATGACTAGTTGGCTATAGGGCAAGTGGGAGATTGTAAGAGTGGGTGCCCAGTGAGCCAACTGTGTGGCTATGGGCTTTGTTGACTCTTTGTATAAACAATCTTTTGTTTAATATTATTTACACTTTTATGGCAATGACTTTATATTACTTCATATTGTTATATTGTGATATACTATTGTTGTTTTGATAAAGACCTTGAATATACTATAGTGTATGTAAGATGTGGTAGAACATGGAGATGTCTATCATGAAATACGTCTTATAGTCACTGTATATTCTAAAACCGTTCCTAGTCGATTGAGCCGTCCGATAATAAGGATAAGGATCGCTCGAGTTTGAGACTAGCATTTGCGATGCGGAGTACCACGTTTCATTGGTAGGGAACATGGAGATGTTCGAAGCATGCAAATGGATATTCATAGGATGAATAGTCGAACTACCCTATCCGGACTTTCCAAGTGGTTATCACTTATCGAGTGGATAAAGTCCGCGGTTTTGGTTGTACACCATTAGTCCTTACGACTTGAAACATCATGGAGACTCTATATGCTAGTACTGTGCTTTGACTCGTTTACCGACTCTGAGGGGGTCATCAGGTGTCGAGATTGGGTACAGTTACGACACATATAGGAGTCAATGCATTGTTGTCAAGGATTCACCACATACTTGCGAGTGTGGATATCCTATGCGATCTGAGGAGATATTAGTGTGACAAATCTCTGGCCAGAGTACTTGATGTGATTTAAGAAATGGTTTCTTAGTAGCACATGCGATGTCACTAATTTGATCTTCAAGATGCATTGCATAGTTATCGAATCTTGAGCGACTCTCGATATACCAATGGTTGTTGATTCGATCGGGATATTTGGATGAAGGGACCGTACTGTACGTTAACCAAAATCTACTGGTTCTTGTAGGCACTATCAGTGATACCTAGGGAATCATGGGGCGATGTTGCTAGGCGCTTTACCATGATTCGTTGGGCAAGTCGGAAATTGTTGTTCCGAGTCACAAGGAGTTGTGAGCCCACGGCTAGCTGTATCCCTGAACCATTGAGGGTCACACAGTGTAATGGAGTTTTAATCCCCGTTGAGATAGTTAAATTTAAAGAGTTAAATTTAATGAACTAAGGAGTTGGACTTCTTAAATAAGAGTAAGGGAGTAGGATTTCCTAAAATGACATAGGGATGGACATTTTTGGAAACCACTGAATTCGGATTCAGGAAAATTTATTTTGACTTTAAAACGTGCAGAAATGGTTTCTGTGCACATTGGTGAAATCGTTTCATCAATCGGAGTCACGATGAATTTTATATTAATTTCTGAACGAGCGGGCTTTGCTTGTCGGGCCACAGCTTATGATTAATGGGCCCTAAGGTGTTAGTGGCCTGCATTATAAATAAGTTATTTCAGTACAGAAATTACACACAACAGGTCATAATTTTGAGAGCAAAAAATTCGAAAACCCTATTCTCTCTCAAAGAATTTCGGCCGCCCCCTTGCTCTGCCCGAGAAAATTCCGGTCTGTGATTTTGAATTGCAGTAAGGAATAACGAATCAAATTCGTGTATTCTCTTCGCAGAAAACTTCTGATAGATTTTCTAGTGCAATCTATCAGAGGGATTAAACCTCTGTTCGTGGACCTGATTGAAGGCGTTCATCGGTTCCAGGGAGAGACAACAAGAGCAGAATTGTTCTGTTGGTGTCCATTAATCTCGTTGCGAGATTTGAGGTAAAATTTATTTAATTGTTATTTAAATTTTACACACACGTATTCAATCGATGAACGGTTGATACCCATACCATGGAAACGTTCCATGAAAAATTTTTAAACTTCCGCTGCACCGGGTATCGATCGTAATTGGTCTGGGAACTCGCCAGTTTTCCAACATTAATCAGGTGAGCTAAAATTAATTTGAATGGGCTTGTCTGTATAGGTATCAATTGGGGTAGCTTCAGATCTTCCTCGACTGCTTGGTCAACTGCACCGTCATCCTCGACTGGTGGATCTACTAAATCAGTTGACTTCTCAAAAGGCACTGTTTCATCAAAGACAACATGTATGGTTTCTTCAACATTTAGAGTTATTTTATTCATCAAAGACAACATGTATGGTTTCTTCAACATTTAGAGTTATTTTATTGAAAACTCTATAAGCTTTGTTAACAGAAGAATAACCAAGAAAGATACCCTCATTTGACTTTTCATCAAATGTTATCAGATGATTTTTACCATTATTGTAAATCTAGCACTTGCACCCAAACACCTTAAATAAGAGATTGCAGGCTTCTTGCCATTCCAGATCTCATATGGTGTCTTCATGTTTTTCTTACATATCATCGATCTATTCTGAGTATAGCAAGCCGTATTCACTGCCTCCGCCCAAAACCTCTGTGATACCCCAGAATCAGCCAACATAGTTCTAGTAGCTTTCTTAAGAGTTCGGTTTCTCCTTTCTACAACACCATTTTGTTGTGGTGTTCTAGCTATTGAGAACTCATGTCTAATTCCATGGTTTTATAAAAATGAAGACAAAGTTTGATTGACAAATTCAGTTCTCCTGTCACTCCTGATTTTGTCAATCCTATTTGTTTTTTTATTAAATTGTCTTTTGAAAATAATGATCAGTTAAGGAGTAGTTTGGTCTTTTGATTTTAGAAAAATGACATAGGTGAATCGAGATTAGTCATCAACAATCACAAGAGTGTACCTCATTCCCCCTAAGCTCATTACTAGGATAGGACTAAACAAGTCCATACACAACAGTTCTAAGCATCGAGTTGACGAGTTACACCTTTTGTTTTTAAAAAATGACTTAACTTGGTTCCCAAACTGACAAGCTGAACAAACTTTGTCTTTGAAAAAATCAAATTTGGGCAAACCAAGGACCAATTCAAGCTTACTCAAACTGGCAATAGCCTTGAAATTAAGATGGTTCAATCGCTTGTGCCATAGCCAATTCCTGTTGAGGTTAGAAACTACAAGGAATACTGGCTGGATCATTTGAGCATTCCAACACTTTTGTATGTATTTTCACACATGTTTCCTATCAAAATAATATTTGTAGAGAGATCTTAGACCATACATGAGTGTTTCTTGAACTCAACTGAATGTTCATAATCACATAATTGACTAATACTTATTAAATTATATTTCAAATTCTCAACTAATAATACATCTTTGATAGTAATGTTACCGTGGATAATCTTATCCTTACCCACGCTTCTTCTTTGTGAGTTATCACCTAAGGTGATCTTAGGTCCAATACATTGGATAAGTTCAGATAGCAGTTGAGCATCCCGCGTCATATGTCTTTAACATCCAATGTCAGAATACCAAACTACTTTATGAATTTCTTCGATTACTGTTACGTGCATTCACAAAGTTGAATGATTTTTGTACCCATATCTATTTGGGCTCACGCTGGATTAATCCTTTAGGTACCCAGAACTAGATCAGTCTTAATAACTTACCAGTTTTTGTGTTCCTAATAGTTTGTGCAGATACAGGTATTCGTGAAAATGGTGTGTGATAGGCAGTTGATACTAAAGGTCGTTTAACCTTTCCAACTTCATTTAGTTGTTTGTATCTTTTCCGAAATGGCTTTCTATTATAGTTTTGATTTTGGTTTCCACTCATAAAATTGTTCCTTGCGCCACTGAACCGATTAGGCAACTAGTTTGGCTTGGTTCTGGAATTCTCAGGAACAAAACTGGTTCCAAAATTTTCCCATTCGTATTTTCAACTGGCCTTTCAACTTATGGGATAGGTTTTTCATGAATTTCTCCATGTTCATGTGGAATTTACAAAGTGTATGTATTTACCTTTTCACATGTTCAGTTTTGGGAGAGTACTCGACTCACCAATGCAATCATCTTTACCAAACCCAAGACCACTTATAACTCAAACAGATTTTTGCAAATCTTGCATTTAATTTATCAAGACTGAAGACATTAAATTTTTTATTTTCAACAATAAGATTCAAGTAACTTGTCTTTAATTGATCATTCTCAGTTTTTAGTTTAGCAACCTCTGCATCCAGACTGATTTTCTCGACTAATTGCTCCCAATTGGGTTCAATCGAGATGTCTCGCAAATCATGTTGCTTCGCTTTAAATTCCTCGAATGATAAAGAGAGTTTTTGGTACACATTTTCCATCTCATGAAGTGCATTTATCAAATCATCTCGTGCAAATTCATCGGAGCTAAAGTTAAATACTTGTTCACTAGTAGACTCCAGTTCTTGATCATTGACCATCAAGCAAGTAAGTTCTTCATCATCACTCGAGCTGGAGGAGAAGTTTGACTCAGATGAGTCACTATCAGTCTCTGCCCATTAGGATTTGCTCTCCTTAGCAACTAGGGCTTAATGTTTCTTCTTGAACAATCTTCTGTCATCTCTGGAACTTCCCTTCTTCTCATAGGTCTTATTTCCCTTGTCAGTTGACTTCCTCTCATCCTTCTTGGGCTTTGAGCATTCTGCTATACAGTGACCAATTTTCCCGCAATTGAAGCATTCCTTGGACTCATTGACTGAATTTTTGAGGACCTCGATTCTAATCATCTAATACAATCATCCATAAATAAATGAGCCAAGACGATCAACAAATTTTTTTTTTAGACAAAAACAGTGTCTCGCTCGAACATGAAAATATCATTTAAACTCGGTCTTAGACATATATCAATTCTAAAAATAATCGAGGTTTAAAAATACATGCAATACAATAAATTCGACAATAAAAGCATGATTCAAAAATTAACCGAGTTCTAAAAGTTATTCGACTTCTAAATCGACGCCTCACATCTATCATTCGATCCCGAGCTAACCACGCCGACTCTGACTAGCTCCTGCCCCACCTGTTGTCAAGTACACATACAAAACAAGACAACAACTGGATAACTCCGGTGAGAATAAAATCCCAGTAAAAGCGACGTAACATGTAATATCAAGTAAATATATTAAAATCATAATATACATTCATATTCTTCAATGAAAATGCAAATGAAAATGAAATGCATGTGTTTAAAAATTGGGATTATCAAATCAGATAATCAAAGGAATATCGGACAATCGGTTGGGATCTCGAGGTCAAGATCACGCAACTAACCCACCTACGCTCCCGCTCGGGGTGGTGCTACGCATCTTAAACCTCTAGACTTTGTCGCAACTATAGGAGAATGCTGACACTGGGGGAACTCAACATCCCAGGCCACTCGATATGCTCCCAAACGTCTAATTCGAATATGTGCAACTCAGCCCTCTAAAAATCAAGAAATTTGGCTCAAGATGAATGCATATGAATCAAATGCAATTTAATCGAATAAAAAATAATAAATCTGTGTATTCAGACATTAATGTATCGAAGATGTCAACACATTCAACTCGTATATTCAAACTCGTGAATATAATCAATAATCGTCGAAATATTTCAAATAGCAACCTCATGCTTTTCAATCAATAAATGCATCAATATTTCAATCAATCCATATAGACAAACTCATGTCTTTCAAGTAATATCAAAAATCATTTAAATAATTCAAATTCTCATTCAATATCAAATAATCAAATAAACATGCAAGTATGTGAATTTAATCGGGAACTCGAGAATCTTAACTCGCTCGAGTATTGTTCCCTTCGAAATCGACATCAACTCATACCTCAATTTTCCAAGTCTGGAAAGTTCAAATCCCTAAACTGCTGATCTCTTCATTAAAAGATCCCCAACTGGCTTCCGATCTTTGAAAAATCAAATAATATACAAAAGTCAACATCGGTCAACTTTGGTCAAACATTGACTGATAAATTTGCAAACTTTATCGAGTTCTCACCGCTTCACTGTTTCGAATCCTAAATCGATACTTGGATATTTGGATCTATCACGTCGAGACGATAAAAAATGGTTAACACGTCGAAGGTCGGTGGTCGCCGGAGAAGACGGCAGCAACGCGGTGGTCCCGCGGCGGTGATGCAAAACGTCTCCAAAAATTATGAAATTCGGCAGGCCTATAGCTCTCGACGAGACGAACACAACCATCTAAGCCACGCCCGGAACAGAGCTCTGACGCGCCGTAGATCGGAGAAAAACGAGTCCACTTCGGCGAAGTTTAAAAGCTTCGATTTGCTCGATTCCTTCACCAAAAATGCTACAATAAGCTTGGGAAATGTTCTCCATAACTCAAATAATCATTTACTAGCTTTAAAACCAACAAAAACGAGCTAAAATCGTGAAAATCTTGGCGAAGAAGATGATGAATAGTACCTTCGCAAAATTTGTCTGTTCATCGCCAATTTTCCGACGATCCAACCGTTGGATTTTCAATTTATTTATACCAATAGATTTATCTTAATCTTGGATACAATCTGACCGTTCGGATCTTTGATCGGAGCTCCGGTGAACGACCGAAAAAATAAAAAACGTGGACTGCTACAGTGAAACCGAATTCTATGCAGAACCCGTCTGTTCTAACTTAATATCAAAATTATAATCTCTGGTCTCTCTTGAGGTTCATCTGACACAATTCAATTCAATCATTGCTAAGAATTAAAATATCAACTCTTACCTCAATCAATCTTAGCCACCATAACTTCAAGTGGTTTTTAATTCAGTCTCCTTGGGAACAGACCTCATCTTTATTATGTCAATCTCACGAAATCTGTAGTCAATCTCATCAAATCTTGATTTGGTCTATATTTATTTATCTCATACAAAATCCTGCATTAAATCTCATACAGACATCCCAAAATATCATACGAATTCATTAAATAATAATAAAAAAAATCATCTGATCATATTCTAAATCATCTCATTTTTCAACATTTCTTATTTGCTTGCTTTCTCAATCCTATCGGCTTCACATAAAAGTCTCAATAATCACATAAATCAAAATATCATAATCATCAACTCCGTTCGATCATCCTCCTATCATCATACTCATGTAATCGCATGAGCGTTCGAATTCACAATCTCGAATCGGTTCTCATTCTTTATTCATTTCATGCATGCTTTGAAATCAATTCACATAATCATAGAGGCATATATTTCTGAATCACTAAAGCATGCTCGCACGTAATTCATGTAATCAAATAATGAAATCAATCACATGCGAGAGAAAATAAATCAAGCGGACTCGATCTACCTCGATCACTCACTTCTATTTCATTCCAAGAATCTTATCTCTCTGATACCACTTAATGTGAGGACCTCGATTCTAATCATCTAATACAATCATCCATAAATAAATGAGCCAAGACGATCAAAAAAAAATTTTTTTAGACAAAAACAGTGTCTCGCTCGAACAAGAAAATATCATTTAAACTCGGTCTTAGACATATATCAATTCTAAAAATAATCGAGGTTTAAAAATACATGCAATACAATAAATTCGACAATAAAATCATTCTTCAAAAATTACCCGAGTTCTAAAAGTTATTCGACTTCTAAATCGACGCCTCACATCTATCATTCGATCCCAAGCTAACCACGCCAACTCTGACTAGCTCCTGCCCCACCTATTGTCAAGTACACATACAAAACAAGACAACGGTCGGATAACTTCGGTGAGAATAAAATCCCAGTAAAAGCGACGGAACATGTAATATCAAGTAAATATATTAAAATCATAATATACAATCATATTCTTCAATGAAAATGCAAATGAAAATGAAATGCATGTGTTTAAAAATCGGGATTATCAAATCGGATAATCAAAGGAATATCGGACAATCGGTTGGGATCCCGAGGTCAAGATCACGCAAATAACCCACCTACGCTCCCGCTCGGGGTGGTGCTACG
Organism: Henckelia pumila; assembly: GCF_033568475.1. Lineage (NCBI taxonomy): Eukaryota > Viridiplantae > Streptophyta > Magnoliopsida > Lamiales > Gesneriaceae > Henckelia > Henckelia pumila. The sequence continues at coordinate 65,837,926 of NC_133121.1, forward strand.
CGTCTTAAACCTCTAGACTTTGGCCCAACTATAGGAGTATGCTGATACTGGGGCAACTCAACATCCCAGGCCACTCGATATAGCTCCCAAACGTCTAATTCGAATCTGAGCAACTCAGCCCTCTAAAAATCAAGAAATTTGGCTCAAGATGAATGCATATGAATCAAATGCAATTTAATCGAATCGAAAATAATAAATCTGTGTATTCAGACATCAATGTATCGAAGATGTCAACACATTCAACTTGTATATTCAAACTCGTAAATATAATCAATAATCGTCGAAATATTTCAAATAGCAACCTCATGCTTTTCAATCAATAAATGCATCAATATTTCAATCAATCCATATAGACAAACTCATGTCTTTCAAGTAATATCAAAAATCATTTAAATAATTCAAATTCTCATTCAATATCAAATAATCAACTAAACATGCAAGTATGTGAATTTAATCGGGAACTCGAGAATCTTAACTCGCTCGAGTATTGTTCCTTTGAAATCGACATCAGCTCATACCTCAATTTTCCAAGTCTGGAAAGTTCAAATCCCTAAACTGCTGATCTCTGCATTTAAATATCTCCAACTGGCTTCCGATCTGTGAAAAATCAAATAATATACAAAAGTCAACATCGGTCAACTCTGGTCAAACTTTGACCGATAAATTTGCAAACTTTATCGCGTTCTCACCGCTTCGCTGTTTCGAATCCTAACTCGATACTTGGATATTTGGTTCTATCACGTCGAGACGATAAAAAATGGTTAACACGTCGGAGGTCGGTGGTTCGCCGGAGAAGACGGTGGCGACGCGGTGTTTCCGGCGGCGGTGATGCAAAACGTCTCCAAAAATTATGAAATTCGGCAGGCCTGTAGCCCTCGACGAGACGAACACAACCATCTAAGCCACGCCCGTAACGAAGCTCCGACGCGCCGTAGATTGAAGAAAAACGAGCCAACTCCAGCGAAGTTTAAAAGCTTTGTTGTGCTCGATTCCTTCACCAAAAATTCTACAATAAGCTTGGAAAATGTTCTCCACAACTCAAAGATTCGATTACTAGCTTTAAAACCAACAAAAACGAGCTAAAATCGTGAAAATCTTGGCGAAGCAAATGATGAATAATACCTTTGCTAAATTTGTCTCTTCATCGCCGATTTTCCGGCGATCCAACCGTTGGACTTTTGATTTATTTATTCCAATAGAATTGTCCTTATCTTGGCTACAATCTGACCGTTCGGATCTTTGATTGATGCTCCGGTGAACGGCCGGAAAAATAAAAAATGGACTGCTACAGTGAAACCAAATTCTGTGCAGAACCCGTTTGTTCTAACTCGATTTCCTGACGATCCAACCGTCCGATCTTTGATTTATTTGTACTAAAAGACTCGTCTTGATGTTGGCTACAAAGTGACCGTTTGGATCTCTGATCTATTCTCTGATGAACGTCCGACAAGATCATTTCCGCGGGCTGCTAAAGAGGCCGACGAAATTTTTGTAAAAAATCGGATTTTTGGGTTTCTTCTCGGTAATATCTGAACACCCATACAATACATACACTATAAAATTGTGTATATTTATTTGACTAATGGAAAGTCAAAATTTCATTTTAGCCCCTACACTCTTGAGTAATTACAATTCAGTCCTTAAACTTCTCAATAATTGCAATTCAATACCTGATCAATTAACCATTTAGTCCCTTCATTTTCGGAACTCGGAATTTAAATCTTGAATCCCATAAATATTCAATTTACACATTTTAATTCTTTCAATTTAAGAATTCTGGAATTAAAATCTTAATATCCAAAAATTCTCAAATTAAATATTTTCGGGGCCTTACAGAATCCTTCTTCTAATAGTTTTTTTGTGAGATCCTCCTTGATTCTTTTGCAGAAACATTCCAAACATCTTAAAAAACAGTGACATGGCATCATTGATAAACTATTATGCTGTCCTCTCCACCAAAACTAATGGTTCTAGTTTGACTGCTGGAATGACTTTGGTCAACTGAGGGGTAGACTGATCTTCATCTCTAGTCTTCAACTCAAACTCATAAGATTTTAGATCAGCGAATAGGTCATGGATTTCAAGCTTGTTCAAGTCTTTTGATTCACACATTGCATGATCCCATGATATGAATCTTGTTAGGCATGAAAGGCAAACACGATTATAGATGGAATCACGCCCTCAATTCAATAACAAAAATCTCAAAAGTGTATCCCGATCTTTGAAACAAGTACAATTTTGGACATTCACCTCGAGTTTACAAGAAAATAGCAATAAGTAATCACGATAAACAATTGTGATTCAAAGAAACCTTCAAAGAAATTCTATTTGACAATCCACGGTGAAGAACAATCGCCAAACTCCACAAAATTGTTAAAATTTGATAAGTTTGATTTGAAAAAAACAAAGCAAAGCTTTTGGAAAAATTTTAGAGAAAATTTTTGATAGAAAATATCAAATCTAAATATCAATAATGAATTGCGTCTTCTAATGTTGTTACAATTTAAAATAGACTAAAAATAATGTAAGATATCAGTGAATATCACGAAATTAAGTTTCCTAATGATCTAAAAATCTTAAAAAGGTAGAATATTGAAGAATCCGAGTAGAATTAAGTTTCCTTGTTGCGAACGCACTTGAGCGGACAAAATTTCCCACTGGAGCGCGAAAATTTCAGTACCGCAGCTTCAAAATCACGTACTCGTGCTCAAGCGGTAAAAAATTGCGGCTTGAGCAGATAAAAGTTGCGGCTTGAACGCAAAAGATTCTGTCCAATTTTTCAGTTTGCGCTAGAGCGCTTGTTTTAATCTCTTTTTCTTCTAACACTTCAATCACATTGTAATGATCTCGAGCTTGATTTCCATGCTCCCCAAAGCTTCAAACATACTTGTAAACATTCCTTGAAGCGCCTCCATGAATCGTTTGCTTCTACCTCTTGCTATTGGTGTTTCCGGCAACTCCATAGCTCTCTTAGCAACTTGATTACTTAGAGGGATATCCATGATCACATCATACTCACCTTCTTGAAAAGATTTGTCCTCAAATCTTTCTTGTTGTAACGCCCAGAATTTTCTTAGAGGGATATCCATCGACACCATACTTACCTTCGTATTTCCTCCTTGTAAGCTTTATCACCCAAGTCATCAACTCGTGTACCTTTCACACTCACAACAAGATCAAAATTCACAAAATTCTTCATGCACAAGATAAATATCTCGACATCGTTAACATTAAAAAATATGGTCAATAATTCATTGAGTATGACATAAACCAAATTCCTCCCCTTATTAGACCTAGTTAAGCCCAAAACAAAATTCATTTATATGTATACCCATTGTGCTCTAGGAATAAGAATTGATTTATTAAATCATACAAGTGTGACCAAATATTTGTCTCCTACACGCAATATACCTTTCATAACTCCACTCAACATACCTCTTAATATTTAACCATAACAAATATCTATTTACTACCATATTCATTTTTTTGGATTTCTCAATATAAGAGATCAAACATATACTATGGGATCTCTCAACACATAACTCACACAATGATGTACATGGAATGAATATTTTGTCCTCTTCAAAAAAGTACCCATTGCTCACATAAAATTTATCATGAATACCATTCAAACATTGTTCAAAGATATTCTTAGAATTACCATCCGACACATAGAAAACTTTGACATGCTCATAATCCAAAAACCTTAAGTCCCACATGATTAACACAAATCTCAAATGTTCAACATGCTCATTAAAAAGTTTGCTATATACTAAGATATAATCAAAGTATACCATAACAAATTTACCCCTATGTGAATGCAAAACAAGAATCATTAAGATCTTAAAATTACTAAGCATATTAGCTAGTCCAAAAAACATGACTAACCATTATAGCAAATAAGACTTTTCACCTATAAAACTCTTGCACCATTCAAAAACCTCAATATAAATCAAATCATCCAACCTTTTAATATGCACTACAATAAACATAAGATCAAGATTTGAAATCAAAGAATATTTCATATGTAGCACATTCCCAAACCTTTCAACAAAGTAATTAAATCCATGCAATTTAGAATTAAGGTCATACATTTGAAAGTTGACATTGGATTTGTGTGGGGACCTCGGGTGCTAATCTAATCTTACAGGGAAATTAATAAATAAAAATATTCAATCTGGATATTAGTTTGCTTCATAATAAAAAAAATAATACAGGACATTTGGCGATGCGAAAACTCGTCGCTAAAAGAATAAATTTTTTTTACATGGGCAGACCACACACACGGACCTTGGTCCGGACCATGCAAGGACCCAGGCACGGGGTCCGTGTATCTTCTGCACAAGGGTCCATGGCCAAGGCTGGAAATCAAAATGAAGAAGTTGCAGAACAGTGGGCTACACAGACCTTGACACATAGCATGCAGGGGGTGTAGTGACCCTGCATGGAATCACCTACTAACTGGCAACTAATAGCATGCATTAAAATTAATACAGCAAAATACTTAACAGAGTAAAACGTGCGGAAACATAATCCATAAATTACATATTAGCTTAGTAAAATATATCCAGGCTTAATACTGTAGTGATACAACCATATCGAAAAACTTAAAAGTAAACATTATACAGCTATATCGAATCCTGCTGTATAATTAACTCCTCAAGGCTCCTGCTCCCTAGTCCTTCCTTGAACTACCAGCTCTGTCCATCCTGCGACCTGCCCCGTGAAATAGGGTGTCCAAGATAACAATTAGGACATGAGCGCTAAAGCCCAGTACATAAACATGAGTAAACATATGTATATAATGCATGCAACATGATGACTGGTAAAGGGTCATCTGAAAAGTCATGCTCAGTACCGGCACCACATGAGTGCTGCCACCGCGCGGATCAACCTCTGGGTGCAACCACACTCATCTAGTACACCAGAGTAGTCAGATATACATGTCCCTGCCATCGCGGTACTCTCAGTGACAGACTATCGAGTATAGAGCTGGGTGGCTCTATAATTAGGTATATCAAGGTATAGGCTCAACGTGTATATGCACATGACATATGAATATGGAAAATGGTAAATTATATATCATGCCATATAATAATGCCAAATAAATGCAACATATAAACATGTATACTCGCTGTCAATCTCAATCAATGTGTACGTACCTCTAGGATAGTTCAAGTAAAGTAGGATCCTAGGTTCCATGCCTATATTCAAAAGTTCACCGTATCACTACACAAGTTCTATAAGACTTAACTAAGCTAATAAGTACTCCCAAAACTTAAATAGATTTACGGACCATACCTTCATCCGTAGTAAGCCCTTTGATGTCGCTGACTCTGGATGACTATAACAACTTCTTTGTTATTCCAGAATCTCACTATTACCGATAGAGCCCTCTGTATAACGCTTACTATAAACTGAACCCTCGGAATACTTGATTTATATCTATTTTCTCGTTCGAATGGCCCTATTTATAGGCAAAATCTGCCGGATTTTGGAGCCTCCGAACTGGGGTTCAGGCCCTCCGAACCTGCATGCCCGACACTTGCCAAATATCGCGGATTAGTCATCTAGCATTGCTGTCTAGGGGAGTTCGGAGCCTCCGAACTGGCTGAGTTCGGAGCCTCCTAAGAGCTGGGTTCGGATCCTCCGAACCCAGTTTCGGATGGTCCGAACTTGGTATTTGAGTTCGGGTGGTCCGAACTCATTTCGGTGCCTCCGAACTGTCCGAGACCCCCGGGACCCTTCCTACCATTTTCGAACGTTTCGGAGCTGATTTTCCACTTATTTTCACCAAATAAGGAATCCTTAATCATGTTTTGCCACTTTTAAAATTATATGCCATATCATAGCATGTAAAGTGGAACTTGGCTACTACCATTATATGTAGCGCTCCATCTGGTGATTCTGAAGTCCTATTATGTAGTAGCCCGAACCCTAATTGAGTAATTAAAGGATTAATGCTAATTAATTCAATTAGGCATCGGATTGATCGGAAGCTCCGAAGGGACGATCGGAAGCTCCAATCGGGATCGGAAGCTCCGATGAGGATCGAAGGCACCGATGATATTACGTCATCCATGACGTGTGGCTGGATCGGAAGCTCCGATCAGGACCGGAGGCTCCGATCACCCCTATCCGAAGTCAACAAATGATATTTTGACACGTGGCAGATCAGGATCTTCGGAAGCTCCGATGGCAGGATCGGACGTTCCGATCGAGGTTCGGACGTTCCGATCGAGGATCGGAGGCTCCGATCGTTGTCTATAAATAGAAGGCCGAGACTTCATTTCTCCTTGCCAATTCCGAGTTCTCCTTTCCTTTCTAGTTCTTTTGGAGCTGTTCTAGTCTTCTTTGGCTTGGTCCGGAGGTCGGAGAGGCGTTCGGTAGTTGTAGCGGAGTTGTGCCCAAGTTCTGGAGGCATCGACATCAAAGGGCTAACGACGGACGAAGGTGTAGCTTTTGCTTCCTATAAATATTTAGGAGTATGCAATAGCTTAGTTAAGGCTTTTAGAGCACTTTAATGATAGTAGTATCATTTGGCAGTGTAGAGCAGACTATAGGCGTGGACCTAGAGTTGGTAGAGCTTGCACTGTATTGAGGTACAAAAGTACTGTTCGAGATATCCTGACTGAGTATGCATGTATTATGTGACTGCATGATTTATATGCCATGATATTATGCTGCATTCATTTGCATCTTGCTGTATCTCCTTCGAGATGTCTGTTAGTAGGGTTGTACCCTATCCTGTTAGTGGATGGACTTCCATCGATTTGGGTCCGGCGTATCCACAATTATCTCTGTATGGGAGCCACCTCCTGAAGCGACGGCACAGCGTACTACATACCAGGGCCCGGTCTATCTCTGTTATCTGATCCTTGACCTCGAGTCTATAGGGAGTTCACTTTGCATGCATGTATACTCATACTCTCGCACTGAGCGTTTTATGCTCACGTCTCGTACTCTGTATTTTCTGGACACCCTATTCCATGGGGCAGGTTTGCGATTGGACGAGGAGGGTGGATCCAGGAGGGGCTAGTCAGTGGTTGGCCAGCTGGAGCTTCGTCTAGGCTTTATTACTGTTGTTTGGGTTTATACAGCTATTCGATTTGGTTGTATATATTGGATAATTACAGATTCCTTTTCTTGGGATTGTATAATGTTATTGGTTTCCGCAGTTTTATTCTGATATCTGTTTTATTAAGTTAATTGCATGCATAAGTTCTGTTTAGTAGGTGATCCGGGTAAGAGTCACTACATTTATGGTATCAGAGCATGCAAAAGATTTCTTGGGATTTAGTCTCATCTTGAGGTATTTTTGTAGATGTCAAATCGTGACGACCAGAGTTCTCATGGCAGTGTTGGTGGGCGTTGGGGTGATGCCGACCGGGAGCCTCGTCGAGAACGGCGTCATCGTCAGCATGACGACGAGCGTTTCACTGTGCGTCGATTCTTAGCTATGGTTCCTAAGCCCTTAGTTGGAGGTGAGTCTCCGGAGGATGCGGAGAACTGGTTAGACCGCATGGAGACGACTTTTCAGACTTTCCAATGCACCGATGAGCAGAAGGTGGAGACCCTTGGCTATCTTCTGGATGGGCGTGCGCGCAGGTGGTGGAGGTTTACTTCTGCACCTTTTGTTGCGGCGAGAGGAGTGGCCACCTGGGCCGAGTTCCGCACAGCTTTCCAAAAGCGATATTTTCCTCCAGCACTCCGACAGTCGAAGGCAGGCGAGCTACTGAGTCTGCGACAGGGAACCATGTCTATCGATGAGTATCAGCAGAGGTTCTTTGATCTGTTATCCTATTGCCCCGAGATTGCTGATAGCTCAGAGATGAAGTATAATCTGTTCCTTCAGGGCCTTAACCCTAAGATCCATGACCGTGTGGCGGTTGGTGACGACATGTCCTACGAGGGTTTGGTGAGCCGTTGTCATCAGGCAGAGGACAGCATTCGGCGGAACAGGTCTTTCTCTCAGTCGAGACCTGCTAGTTCTTTGGGTCCCCGTGCCCAAACTTTCAAGAGGTCTGGATCTTCTTCTTCCTCTGGTTCTGGAGGTGTTGTCCGTTACGGTAAGAAGGAGAAGTGTGATCACTGTGGGAAGAACCATCCATCCGACAAGTGCCGCAGAGCTTCTGGAGCTTGTTTCCGTTGTGGAGAGACTGGTCATATCCGGAGGGATTGTCCACTGTCTGGGGGAGGCGGTTCTGGTTCTGGTACAGGATCAGGTTCTCAGGCTACCGTACAGCAGAGGTCGCAGGGACAGTCTGCTGGGAGTTCTCATTTGAGGCCACGAGCTTCTGGCCAGGTGTTTGCCCTGAGACATGATCAGGCTGTGGAGGAGAATGAGAAAGTCATCGCAGGTACATTTATACTTTATGGTATACCTGCTCTTGTACTTATTGACACTGGTGCATCTCATTCCTTCATTTCTGCACGTTTTGTTAAGAGGCATAAATTACCATGCATTGCACTAGACGTAGTGATGTCTGTTTCTACTCCGACGGGCCAATCTGCTTTGGCTAAGCGTCTAGTGATGGGTTGCCCTTTAGAGTTCAAAGGGAACGTTCTGTTAGCGAATCTCATGGTCCTGGCGATGGACGACTTTTATTGCATTCTGGGAATAGATGTGCTGACTACCTATCGAGCTTCAGTGGACTGCTATCAGAGATTAGTACGCTTTCATCCGGAAGGGAGTGAGAGCTGGTTTTTCTATGGTGAGGGAGCGCGACCCCCGATGCCTTTGGTATCAGCTTTGAGAGCCTGTCGAGCTCTAGAGTCTGGCGGGGAAGGCTACCTTATCTATGCAGTTGATTTGTCCGCTGAGAGTTTTGGGATAGAGAGCATTCCTGTTGTGGATGAATTTCCAGATGTGTTTCCTGATGAGATTCCGGGTTTTCCTCCTGCTAGGGAAGTCGAGTTTGGCATAGAGTTGATGCCGGGTACTTCGCCTATTTCTAGAGCACCGTATCGTCTGGCTCCGTCAGAGATGCGTGAGTTAAAGAATCAGCTACAGGATCTTTTGGACAAGGGGTACATTCGTCCTAGTGTATCTCCTTGGGGAGCTCCTGTTCTCTTCGTGAAGAAGAAGGATGGGTCGATGCGGCTGTGCATTGACTATCGGCAGCTGAATCGAGTCACTGTGAAGAACAAGTATCCGTTGCCTCGTGTTGATGACTTGTTTGACCAGCTGCAGGGCACATCAATTTACTCCAAGATTGACTTGAGATCTGGGTATCATCAGTTGAGAGTCCGTGATCAGGACGTAGCCAAGACTGCATTCCGTACTCGCTATGGGCATTACGAGTTCCTAGTGATGCCATTTGGTTTGACTAATGCGCCGGCTATATTCATGGATCTGATGAACCGTGTCTTCAGGGAGTATTTGGACAAGTTTGTCGTGGTCTTCATTGACGACATCTTGGTGTATTCGCGTAATACGGAAGAGCATGTTTCTCACTTGCGGTTGGTACTACAGACTCTTCGAGATGAGCAATTGTACGCCAAGCTGAGCAAGTGTGAGTTCTGGATGGATAGAGTGGTTTTTCTTGGCCATATCATATCCAGGGAGGGGATTTCTGTTGATCCTAGCAAGATTGAAGCGGTACTTAATTGGTCGCGTCCGACGACAGTTGCTGAGATCCGTAGTTTTCTGGGTCTAGCAGGGTATTATCGTCGCTTTATTCTGAACTTCTCTCAGTTGGCTCGACCGTTGACGCAGCTTACCCGCAAGGGTGTGGATTTTGAGTGGTCCTCCGAGTGTGAGGAGAATTTCCGTGAGCTTCGACGGCGGTTGACTTCTGCGCCGGTGTTAGCATTACCGTCAGGATCTGGAGGGTATGTAGTTTACACGGATGCTTCTCTTCAGGGGTTAGGTTGTGTCCTGACTCAGAATGGGCATGTGATAGCATACGCTTCTAGACAGCTGAAGCTTCACGAGGACAACTACCCAGTCCATGATTTGGAATTGGCAGCCATTGTGTTCGCTTTGAAGATCTGGCGTCATTATCTTTATGGCAAGAAATTTGAGATCTTCACTGACCATAAGAGTCTCAAGTATTTGTTCACTCAGGCAGAATTGAACATGAGACAGAGACGTTGGATGGACTTGCTTAAGGACTATGATTGCGAGATTAAGTACCATCCGGGAGCTGCTAATCTCACCGCTGATGCCTTGAGTCGCAAGGTGCGACTATCCGCACTTCAGACTTGTTCGATGTCTAGTGCGATCAGTGACTGTTGTACTTCAGGTTTTACCTTCAAGCATAAGAAAGGTATGCAGAGTATCCAGATGTTTGCGATATTATCTGAGCCAGCCTTGTATTCGCGTATCCGAGATGCTCAGATGTCTGATTCAAAGACCCAGCGTTTTGCTCGTCTAGCTAACGAGGGTAGCTCGTCTGGATTTCATTATCAGTCAGATGGCTTTCTGTGTTTGTCTGGTAGGCTTGTGATTCCACAGGATGAAGAGTTGCGAGAGGAGATTTTATCTCAGGCACATCGCACTAAGTTGAGTATTCATCCTGGGAGCAACAAGATGTACAAGGATCTACGTACTCGTTTCTGGTGGAAGGGAATGAAACGCAGTGTTTATCAGTTTGTTTCGAGATGTTTGGTGTGTCAACAGGTCAAGGCAGAGCACCGACGACCTGGAGGATTGCTTCACAGTCTGCCTATTCCTGAATGGAAATGGGAGTTTATCACTATGGACTTTGTGACCCATTTTCCGGTATCCCCGAGGAACTGTGATGCTATCTGGGTTGTGGTGGACCGACTCACCAAGTCAGCGCATTTCATTGCCTATAGCCGAGAGTACTCTGTGGATCGCATGGCTCGGTTGTACATTCAGGAGATCGTTCGACTTCATGGAGTGCCTGTGAGCATTGTCAGCGATCGGGACCCCAGGTTTACTTCTAGATTCTGGGGGAGTGTTCAGCGTGCGATGGGTACTACTCTCAATTTGAGTACAGCCTATCATCCAGAGACTGATGGTCAGTCAGAGCGCACTATCCGTACGTTAGAGGATATGCTTAGAGCGTGCGTCATGGATTTTGGTTTAGCCTGGCAGGATCATTTGCCGTTGATCGAGTTCGCTTACAACAACAACTATCACACTAGTATTGGGATGGCACCTTTTGAGGCGTTGTATGGGCGACGTTTTCGTACTCCACTCTTCTGGGAAGAAGTGGGGGAGAGACAGGCTGAAGGACCGGAGTTTATCCAGCAGGCGATAGATATTGTTGATCAGATCAAGAAACGGATTAAGACTGCACAGGATCGTCAGGCCAGTTATGCTAATATCAAGCGTAGGCCTTTGCAGTTCGAGGTCGGGGAGAAAGTGTTTCTGAGAGTGTCACCTTTCCGCAAGATTCTCAGATTTGGCCTTAAGGGCAAGTTGTCTCCCAGATTTATCGGTCCGTTTGAGATCTTAGAGAGCATTGGCGATTTGGCTTATCGACTAGCTTTGCCACCGCATCTATCCAGCATTCACGACGTGTTCCACGTATCTCTGTTGCGACGGTATGTGGCGGATGAATCTCATATTCTGCAGCGGTCTGAGGTTCAGGTAGACAAGGATTTGACTTATGTTGAGAAACCTCTTCGTATCCTTGATTATAAGGATAAGGTTTTACGGAACAAAGTCATTCCTTTGGTTTTAGTTCAGTGGCAGCACCGAGGCACTGAGGAAGCTACTTGGGAGCTTGAGGACAGGATGCGTAAAGACCATCCTGAGTTGTTTTGATTTCATTCTTTAAGTTGTATTCAGTTGCAAACTCTGTAAACGTTTGATTTGAATAAAGAATGTTTCTGATTTCTGTATTTGCATTCGGTACTTAAGATCTGTTTTCGAGGACGAAATATCTTAAGTGGGGGAGAATTTAGTAGCCCGAACCCTAATTGAGTAATTAAAGGATTAATGCTAATTAATTCAATTAGGCATCGGACGGATCGGAAGATCCGAAGGGACGATCGGAAGCTCCGATGAGGATCGGAGGCACCGATGATATTACGTCATCCATGACGTGTGGCTGGATCGGAAGCTCCGATCAGGACCGGAGGCTCCGATCACCCCTATCCGAAGTCAACAAATGATATTTTGACACGTGGCAGATCAGGATCTTCGGAAGCTCCGATGGCAGGATCGGACGTTCCGATCGAGGTTCGGACGTTCCGATCGAGGATCGGAGGCTCCGATCGTTGTCTATAAATAGAAGGCCGAGACTTCATTTCTCCTTGCCAATTCCGAGTTCTCCTTTCCTTTCTAGTTCTTTTGGAGCTGTTCTAGTCTTCTTTGGCTTGGTCCGGAGGTCGGAGAGGCGTTCGGTAGTCGTAGCGGAGTTGTGCCCAAGTTCTGGAGGCATCGACATCAAAAGGCTAACGACGGACGAAGGTATAGCTTTTGCTTCCTATAAATATTTAGGAGTATGCAATAGCTTTGTTAAGGCTTTTAGAGCACTTTAATGATAGTAGTATCATTTGGCAGTGTAGAGCAGACTATAGGCGTGGACCTAGAGTTGGTAGAGCTTGCACTGTATTGAGGTACGAAAGTACTGTTCGAGATATCCTGACTGAGTATGCATGTATTATGTGACTGCATGATTTATATGCCATGATATTATGCTGCATTCATTTGCATCTTGTTGTATCTCCTTCGAGATGTCTGTTAGTAGGGTTGTACCCTATCCTGTTAGTGGATGGACTTCCATCGATTTGGGTCTGGCGTATCCACAATTATCTCGGTATGGGAGCCACCTCTTGAAGCGACGGCACATCGTGCTACATACCAGGGCCCGGTCTGTCTCTGTTATCTGATCCTTGACCTCGTGTCTATAGGGAGTTCACTTTGCATGCATGTATACTCATACTCTCGCACTGAGCGTTTTATGCTCACGTCTCGTACTCTGTATTTTCTGGACACCCTATTCCATGGGGCAGGTTTGCGATTGGACGAGGAGGGTGGATCCAGGAGGGGCTAGTCAGTGGTTGGCCAGCTGGAGCTTCGTCTAGGCTTTATTACTGTTGTTTGGGTTTATAAAGCTATTCGATTTGGTTGTATATATTGGATAATTACAGATTCCTTTTCTTGGGATTGTATAATGTTATTGGTTTCCGCAGTTTTATTCTGATATCTGTTTTATTAAGTTAATTGCATGCATAAGTTCTGTTTAGTAGGTGATCCGGGTAAGGGTCACTACATATTAAGCCCTGGAATTGGTTAATTACTAACTTTTAATCATGTTTAACATATCATTATCTTAAAATGGAATTTGGGTTACTACATTCTCCCCACCTTTAGATATTTAGTCCGCGAAATAAAATCTAAAGACAAATCAAGATAACAATATGAAACATCAAACCATGTTTTATTAAAAAAACTGTAATTACATCTTTACATGGTAATCAAAAGTACAAAGCAAACATTCAGGATATTCCACTTGCATACGACTCTCGGTTTCCCAAGTTGCTTCTTCAACGCCTCGACGTTGCCACTGTACCATCACAAGTGGTATAGTCTTGTTCCGAAGAACTTTCTCCTTCCTGTCTAGGATACGGAGTGGTCGTTCAACAAAAGACAGATCTGGCTCTAGCTAAACATCAGTAGACTGAATAACATGAGATTCATCAGCTATATACTGTCGAAGTAACGACACATGAAAAACATCATGTATATTGGAAAGATATGGCGGTAACGCCAAACGATATGCAACATCTCCGATCTTCTCCAGTATCTGGAAAGGCCCAATGTAACGAGGTGACAACTTGCCTTTCACACCGAATCTCATCACCTTCCTGAAAGGTGATACAAGTAGGAACACATATTCACCAGGCTCGAACTGAAGTGGCCTGCGGTGAATATTTGCGTAACTGTCTTGCCGATCTTGAGCAGCTTTGATCCTCCGCTTGATCAAATCTACCTTGTCTACAATCTGCTGCACCAACTCAGGACCCTCGACTTGTCGTTCCCCGACTTCAACCCAGAATAACGGAGTACGACATCATCGACCATATAATGCCTCGAAAGGTGTCATATCAATACTACGATGATAAATTTTATTGTAGGCAAATTCGATCAAAGGTAATTGATCCTGCCAAGATAAGCCAAAATCCATGACAGAAGAACGTAGCATATCCTCCAACATACGAATCGTCCGCTCTAATTTCCCATCAGTCTCCGGATGATATGCAGTGCTCAAACTCATAGTAGTACCCAACGCCTGCTGAAAACTACCCCAAAAACGTGAGGTAAATCGCGGGTCTCTATCACTAACTATGCTCACTGGAACCCCATGTAATCGCACTATCTCCTGAACATATAAGCGGGCCATGCGATCATAAGAATACTCCCTATTGTAAGGAATGAAATGTGCTGATGTAGTCAAACGGTCAACGACAACCCAAATAGTATCACACTGACGTGAAGTCATAGGAAAGTGGGTGTCAAAATCCATAGTCACGTGCTCCCACTTCCATTCGGGAATCTCAAGATTCTGCAGTAATCCACTTGGTCGTCGGTGTTCAGCCTTGACCTGTTGACAAACCAAACATCTTGAAACAAATTGATATATACTCCGCTTCATCCCTTTCCACCAGAATCTGGTTTGCAAGTCCTTATACATTTTCATGCTTCCAAGATGAATAGACAATCGACTCCTGTGAGCTTGAGATAGAATATCATTCCTGAGCTCCTCAACATCAGGTACAACCACTCGATTTGATAAGCACAATAAACCATCTGCTTGAAAATAGAATCCAGATGTATTAACTCCATTGGCTAGACGTGCCAAACGCTGAGTCTTAACATCAGATATCTAAGAATTTCTGATCCGAGAATACAATGATGGCTCAATAGAATAGTATACAAACGAATCCCATTTCTCCCTTTCTTGTGCTTGAGCGTAAAACTCAATGAACAACACTCTTGAATCATATGAGATAATTCACTAGTCTGAAGGCAGAAAGTCTCACCGGCCGACACAAGGCATCCGCAGTAAGATTAGCAGAACCTGGATGATATTTGATTTCACAATCATAATCCTTCAAGAGATCCATCCAGCGTCTCTGTCGCATATTCAACTCTGCCTAAGTGAATAAATATTTCAGACTCTTGTGATTCGTGAATATCTCAAATTTCTCGCCATAAAGATAATGCCTCCAAATCTTGAGCGCAAATACAATTGCGGCTAACTCAATATCATGAACTGGATAATTATTTTCATGTGTCTTCAACTGTCGAGAAGCATAGGCAATAACATGTCCATGCTGTGTTAGAACATATCCTAACCCCTGACCAGAGGCATCAGTATAGACAACATAACCTCCCGATCCAGAAGGTAGAGCGAGCACAAGTGTGAGACCTCGATTCTAATCATCTAATCTCGGGATAAACAATTATTAAGCAAACATGAACAAAGATTAAAAGCAAAGGAATTTTATTTTTTTTTTGTGAATGGTGCTCCGCTCGATCGGTAAGATCTTACCGATAGAGCGGGCAAGTTCTTAGAAAAACAGAAACTTGGCTAAAACTCACTCGCTCGATCGGTAACATCTTACCGATCGATCGGTGACAGTTCTGAACTAAAAATACAGTAGAAAACTTGTCCAAACTCAATCCAAATCATGCATACACCAATACATAATTCATCCAAACATCATACATAGATCCAAACAAGATAGTTCCAAAGTTATCATCCATTCCAAACTATTAGAACATGCTTTCAATCTAAGTTTACAATCCAAAATACAAATCGAGTTCGAATTACAATTCGACTTCTAAAACACCAAGGCCTCACTCTATCAACTCGACCACCTAGCCATGCGATCTCTGACTCGGTCCTTCCCCACCTGTTACCAAGCACACATACAAAGACAAAACAACAGCCAGATAATCCGGTGAGAATACAATTCCCAGTAAAAGAGACAAACATGCATATCAAATAATATATCAAAACATGATATATATATATATATACAAGACAAGCAATTCCAAAAATCATCTCAAAACTCAATTCAAATGCATAATGCAATGCATATCTTTAAAATCTAGGATTATCATGTCCGGATAATCAAGAAATTGCTGCTTTTGCTTTTGGGGATCCTGAGGATGAGATCACGTAAACAACTCACCGACTCTCCCGATCGAGGTGGTGCTACGTATCTCCATCCTCTAGACTTCGGTGCGACTATAAGGAATATGCTAGCACTAGGCGAACCTCTATGCCTAGGCCACTCACTTAAAAGTCCCCAAAACATCTAACATCAAAGGGTCGTCTTGCCCGATAAAATCAAGAATTATTGGCTCAAGATGAATGAATGCAAAACATAACTCATTCAATAAATTCAAGTAAATCAATTAACATGCAAGTATGTGATTTCTCCGGAACACTCGAATCAAGTCGGATTCGAGTTACTCGTTCCATTCTAATCTAAGTCGTCTTATACCTCTTTCAAACGTCGATGCTCCAACCTGGAAACAACAACAATGCTCATTCAAGATTTAATCAAACTTCCTAGTCGATAATAAGAAAGTCGATACTATACCGGCTACAATATTCAAAGCGATTCAACTCCTCAAATCTCACAACTCAACAGCCTTCGAACGAATCTGTACGGAGGCAAGAGAAGATCAACAACGACGATCAAACTCAATAGCCAAATATCATCAATTCACAACGGTTCAAAATCCCAATTTCAAATCGGCGGCATAACGGCTATATTCTAATAAACCAGAAATGTAGACAACATAATATGTGATGACCCGAGTTCTAATCTCTCATTAATCAAAACATTACAAAGACTAGACAAAGAATCAATGTCTAAACAAAGTAAAAATTTTTTATTTTTTTTAAATTTGAGCACCTCGCTCGATCGGTGAAAAGCTGCCAATCGAGCGAGCACCTTGGCCCAACTCTCGGGTGCAATCAATATGTAGCCTCGCTCGATCTGCAATATTTCACCGATCGAGCGAGCCACAATCTCCAAGCTTTTTGTCCCTG
Organism: Henckelia pumila; assembly: GCF_033568475.1. Classification (NCBI taxonomy): domain Eukaryota; kingdom Viridiplantae; phylum Streptophyta; class Magnoliopsida; order Lamiales; family Gesneriaceae; genus Henckelia; species Henckelia pumila. The sequence goes on from NC_133121.1 coordinate 65,854,917, forward strand.
CAACGATGGCCTCACTCAATCCGTGATATTTCACCGATCGAGCGAGCACATTTCCAGAAAAAAGAACAGAAACTTTTGCTGTCAAAATGTGTTCTTCCATACCTTTTTCATCTACTATTAACTTATACAAAGCCTATTCCACACTATAAGCTAGCATGCATTCTTAAATATAATAAAGTTGATAGGAATAGATCATCACAAGGCCTTAAAATCATCTCAATATAAACTCATATAACATACAAGATTCATTGCTATAGAAAAGGCATTAAGCTACAACAAAATGTTGTCTCAAGGATTTACACATCATCTCAAATCCTATATACATCAACAAGACAACAACTTAATCACCAACAAGTCTTGGTACAAATAGCTCTAACATGTTCATGTTTATGAAACTCAACACTATCATTGACAGCTTACACAAACCATCTAAACTCGGATCATCATGCTATTCTTTCCATCCCTTGTTCTTCAAGTTTGCTTTTGCCTTGTTCCACTTCCGCCTATTGCCATGACACATACAACACAACAATAGCCGGATAACTCCGGTGAGAAATATATTTCCCAGTAAAAGCAACTAAACATGCATAGCAAGCATATATCAAAATCATGATATAAAATAAAAACAATGCATGTTTTAAAACAAGGTTCTCTAACAATTCTCTCATTTCTTCGGTTGGGATCCCGAGAAGAAGATATCATAACTAACCACCGAATCTCCCGATCGAGGTGGGGCTACTTATCTTCCTTCTCTAGACTTTGAAGCCACTACATATGCATTTCAGATGCTAGGCTACGTCAACCACCCAGGCCATACATATATAATCCCTCAAATCGTCTATTTGAACGTCTCTGTTCATTTCAAAATCCGGAGGAAGAGCTAATCGATAGGCAAGATTGCCTATTTTCTCCAGAATTTCATACGGACCAATGTAGCATGGAGACAACTTCCCTCACTTGCCAAATCGTACGGTGCCTCTGAACGGAGAAATCTTCAAAAATACACGATCCCCCTGTTCAAAAGACAAAGGTCGACGTCGAATATTGGCATACTTCGCTTGTCTGTCCTGAGCTGTCTTCATTCTTTTCTGAATAAGCTTCACTGGTTCAGTCATATCTCGAATCATATCAGGTCCAACATCAGGTACATCAGAAATATCATCCCAGTACAGAGGAGATCGACACTTTCTTCCATATAAAGCTTCAAACGGAGCCATTTCAATACTCGATTGATAGCTGTTGTTGTACGAGAATTCACAAAGAGGTAGTGAATCTTGCCAACTAGTGCCAAAATCAAGAACTACAGCTCTCAACATATCCTCCAATGTCTGAATGGTACGCTCAGACTGTCCGTCGGTCTGTGGATGATATGCTGTGCTGAAATGTATCTGAGTACCCAAAGCATTCTGTAAGCTGTACCAAAAGTGAGATGTAAATCGAGGATCACGATCTGATACAATAGACTTCGGCACACCATGTAATCTGACAAATTCTAGGACATAAATCTCTGCCATCTGATCGTGTCTATATGTCATACGATAAGGAATAAAACACGCTAATTTCGTCAATCTGCCGATAATAACCCAGATAGCATCACAACCTCTAGAAGATCGAGGTAACTTCGTCACAAAGTCCATGGAAATATGATCTTATTTCCATTCAGGCACTGATAAGCTATGCAACAAACCAGGCGGTTTCTTCCTCTCAGCTTTCACCTGTTGGCAATTAAGACATCGAGACACAAAATCAGTGATATCTGCCTTCATTTGTTTCCACCAATATTGCGTCTTCAAATCATTATACATCTTCCTACCACCAGGATGAATGCTATATCGACTACAATGCGCCTCTTTCAGTAGTTGTTGTCTCACATCAGAAATATCAGGAACTACAAGGCGATTGTGAACATAAAGAAGATCATCTCGAATCTGATATTCAGACACATGCCCTGACCGGACTTTCTCAATCGAATTCTGCACATTTTGATCAACTTTAATTCTCAAAAGTAACTCTGGTTCAACTTGAATTTGATAGAGTCGAAGAGGCTGATAATTCGTATTAAATACCAATCCAGAAAAACAACAGTTTTCAATCAAATTTGATACACCAATCGTCGATAAGGACAAGGAACATACCTTTCGACTCAATGCATCAGCTGCTGCATTCGATTTCCCCGGATAGTACTTAATCTCACAATCAAAGTCTTTCAGCAAATCAAGCCATCTCCGCTGTCTCATATTCAATTCTGACTATGAAAAAAAATATTTTAGACTCTTGTGATCAGAATAGATCTCAAAATGTTCCCCGTACAGATAATGTCGCCAAATCTTCAAAGAAAATACGATGGCGGCCAATTCAAGATCATGAATCGGATATCAGGTCTTGTGAGGCTTCAACTGTCGTGAGGCATAAGCAATCACATGCCCTCGCTGCATCAATACACATCCCAAACCTCGATGAGATGCATCACAATAAACAGTGAAACCACCAGTACCTGAAGGAATCGTCAAAACTGGTGCACTGGTCAGTCGTTTCTTCAACTCAAGAAAACTGGATTCACAAGCTTCAGACCAGATAAATGGAGCATTTTTCTGAGTCAACTGAGTAATCGGCTTCGCAATACTGGAAAAATCTTTAATGAACCGACGATAATACCCAGCCAAACCCATGAAACTACGTATCTCAGGAATAGATAATGGTCTCGACCAATTGATCACTGCCTCGACTTTACTAGAATCAACAGCTATACCATTTTCGGATATGATATGTCCAAGAAAAACAACCTGTTTCAGCCAAAACTCACATTTCGACAGTTTAGCATACAGTTTCTCAGCTCTTACAGTCTTCAACACGGTTCTCAAATGCTCAGAATGATCAATCAAATTCTTCGAATATATCAGAATATCATCATTAAAAATGATAACGAAGTCATCCAGATATTTCCGAAACACACTGTTCATCAAAGCCATAAACACAGCTGGAGCATTTGTCAGACCAAACGGCATAACTATAAACTCATAGTGGCCATACCTAATTCTGAAAGCAGTTTTCGGAATATCAGAATCTCTAACTCTCAGCTGATGGTATCCAGATCTCAGATCGATCTTGGAATACACAGAAGAACCCTGCAACTGGTCAAATAAATCATCAATACGAGGCAAAGGGTATTTGTTCTTTACCGTTGCCTTGTTCAGTTGCCGGTAGTCGATACACAATCTCATTGAACCATCTTTCTTTCTGACAAACAGTACTGGAGCTCCCCAAGGAGAAACACTGGGTCAAATGTATCCCTTGGCCAGTAAATCTTCTAACTGATCTTTCAACTCTTTCAATTCCACTGATGCCATTCGATAAGGTGCTTTAGAAAGCGGTGCAGTACCTGGCATCAGTTCTATGTTGAAATCAATCTCACGGTACGGAGGTAGTCCTGGAATCTCATCAGGGAAAACATCCACAAATTCACTAACCACTGGCAAATCAGCCAGATTCGGGCTAGCTTTTAAAACATCAACTGTATAAACAATAAATCCCTCCGCTCCTTTCTGCAAAAGTCGGGTCATAGATAATACAAAAATCAAAGGAATCTTAGCATGAGAACCCTTACCATAAAACTTCCATTCTCCAGCCATCTCAGGTCTGAACCTCACCACTTTCTGAAAACAGTCTACGGTAGCTCTGTACTTGGTTAGCATATCAATTCCTATAATGCAGTCAAAATCAGACAAACCAAGCACAATACAATCTATCTCTATTTCATTACCGTCATACTGTAATAAAAAATTCTTAACTGTCTGAATTGATATAAGACCTCTCCCCAAAGGAGAAGAGACAGATACAACATCAGGTAAAGATTCAACAGGCAAAGCATGTAATGACACAAACCGTTCAGATATAAATGTATGGGATGCACCTGTATCTATCAATACATAGGCAGGATAACCATAAAGAGAACAGTTACCTGCAATAACATCATCCGGTGCTCCCTGTGCCTGTTCCTCTGTCAGTGCAAAGACATGAGCCTGTTGTCTCGAAGGCTGGCTACCTGTCTGACTCCCTCCTGGCCTTGGTTGTTGCTGTGGGTGTAGTGGTTGGAAGGAATGGACAGATGAGGCTTGCTTCGCAGGTTGAGCCACTGATCGTGATGACTCTGTACCTCGTGACTGTCCGGAACCCCTTTGAGGGCACACTCTCGCAAAATGTCCCGGCTGATGGCATATATGGAAACTCCCAAATATGCCTCGGCACTGATCAGTCGGATGACTTCCACCACAACTGTTACAAACCATTCCAAACTTCGGTTTTGACCCACTCAAACTCGAAGAACTGCTCCCAGACCTCTTAAACTGCTTTCCTCGAGCTTGCCAAAATTTCTTCTTGCCACTGCTACTGCCACCGCTTTCAAACCGAGGAGGTTGTTGTGAAATTGGAGTTGAAGATTGTGGCTGTCTCGGAGGTTGAATAGAATACAAAGCTCCTCGCTGTTGTATCAAACCAGCTTCTGCTCCTTTGGCACTATTCAACGCATCAGCAAATGTATTTGGTCGCCTTGTGTTCACCAAAGTAAATACCTCTGGATTCAGTCCATTAATGAACTGATCAGCCATAGCCTCATCACTGTCGGCAACGTGTGGAGCAAAACATAGCAATGTAGAGAATTTTGCAACATAGTCTTCAATATTCAAATTTCTCTGCTTCAGATTAGCAAACTCTGCACCCTTATCTTTGCGGTAAGACACCGGAAAGAATCGTTGATAGAATTCAGTTTTGAAGACTGTCCAGGTGAGTACTGTTCCTCTACGCTCCAGAGCCTTCTGAGTCGTGAACCACCAGCTCTTCGCAACCTCATGAAGTTGGTGCCCAATCAGTCTGACTCTCCGCTCATCACCATAGTCAAGTGAATCAAACAACATCTCCATATCATCAAGCCATCCTTCACATTCGACTGCATTCTCAGTACCTTTTAAGGTTGGCGGCTTGTAAGATTGAAATCTTTTCAACAACGTTTCCATTGGTGTAGGAGACATATTCGTCATATCTCGAGAGGTACTTCCCTGTTCATTACTCGGAATTGCAGTAACTTGAGGCACTGTCGGAGGTACCACTGTTTGTTCAGGCAGAGGATGCACTGTCTGCTCTGGCCTAGGAGTAGGAACCTGTGGTCTGAGAGGAGGTCGGCCTGGTCGTCGAGACATATCTGATTATCAAAAGGGTTAGGATACCAGAATCATCAAATCTATTTCAGTCCTCCTCTGATCATCTTACCTCTGATCAAGACTCGGTTCTGATTCACTCGTAAATAAATAATCGAGGTATTCAGATAGCACATGCTTCCAATCAACTCAGATAATCAGGTAGCATGTCGTAAACAACAGATCACATGCTTTTATCATGTCAGATAGTGCAATAAGCATGCGTTTTTAATCATCATAAATCATACTTTCAAATAAAATAAATACAACATACTGTAATAAAATACTTGAAAGTAAAACATGCTAGCATTTATAACATGTAAGTCAAGCATGTAATAAACCATAGCATAATAAATAAGTAAGCAAGGAAGAAGACTCGATCTACCCCACTCGCTATCTATCTTAGTCCAAAATTTTCTCGCTCTGATACCACCTGTTGTGACGACCCGAGTTCTAATCTCTCATTAATCAAAACATTACAAAGACTAGACAAAGAATCAATGTCTAAACAAAGTAAAATTTTTTTTTTTTTAAATTTGAGCACCTCGCTCGATCGGTGAAAAGCTGCCGATCGAGCGAGCACCTTGGCCCAACTCTCGGCTGCAATCAATATGTGGCCTCTCTCGATCTGCAATATTTCACCGATCGAGCGAGCCATAATCTCCAAGCTTTCTGTCCCTGCAACGATGGCCTCGCTCGATCCGTGATATTTCACCGATCGAGCGAGCACATTTCCAGAAAAAGGAACAGAAACTTTTGCTGTCAAAATGTGTTCTTCCATACCTTTTTCATCTACTATCAACTTATACAAAGCCTATTCCACACTATAAGCTAGCATGCATTCTTAAATATAATAAAGTTGATAGGAATAAATCATCACAAGGCCTTAAAATCATCTCAATATAAACTCATATAACATACAAGATTCATTGCTATAGAAAAGGCATTAAGCTACAACAACATGTTGTCTCAAGGATTTACACATCATCTCAAATCCTATATACATCAACAAGACAACAACTTAATCACCAACAAGTCTTGGTACAAATAGCTCTAACATGTTCATGTTTATGAAACTCAACACTATCATTGACAGCTCACACAAACCATCTAAACTCGGATCATCACGCTATTCTTTTCATCCCTTGTTCTTCAAGTTCGCTTTTGCCCTGTTCCACTTCCGCCTATTGCCATGTCACATACAACACAACAATAGCCGGATAACTCCGGTGAAAAATATATTTCCCAGTAAAAACAACTAAACATGCATAGCAAATATATATCAAAATCATGATATAAAATAAAAACAATGCATGTTTTAAAACAAGGTTCTCTAACAATTCTCTCATTTCTTCGGTTGGGATCCCGAGAAGAAGATATCATAACTAACCACCGACTCTCCCGATCGAGGTGGGGCTACTTATCTTCCTTCTCTAGACTTTGAAGCCACTACATATGCATTTCAGATGCTAGGCTACGTCAACCACCCAGGCCATACATATATAATCCCTCAAATCGTCTATTTGAACGTATCTGTTCATTTCAAAATCAAGGAATAAGTCTTGCAAGATGAATGCAACATATATCATCATAAAAGCATCCATTAACAACAAAGACTCATTCAACAACTCATAGAAGAGCATATAAAAGCAATTAAGCAAATAATTATGTGATTTATGGAACTCGATACAAACCATCTCGAGTTATAATCCCATTCAAATAATAGTCCACTTTTACCTTTCAAATGTGAGGTTTAAGGTGTCTTCTAGCTTGTCAAAATCTGTACAAGTATCAACCATAAACCTATCTCAAAATCTGCTCAATTTTCAACCCAAACTTCAAGGCAAAATGCTACCAACTTTGTGCTTTCTTCTATCGATTCGAAGTCGACGTTCTCAAGCTCGATGGCCCTTGTTTATAAGCTGAAACCACAACACAATTGCCAAAGAACATCAGCTTAAGCTCATCTCAATAGCAGCTCAAGCATAAGATATTAAAACACTTCAAATCATAAGTTCGACGGCATATCGGTATAAACTCGGCAATCCCGAACGCAACTATAACATTATAACATTCATATCAACTGTATATCAGTCCAAACTCAGCATATCAGCAAATATATAGATCAAATCATAGCTGGAAAATCATAAGAACATGATACAACAATCATTCCTCAACCCAACTTCAATAAAACAAGGTATAGAAATTCATCAACACCATTCATACAAACTTCTGATCTCTGTCAATTTCAAATTCCCAAATCATGATGAAATAAGAGAAAACTTACATCAAATCAAAGGTCTCGTTGCAAGGATTCCAGAACATCTTTTGGAATCAAAATCGGATACTCGAAACTCAAGATATGGCGATTGGAAGTTGAAGAAATGAAACTTGAAAGTTCTTTTGCTCTCTCTCGGTTCTTGCCTCTAAAAATCTGATGTACATGGTTGAATCACACGTGAATAATCAGAAATATAACAAGTGTCCAGTTCATTTTCAACTATTTGCATTTTAGCCCCTCAAGACTTCAATAATTGCAATTCAGTCCTCAATTTCTCATTTCATTCAATTTCAATCCTAAATAATTTAAGAATATTAGAATTTAATTCAAAACTCCAAATATTCCAAAATTAAATATTCTCGAATTAAAATTAAATAATTTCGGGAGTTACATAATTTCAATCCGATAAACTCAAATCAACCAATCTTCAACCAAAACAATCCAATTCCAACAAATCATAAAAACTCAACTTTCAAAAATCCTTTCAAAAATCATTACAAATCCGAACGACGCTCTATTTCGAAACCGACAGATAATAAACGATCAGAACTCTGCCAAGAACAACATACTCAACTCTCGAACAATTCTAACAACATCCGAAAAATAGAATGAATCTGATCGTAGAAAAACTTACGATAGAACGAAGCTCTCGCAGCCGTGATCGCTAATCTGCCTTCAGAAATAAATTCTAACGGACAGATCGAGCTCGGACTGAAATCCAAAATCTTGAAGTCACGTTCGGGGAGTCTTCAATGGAGGGAGAGGCGTTGGAGGTGATGAAGAAAGGAGAAAATCATGTCAAACATGCTTAAATATCTAATAATGTCCAAAATTGCATTTTAGTCCCTAAAAAATCCAGTCGGCTTTTGAACTCTGTAATCTACGATTATCTCAAATAAATTCGATTAAGATAAAATCGGGGCATTACAATTCTCCCACTCTAAGAAAAGATTTCGTCCTCAAAATCAAACACGGTTCCAACACGAACTCTGTCTCTAAAAATTACTCCTACAAGTCCGTCAATCCAAAGTCGACTCATTCTCATCAGAATTCCTCCTATACTTCGTCACAAATTGAATTATCTCTGGCTCCACTCATGATACACATAAAATTCATCTCGAATAACAGGGATTTTCATCTCTTCTAAAGGTTGACTTGTCTGATTTGGCTGTCCGTCGTTATGAGGATATCGAACTGAATAATTTGAAATCAGACAAAAAAATTCTCTTCGAAGTCTATGCCGAAAGAACGAGTGTATCGAGAATCTCTGTCTAAACTGACAGACTTCAGCAAAACATGACACCTGACGACTTCTGACAAGGTATCAATCCTCTGGTCTTGACTAAAAGTCATTCTGTACGGAATACGGTAGCAGATTCCAACAATCGGTCAATCAAAATCAGATAGTAGATAAAATAAAAACAGTTCAGAAAATCAATTGCGGCATACAAATCCTCAGATAAAGATTCGTACTCAGAAATCTCATACAATCTAATCCTCTTCTATGCCTCTCCAAATCAGTTCCGTCTGTGAAAACAATTACTCCATCTTTTAAGATTAGAACAGATCGCGTGAATTTCCTCATAAGACAAAAGAAAACAGATCTTCTAATCAATAAGATCGCTGCGAGCTCAAAGTCCAGATTCAGACATCGAGTCTCGAACGTCTTCAGCTGTCTCGATGTTCAAGCAATAAGTGATCGTTCTGAACAAAAATATATGTCTCAAATCTCAATAAGAATATGTGTAATGCACTGAAGTTCATCAGTACAGAAAGAATAAATAATGCTGAATGCTGATCAATTTCTTCTTCAAATCAATAAGATAAATTTCAGATAGAAGAACATATCTGCTGAGTAATCGGCTTCACAAACGATAAAATTCCTCAAAGAATCTGTGATAGAACTCATAAATCTTCAAATATCTGGTAAGAACGTCGATCTAGATTAATATAAATCGGTTCTAGTCTTGAGGTGATCCACTGAAATTCCATCTTCAGATATAAAAGATCGAGGAAAGGCAACTCGATCATATCAGAAATCAGAAGTCGATAGAATAGCATAACTGCTCGACATGCAATCTATAAACAACTCTCGAAGAGTCTGAAAGATCAGTACGACTCTTCGAATGGATAAGAATTTCATCGATAATAAGAATCACAAATTCATCTAAATATCTCTGGAATATTCGGCCCCTACATTCATAACACTGAAGGAAAGTTTCCAAATCAAACAGCAAGACAAAATTCATAGAGACCATACCTCGTTCTGAGTCCGGTCTGAGGAATATGATATTCTGATCTCAATTCCAAACTGAAGTCAATCTGAATTCTGACGAATCAGAATCAAACGGCATAACTATAAACTCATAGTGGCCATACCTAATTCTGAAAGCAGTTTTCGGAATATCAGAATCTCTAACTCTCAGCTGATGGTATCCAGATCTCAGATCGATCTTGGAATACACAGAAGAACCCTGCAACTGGTCAAATAAATCATCAATACGAGGCAAAGGGTATTTGTTCTTTACCGTTGCCTTGTTCAGTTGCCGGTAGTCGATACACAATCTCATTGAACCATCTTTCTTTCTGACAAACAGTACTGGAGCTCCCCAAGGAGAAACACTGGGTCAAATGTATCCCTTGGCCAGTAAATCTTCTAACTGATCTTTCAACTCTTTCAATTCCACTGATGCCATTCGATAAGGTGCTTTAGAAAGCGGTGCAGTACCTGGCATCAGTTCTATGTTGAAATCAATCTCACGGTACGGAGGTAGTCCTGGAATCTCATCAGGGAAAACATCCACAAATTCACTAACCACTGGCAAATCAGCCAGATTCGGGCTAGCTTTTAAAACATCAACTGTATAAACAATAAATCCCTCCGCTCCTTTCTGCAAAAGTCGGGTCATAGATAATACAAAAATCAAAGGAATCTTAGCATGAGAACCCTTACCATAAAACTTCCATTCTCCAGCCATCTCAGGTCTGAACCTCACCACTTTCTGAAAACAGTCTACGGTAGCTCTGTACTTGGTTAGCATATCAATTCCGATAATGCAGTCAAAATCAGACAAACCAAGCACAATACAATCTATCTCTATTTCATTACCGTCATACTGTAATAAAAAATTCTTAACTGTCTGAATTGATATAAGACCTCTCCCCAAAGGAGAAGAGACAGATACAACATCAGGTAAAGATTCAACAGGCAAAGCATGTAATGACACAAACCGTTCAGATATAAATGTATGGGATGCACCTGTATCTATCAATACATAGGCAGGATAACCATAAAGAGAACAGTTACCTGCAATAACATCATCCGGTGCTCCCTGTGCCTGTTCCTCTGTCAGTGCAAAGACATGAGCCTGTTGTCTCGAAGGCTGGCTACCTGTCTGACTCCCTCCTGGCCTTGGTTGTTGCTGTGGGTGTAGTGGTTGGAAGGAATGGACAGATGAGGCTTGCTTCGCAGGTTGAGCCACTGATCGTGATGACTCTGTACCTCGTGACTGTCCGGAACCCCTTTGAGGGCACACTCTCGCAAAATGTCCCGGCTGATGGCATATATGGAAACTCCCAAATATGCCTCGGCACTGATCAGTCGGATGACTTCCACCACAACTGTTACAAACCATTCCAAACTTCGGTTTTGACCCACTCAAACTCGAAGAACTGCTCCCAGACCTCTTAAACTGCTTTCCTCGAGCTTGCCAAAATTTCTTCTTGCCACTGCTACTGCCACCGCTTTCAAACCGAGGAGGTTGTTGTGAAATTGGAGTTGAAGATTGTGGCTGTCTCGGAGGTTGAATAGAATACAAAGCTCCTCGCTGTTGTATCAAACCAGCTTCTGCTCCTTTGGCACTATTCAATGCATCAGCAAATGTATTTGGTCGCCTTGTGTTCACCAAAGTAAATACCTCTGGATTCAGTCCATTAATGAACTGATCAGCCATAGCCTCATCACTGTCGGCAACGTGTGGAGCAAAACATAGCAATGTAGAGAATTTTGCAACATAGTCTTCAATATTCAAATTTCTCTGCTTCAGATTAGCAAACTCTGCACCCTTATCTTTGCGGTAAGACACCGGAAAGAATCGTTGATAGAATTCAGTTTTGAAGACTGTCCAGGTGAGTACTGTTCCTCTACGCTCCAGAGCCTTCTGAGTCGTGAACCACCAGCTCTTCGCAACCTCATGAAGTTGGTGCCCAATCAGTCTGACTCTCCGCTCATCACCATAGTCAAGTGAATCAAACAACATCTCCATATCATCAAGCCATCCTTCACATTCGACTGCATTCTCAGTACCTTTTAAGGTTGGCGGCTTGTAAGATTGAAATCTTTTCAACAACGTTTCCATTGGTGTAGGAGACATATTCGTCATATCTCGAGAGGTACTTCCCTGTTCATTACTCGGAATTGCAGTAACTTGAGGCACTGTCGGAGGTACCACTGTTTGTTCAGGCAGAGGATGCACTGTCTGCTCTGGCCTAGGAGTAGGAACCTGTGGTCTGAGAGGAGGTCGGCCTGGTCGTCGAGACATATCTGATTATCAAAAGGGTTAGGATACCAGAATCATCAAATCTATTTCAGTCCTCCTCTGATCATCTTACCTCTGATCAAGACTCGGTTCTGATTCACTCGTAAATAAATAATCGAGGTATTCAGATAGCACATGCTTCCAATCAACTCAGATAATCAGGTAGCATGTCGTAAACAACAGATCACATGCTTTTATCATGTCAGATAGTGCAATAAGCATGCGTTTTTAATCATCATAAATCATACTTTCAAATAAAATAAATACAACATACTGTAATAAAATACTTGAAAGTAAAACATGCTAGCATTTATAACATGTAAGTCAAGCATGTAATAAACCATAGCATAATAAATAAGTAAGCAAGGAAGAAGACTCGATCTACCCCACTCGCTATCTATCTTAGTCCAAAATTTTCTCGCTCTGATACCACCTGTTGTGACGACCCGAGTTCTAATCTCTCATTAATCAAAACATTACAAAGACTAGACAAAGAATCAATGTCTAAACAAAGTAAAATTTTTTTTTTTTTAAATTTGAGCACCTCGCTCGATCGGTGAAAAGCTGCCGATCGAGCGAGCACCTTGGCCCAACTCTCGGCTGCAATCAATATGTGGCCTCTCTCGATCTGCAATATTTCACCGATCGAGCGAGCCATAATCTCCAAGCTTTCTGTCCCTGCAACGATGGCCTCGCTCGATCCGTGATATTTCACCGATCGAGCGAGCACATTTCCAGAAAAAGGAACAGAAACTTTTGCTGTCAAAATGTGTTCTTCCATACCTTTTTCATCTACTATCAACTTATACAAAGCCTATTCCACACTATAAGCTAGCATGCATTCTTAAATATAATAAAGTTGATAGGAATAAATCATCACAAGGCCTTAAAATCATCTCAATATAAACTCATATAACATACAAGATTCATTGCTATAGAAAAGGCATTAAGCTACAACAACATGTTGTCTCAAGGATTTACACATCATCTCAAATCCTATATACATCAACAAGACAACAACTTAATCACCAACAAGTCTTGGTACAAATAGCTCTAACATGTTCATGTTTATGAAACTCAACACTATCATTGACAGCTCACACAAACCATCTAAACTCGGATCATCACGCTATTCTTTTCATCCCTTGTTCTTCAAGTTCGCTTTTGCCCTGTTCCACTTCCGCCTATTGCCATGTCACATACAACACAACAATAGCCGGATAACTACGGTGAAAAATATATTTCCCAGTAAAAGCAACTAAACATGCATAGCAAGCATATATCAAAATCATGATATAAAATAAAAACAATGCATGTTTTAAAACAAGGTTCTCTAACAATTCTCTCATTTCTTCGGTTGGGATCCCGAGAAGAAGATATCATAACTAACCACCGACTCTCCCGATCGAGGTGGGGCTACTTATCTTCCTTCTCTAGACTTTGAAGCCACTACATATGCATTTCAGATGCTAGGCTACGTCAACCACCCAGGCCATACATATATAATCCCTCAAATCGTCTATTTGAACGTATCTGTTCATTTCAAAATCAAGGAATAAGTCTTGCAAGATGAATGCAACATATATCATCATAAAAGCATCCATTAACAACAAAGACTCATTCAACAACTCATAGAAGAGCATATAAAAGCAATTAAGCAAATAATTATGTGATTTATGGAACTCGATACAAACCATCTCGAGTTATAATCCCATTCAAATAATAGTCCACTTTTACCTTTCAAATGTGAGGTTTAAGGTGTCTTCTAGCTTGTCAAAATCTGTACAAGTATCAACCATAAACCTATCTCAAAATCTGCTCAATTTTCAACCCAAACTTCAAGGCAAAATGCTACCAACTTTGTGCTTTCTTCTATCGATTCGAAGTCGACGTTCTCAAGCTCGATGGCCCTTGTTTATAAGCTGAAACCACAACACAATTGCCAAAGAACATCAGCTTAAGCTCATCTCAATACCAGCTCAAGCATAAGATAGTAAAACACTTCAAATCATAAGTTCGACGGCATATCGGTATAAACTCGGCAATCCCGAACGCAACTATAACATTATAACATTCATATCAACTGTATATCAGTCCAAACTCAGCATATCAGCAAATATATAGATCAAATCATAGCTGAAAATCATAAGAACATGATACAACAATCATTCCTCAACCCAACTTCAATAAAACAAGGTATAGAAACTCATCAACACCATTCATACAAACTTCTGATCTCTGTCAATTTCAAATTCCCAAATCATGATGAAATAAGAGAAAACTTACATCAAATCAAAGGTCTCGTTGCAAGGATTCCAGAACATCTTTTGGAATCAAAATCGGATACTCGAAACTCAAGATATGGCGATTGGAAGTTGAAGAAATGAAACTTGAAAGTTCTTTTGCTCTCTCTCGGTTCTTGCCTCTAAAAATCTGATGTACATGGTTGAATCACACGTGAATAATCAGAAATATAACAAGTGTCCAGTTCATTTTCAACTATTTGCATTTTAGCCCCTCAAGACTTCAATAATTGCAATTCAGTCCTCAATTTCTCATTTCATTCAATTTCAATCCTAAATAATTTAAGAATATTAGAATTTAATTCAAAACTCCAAATATTCCAAAATTAAATATTCTCGTATTAAAATTAAATAATTTCGGGAGTTACATAATTTCAATCCGATAAACTCAAATCAACCAATCTTCAACCAAAACAATCCAATTCCAACAAATCATAAAAACTCAACTTTCAAAAATCCTTTCAAAAATCATTACAAATCCGAACGACGCTCTATTTCGAAACCGACAGATAATAAACGATCAGAACTCTGCCAAGAACAACATACTCAACTCTCGAACAATTCTAACAACATCCGAAAAATAGAATGAATCTGATCGTAGAAAAACTTACGATAGAACGAAGCTCTCGCAGCCGTGATCGCTAATCTGCCTTCAGAAATAAATTCTAACGGACAGATCGAGCTCGGACTGAAATCCAAAATCTTGAAGTCACGTTCGGGGAGTCTTCAATGGAGGGAGAGGCGTTGGAGGTGATGAAGAAAGGAGAAAATCATGTCAAACATGCTTAAATATCTAATAAAGTCCAAAATTGCGTTTTAGTCCCTAAAAAATCCAGTCGGCTTTTGAACTCTGTAATCTACGATTATCTCAAATAAATTCGATTAAGATAAAATGGGGGCATTACAATTCTCCCACTCTAAGAAAAGATTTCGTCCTCAAAATCAAACACGGTTCCAACACGAACTCTGTCTCTAAAAATTACTCCTACAAGTCCGTCAATCCAAAGTCGACTCATTCTCATCAGAATTCCTCCTATACTTCGTCACAAATTGAATTATCTCTGGCTCCACTCATGATACACATAAAATTCATCTCGAATAACAGGGATTTTCATCTCTTCTAAAGGTTGACTTGTCTGATTTGGCTGTCCGTCGTTATGAGGATATCGAACTGAATAATTTGAAATCAGACAACAAAATTCTCTTCGAAGTCTATGCCGAAAGAACGAGTGTATCGAGAATCTCTGTCTAAACTGACAGACTTCAGCAAAACATGACACCTGACGACTTCTGACAAGGTATCAATCCTCTGGTCTTGACTAAAAGTCATTCTGTACGGAATACGGTAGCAGATTCCAACAATCGGTCAATCAAAATCAGATAGTAGATAAAATAAAAACAGTTCAGAAAATCAATTGCGGCATACAAATCCTCAGATAAAGATTCGTACTCAGAAATCTCATACAATCTAATCCTCTTCTATGCCTCTCCAAATCAGTTCCGTCTGTGAAAACAATTACTCCATCTTTTAAGATTAGAACAGATCGCGTGAATTTCCTCATAAGACAAAAGAAAACAGATCTTCTAATCAATAAGATCGCTGCGAGCTCAAAGTCCAGATTCAGACATCGAGTCTCGAACGTCTTCAGCTGTCTCGATGTTCAAGCAATAAGTGATCGTTCTGAACAAAAATATATGTCTCAAATCTCAATAAGAATATGTGTAATGCACTGAAGTTCATCAGTACAGAAAGAATAAATAATGCTGAATGCTGATCAATTTCTTCTTCAAATCAATAAGATAAATTTCAGATAGAAGAACATATCTGCTGAGTAATCGGCTTCACAAACGATAAAAATTCCTCAAAGAATCTGTGATAGAACTCATAAATCTTCAAATATCTGGTAAGAACGTCGATCTAGATTAATATAAATCGGTTCTAGTCTTGAGGTGATCCACTGAAATTCCATCTTCAGATATAAAAGATCGAGGAAAGGCAACTCGATCATATCAGAAATCAGAAGTCGATAGAATAGCATAACTGCTCGACATGCAATCTATAAACAACTCTCGAAGAGTCTGAAAGATCAGTACGACTCTTCGAATGGATAAGAATTTCATCGATAATAAGAATCACAAATTCATCTAAATATCTCTGGAATATTCGGCCCCTACATTCATAACACTGAAGGAAAGTTTCCAAATCAAACAGCAAGACAAAATTCATAGAGACCATACCTCGTTCTGAGTCCGGTCTGAGGAATATGATATTCTGATCTCAATTCCAAACTGAAGTCAATCTGAATTCTGACGAATCAGAATCAAATCTGGAAGCTCATTATGCTATAACATCATCTGCAAGATCTATAACCACTGGTGTATCAACCAGATCGGGTTAAATCCAGTACACCGACTGAAAACATCTAGCATTCTTCAGCAAATTCCGGAGTATTTCCACTTGTCTAACGATTCAGTTCTGAATCTAGAAACTTTTGAAAAGATTCCTTAGTTGCACTATACTTCGTTAAAGTAGCTCAACGGATAATAAACTCGAAATCCGATAACCCCAAGTATCAAACTGTCCATTCTAATTTTAATCCCATTGAATCAAGAGTTGCTACTAAGGTAACCCAAAAACTCAACAATTAGGGAATGCATCAACTAGATTCCTCGAAAGAATTTAAGGGACCTCACCCAAATATATCAGTCATAAAAGCAGAAAACCGAAATTCGAACGATTACCTGTACTATCATCTCCAGGTGCAGTCCGAATCTGCTGATCCTCAAAAAGAGCAAAGACTAAAGTCTGTTGCATCGGAGGTTGATGCATATTTTAATTAAACAAATTCCAATAAATAGTTGTATCTTGATTCTCTAATTCTTTCTTCTTCGAGAACCACCAACTTCTCGCAAAGCCTTGAAGTTGAATACAACTAATCGAGTTCTACGGTCATACCTGTAGTCGAAAGAGTCATTATCTGATCGATTCTAATAACCAGCTTTCACATCCCGCGGTATTCTCTGACTCTACCAAGTCGGCGGTTAAAACGACTGAGATCTCATCAATAATGCTTTCATCTATTACGGATAGATATCCATCTGATCAGTCGCAGTACCACTCTATCCAGTTCGGATTCTATGCAGTTCGATTCCTGTTCAATATACATCAAGAACGTATATCTCATGCTCAAGAGAGTTATGACACAAATACCTCAATATTCCATCATTCGGCGTCCAAAACCTCTTTCTCGAATAATTCAACCATCTCGAGAAAATTCGAATTAGATCCAGGAACCCATGCAATTGATATCTCAAGTAAATCATGCTTTAGAATTTTAAATCACATAATCATGTAATTCAAATAATTTTTCAATAATAAAGGATGCTCGCATGGTATTTAATAAATCAATTAAATAACTCAGTCACATGCGAGAATTCAATTCATGCGGACTTGATCTACCCCGCTCACTCTAATTCAGTCCAAGGAACTTATCGCTTTGATACCACTTAATGTGAGACCTCGATTCTAATCATCTAATCTTGGGATAAACAATTATTAAGAAAACAAGAACAAAGATTAAAAGCAAAGGAATTTTTTTTTTGTGAGTAGTGCTTCGCTCGATCGGTAACATCTTACCGATCGAGCGGAAAAGTTTTCAGAAAAATAGAAACTTGACTATAACTCACTCTCTCGATCGGTAACATCTTACTGATCGATCGGTGACAGTTCTGAACTAATAATACAACATAAAACTTGTCCAAAATACAAATCGAGTTCGAATTACAATTCGACTTCTAAACACCAAGGCCTCACTCTATCAACTCGACCACCTAGCCATGCGATCTCTGACTCTGTCCTTCCCCACCTGTTGCCAAGAACACATACAAAGACAAGACAACAACCGGATAATCCGGTGAGAATAAAATTCCCAATAAAAGAGACAAACATGCATATCAAATAATATATCAAAACATGATATATATATACAAGAAAAGCAATTCAAAAAATCATCTCAAAACTCAATTCAAATGCATAATGCAATGCATGTCTTTAAAATCTAGGATTATCAAGTCCGGATAATCAAGAAATTGTTGCTTTTGCTTTTGGGGATCCCGAGGATGAGATCATGTAAACAACTCACCGACTCTCTCGATCGAGGTGGTGCTACATATCTCCATCCTATAGAATTTGGTGCGACTATAAGGAGTATGCTAGCACTAGGCGAACCTCTACGCCTAGGCCACTCTCTTAAAAGTCCCCAAAACATCTAACATCAAAGGGCCGTCCTGCCCGATAAAATCAAGAATTATTGGCTCAAGATGAATGAATGCAAAACATAACTCATTCAATAAATTCAAGTAAATCAATTAACATGCAAGTATGTGATTTCTCCGAAACACTCGAATCAAGTCGGATTCGAGTTACTCGTTACATTCCAATCTATGTCGTCTTATACCTCTTTCAAACATCGATGCTCCAACCTGGAAACAACAACAATACTCATTCAAGATTCAATCAAACTTCCTAGTCGATAATAAGAAAGTCGATACTATATCGGCTACAATCTTCAAAGAGATTCAACTCCTGAAATCTCACAACTCAACGGCCTTCGAACGAATCTATACGGAGGCAAGAGAAGATCAACAACGACGATCAAACTCAATAGCCAAATATCATCAATTCACAACGGTTCAAAATCCCAATTTCAAACCGACGGCATAACGACTATATTCTAATAAACCAGAAACGCAGACATCATAATATAAATCCGATAAACTCAAATCAACCAATCTTCATCCAAAAAAATATAATTCCAACAAATCATAAAAACTCAACTTTCAAAAATCCCTTAAAAAATCATAACAAATTCGAACGACGCTCTATTTCGAAACCGACAGATAATAAACGATCAAAACTCTGCCAAGAACAACATACTCAACTCTCGAACGATTCTAACAACATTCAAAAAATAGAATGAATCTGATCGTAGAAAAACTTACGATAGAACAAAGCTCTCGCAGCCGTGATCGCTAATCTACCTTCAGAAATAAATTCTAACGGACGGATCGAACTCGGACTGAAATCCAAGAGCTTGAAGTCATGTTTGGGGAGTCTTCAATGGAGGGAGAGGCGTTGGAGGTGATGAAGAAAGGAGAAAATCAAGTCAAACATGCTTAAATATCTAACAAAGTCCAAAATTTTGTTTAGTCCCTGAAAAATCCAAAATTTGCAAAAAGGACCCTGATCAAAATCAAGTCGGCTCTTGAACTCTGTAATCTCCAATTATCTCAAATAAAGTCGATTAAGATAAAATCAGGGCATTACAATTCTCCCCCTCTAAGAAAAGATTTCGTCCTCAAAATCAAACACGGTTCCAACACGAACTCTGTCTCTAAAAATTACTCCTACAAGTCCATCAATCCAAAGTCGACTCATTCTCATCAAAATTCCTCCTATACTCCGTCACAAATTGAATTATCTCTGGCTCCACTCATGATACACAGAAAAATCATCTCGAATAACAGGGATTTTCATCTCTTTAAAAGGTTGACTTGTCTGATTTGGTTGTCCGTTGTTATGAGGATATCGAACTGAATAAGTTGAAATCAGACAACAAAATTCTCTACAAAGTCTATGCCGAAAGAACGAGTGCATCGAGAATCTCTGTCTAAACTGACAGACTTCGGCAAAACATGACACCTGTCGACTTCTTACAAGGTATCAATCCTCTGGTCTTGACTAAAAGTCATTCTGTACGGAATACGGTAGCAGATTCCAACAATCGGTCAATCAAAATCAGATAGTAGATAAAATAAGAATAGTTCAGAACATCAGTTGCGACATAAAAATCCTCAGATAAAGATTCGTACTCAAAAATCTCATACAATCTAATCCTCTTCTATGCCTCTCCAAATCAGTTTTGTCTATGAAAACAATTACTCCATCTTTTAAGATTAGAACAGATCGCGTGAATTTCCTCATAAGACAAAAGAAAACAAGACTTCTAATCAATAAGATCGCTGCGAGCTCAATGTCCAGATTCAGACATCGAGTCTTGAGCGTCTTCAGCTGTCTCGATGTTCAAGCAATAAGTGATCCTTCTGAACAAGAATATGTCTCAAATCTCAATAAGAATATGTGTAATGCACTGAAGATCATCAGTACAAAAAGAATAAAGAATGCTGAATGCTGATTAATTTCTTCTTCAATTCAATAAAATAAAGTTCAGACAGAAGAACATATCTGCTGAGTAATCGACTTCACAAACGATAAGAATTCCTTAAAGAATCTGTGATAGAACTCATAAATCTTCAAATATCTGGTAAGAACGTCGATCAATATTAATATAAATCAGTTCTAGTCTTGAGGTGATCCACTGAAATTCCATCTTCAGATATAAAAGATCGAGGAAAGGCAACTCGATCATATAAGAAATCAGAAGTTGATAGAATAGCATAATTGCTCGACATGCAATCTGTAAACAACTCTCGAAGAGTCTGAAAGATCAGTACGACTCTTCGAATGGATAAGAATTTCATCGATAAGAAGAATCACGAATTCATCTAAATATCTCTAGAATATTTGGCCCCTACATTCATAACACTGAAGGAAAGTTTCCAAATCAAACAGCAAGACAAAATTCATAGAGACCATACCTCTTTCTGAGTCTGGTCTGAGGAATATGATATTCTGATCTCAATTCCAAATTAAAGTCAATCTGAATTCTGACGAATCAGAATCAAATCTGGAATCTCATTATGCTATAACATCATCTGCAAGATCTACAACCACTGGTGTATCAACCAGATCGGGTTAAATCCAGTACACCGATTGAAAACATCTAGCATTCTTCAGCAAATTCCGGAGTATTTCCACTTGTCTAACGATTCAGTTCTGAATCTGGAAACTTTTGAAAATATTCCTTAGTTTCACTATACTTCGTTAAAGTAGCTCAATGGATAATAAACTCGAAATCCGATAACCCCAAGTATCAAACTGTCCATTCTAATCCTAATCCCATTGAATCAAGAGTTTCTACTAAGGTAACCCAAAAGCTCAACAATTAGGGAATGCATCAACTAGATTCCTCGAAAGAATTTAAGGGACCTCACCCAAATCTATCAGTCATAAAAGCAGAAACCGAAATTCGAACGATTACCTATACTATCATCTCCAGGTGCAGTTCGAATCTGCTGATCCTCAAAAAGAGCAAAGACTAAAGTATGTTGCATCGGAGGTTGATTCATATTCTGATTAAACAAATTCCAATAAATAGTTGTATCTTGATTCTCTAATTCTTTCTTCTTCGAGAACCACCAACTTCTCGCAAAGCCTTGAAGTTGAATACAACTAATCGAGTTCTATGGTCATACCTATAGTCCAAAGAGTCAATTATCTAATCGATTATAATAACTAGCTTTCACATCCCGCGGTATTCTCTGACTCTTCCAAGTCGGCGGTTAAAACGACTGAGATCTCATCAATAATGCTTTCATCTATTACGGATAGATATCCATCTGATCAGTCGCAGTATCACTCTATCCAGTTCGGATTCTATGCAGTTTGATTCCTGTTCAATATACATCAAGAACGTATATCTCATGCTCAAGAGAGTTAGGACACAAATACCTCAATATTCCATCATTCGGTGTCCAAAACCTCTTTCTCGAATAATTCAACCATCTCGAGAAAATTTGAATTAGATCCAGGAACCCATGCAATTGATATCTCAAGTAAATCATGCTTTAGAATTTTAAATCACATAATCATGTAATTCAAATAATTTTCCAATAATAAAGGATGCTCGCATGGTATTTAATAAATCAATTAAATAACTCAGTCACATGCGAGAATTTAATTCATGCGGACTCGATCTACCCCGCTCACTCTAATTCAGTCCAAGGAACTTATCGCTTTGATACCACTTAATGTGAGACCTCGATTCTAATCATCTAATCTCTGGATAAACAATTCTTAAGAAAACAAGAACAAAGATTAAAAGCAAATGAATTTTTTTTGTGAGTAGTGCTCCGCTCGATCGGTAAGATCTTACCGATCGAGCGGGCAAGTTTTCAGAAAAAAAAAAAAAAAAACTTGTCTAAAACTCACTCGCTCGATCGGTAACATCTTACCGATCGATCGGTGACAGTTCTGAACTAATAATACAACAAAAAACTTGTCCAAACTCAATCCAAATCATGCATAAAGCAATACATAATTCATCTAAACATCATACATAGATCCAAACAAGATAGTTCCAAAGTTATCGTCCATTCCAAACTATTAGAACATGCTTTCAATCTAAGTTTACAATCCAAAATACAAATCGAGTTCGAATTACAATTCGACTTCTAAAACACCAAGGCCTCACTCTATCAATTCGACCACCTAGCCATGCGATCTCTGACTCGGTCCTGCCCCACCTGTTGCCAAGCACACATACAAAGACAAGAAAACAGCCGGATAATCCGGTGTGAATACAATTCCCAGTAAAAGAGACAAACATGCATATCAAATAATATATCAAAACATGATATATATATATATACAAGACAAGCAATTCCAAAAATCATCTCAAAACTCAATTCAAATGCATAATGCAACGCATGTCTTTAAAATATGGGATTATCAAGTCCGGATAATCAAGAAATTGCTGCTTTTGATTTTGGGGATCCCGAGGATGAGATCACATAAACAACTCACCGACTCTCCCGATCGAGGTGGTGCTACGTATCTCCATCCTCTAGACTTTGGTGCGACTATAAGGAGTATGCTAGCAAAAGGCGAACCTCTACGCCAAGGCCACTCGCTTAAAAGTCCCCAAAACATCTAACATCAAAGGGTGTCCTGCCCGCTAAAATCAAAATTATTGGCTCAAGATGAATGAATGCAAAACATAACTCATTCAATAAATTCAAGTAAATCAATTAACATGCAAGTATGTGATTTCTCCGGAACACTCGAATCAAGTCGAATTTGAGTTACTCGTTCCATTCCAATCTAAGTCGTCTTATACCTCTTTCAAACGTCGATGCTCCAACCTGAAAACAAGAACAATACTCATTCAAGATTCAATCAAACTTCGTAGTCGATAATAAGAAAGTCGATACTATACCGGCTGCAATCTTCAAAGAGATTCAACTCCTGAAATCTCACAACTCAACGGCCTTCGAACGAATCTGTACGAAGGCAAGAGAAGATCAACAACGACGATCAAACTCAATAGCCAAATATCATCAATTCACAACGGTTCAAAATCCCAATTTCAAACCGGCGGCATAACGGCTATATTCTAATAAACCAGAAACGCAGAAAACATAATATCAATCCGATAAACTCAAATCAACCAATCTTCAACCAAAACAATCCAATTCCAACAAATCATAAAAACTCAACTTTCAAAAATCCCTTCAAAAATCATAACAAATCCGAACGACGCTCTATTTCGAAACCGACAGATAATAAACGATCAGAACTCTGCCAAGAACAACATACACAACTCTCGAATGATTCTAACAACATCCAAAAAATAGAATGAATCTGATCGTAGAAAAACTTACGATAGAACGAAGCTCTCGCAGCCGTGATCGCTAATCTGCCTTCAGAAATAAATTCTAACGGACGGATCGAGCTCGGACTGAAATCCAAAAGCTTGAAGTCACGTTTGGGGAGTCTTCAATGGAGGGATAGGTGTTGGAGGTGATAAAGAAAGGAGAAAATCAAGTCAAACATGCTTAAATATCTAACAAAGTCCAAAATTGCGTTTTAGTCCCTGAAAAATCCAAAATTTGCAAAAAGGACCTTGATCAAAATCAAGTCGGCTCTTGAACTCTGTAATCTCCGATTATCTCAAATAAAGTCGATTAAGATAAAATCGGGGCGTTACAACAGGTGCAGTAGTAAGACGTCCACGCAGCTCGTGAAATGACTCCTCACAATTCGAGGACCAAATGAAGGTAACATCTTTCCGTGTAAGCTGTGTCAAAGGCCTGGCCAATTGTGCAAAATTCTCGATGAACCGACGGTAATAACCAGCTAAACCCAAGAAACTACGAATCTCAGCAACCGTCGTCGGACGAGACCAGTTCAGCACTGCCTGTATCTTACTTGGATCAACAGATATTGCTTCACTAGAAATCACATGACCGAGAAACACTACCTGATCAAGCCAAAATTCACACTTGCTCAATTTCGCATACAGCTGCTTCTCTCATAACGTCTGCAAAACAATCCTCAGATGTTGTGCATGCTAATCCTTGTCATGAGAATAGACAAGAATATCATCAATGAGGACGATGACAAATCTATCCAGATATTCTTGAATTACCTGATTCATCAGATTCATAAAGACTGCCGGTGCATTCGTCAAACCGAATGGCATAACCAAAAATTCATAATGCCCGTATCTGGTCCTAAAAACAGTCGTAGAAATATCTAAGTCTCGTACCCGCATCTGGTGGTATCCAGATCTCAGATCTATCTTAGATTAGACAGAAGTACCCTGTAATTGATCGAACAGATCATCAATTCGCGGAAAAGGATACTTATTCTTGATGGTGTCACGATTTAGCTGCCTCTAATCAATACATAATCACATCGATCGATCTTTCTTCTTGACAAATAACACAGGTTCTCCCCATGGAGAAACACTCGGACAAATATATCCCTTATCAAGCAGGTCCCGCAACTGCTGTTTCATTTCCCTCATCTCTGACGGTTCCAGACGATAAGGTGCTCTGGATATAGGCGTAGTCCTGGTACTAGATCAATACCAAATTCAACCTCTTGAACCGGAGGAAAACTAGGAATCTCATCAGGGAATACATCAAAAAACTCGCTGACAACCGATAGCTGATCAATACACGGACTACTCATAGACATATCAACTGCATAAATGAGGTAGCCCTCCCCACCTGACTCTAAGACATGACATGCCTTCAGAGCCGATACAAGTGGCATCGGAGGTCGCGCACCCTCACCATAAAAGTTCCAGCTATCACCCTCATCCGGATGAAACTGTACCAGACACTGATAACAATCCACAGTAGCGTGATACAAAGTCATCATATCCATTCCCAAAATACAATCAAAATCTGCCATCGCTAGAATCATTAGATTAGCAGACAACATGTGACCCTCAAATCTAGAAGGCAACCCATCACTAGACACTTAGTTACTACCTCCTGCTCCATCGGAGTAGATACAACTAAATCCATATCTAATGATACATAAGGTAATATATGTCTCTTAACAAAGCGACTAGAAATAAAGGAATGCGATGCTCCAGTATCAATTAAGACAAGTGCAGAAATACCACATAACAAAAAGGTACCTGCCAACATGCGATCGCTTCCCTCAGTAGCCTGCTCCTGAGACAGAGCAAACACCTGCCCTTGAGTCTGTGGACGGTAACCAAAAGAACTCTGTGGTGTTGGCTGCTGACGTGGAAAAGTAGAAGCCTGAGACCCAACTTGTGAACCCGATCCACTAGCAGAACTCATACGCTGAGGACAATCTCTCCGCAGATGTCCCTGCTCACCACAAATGTAACAAGCACCAGTAGCTTTCCTACATGAAGCTACAGGATGCTTCCCACCACAGTGGCTGCAAAACTCCTCCTTCTTCTTCTTCTTCCCAAAATGAAATGTACCTCGTGAGCCAGGAGAACCAGATGAAGTAGTAGTAGTAGTAGTAGTAGAAGAAGACATAGGTCAAGATTGCACAACAGATTGAGCCCTAGCCCCAAGAGATCCACTAGGCTGTCCTGGCATCATCAACAGTGCCCGCCTATTGCTGTTCTCCAATTGACGGCAACGGTTCACCAAAGTCTCATAAGATGTTGGATTATCACATACAACAACTTGTGAGTAGATATCTTGATTCAGGCCTTGCAGAAAGATATCATACTTGGACGCATCACTGTCATTGATATGAGGAATGAATGGTAGCAGATCAAGAAATCGTTGCTGATATTGATCAATAGTCATTGATCCTTGCCTCAGAGTCAGCAACTCCATAGATCGTGCCTGTCGAACTGCTGGAGGAAAATACAGTTTCTGAAACTGCAGACAGAAATCCCCCCAAGTCACCTGTCCTCTCTCCGTACGTGCCTGAGTAGCCTTGGCATCCCACCATAAGCATGCTCGATCCTCTAGAACAAATTCTAGAACTTCTAGTTTTTGTTCCTCAGTACACTCGAAAGCTCAAAATGGACTCTCGAGTTTAGACATCCAACCTCTTGCCTGTTCAGGATTCTCGCCTCCCACCTAGGGTTTCGGTCCTTCTTGCATGAACTTATTGATAGAGTAGCGACGTCTACCCTCAAGTGACGATATAGATCATCATGGTGGCGATGGTGATGATGACGATGACCACCTCCCTGGCCAACACTACCGTGACTCTCGTCAGCCATATCCTGAAAAGAATTGCACATTAAAATCCCAAATGCACAAGTATTACTTAAGACTAAAATAAATCCCAAGTACTAATTCCCAAAATCTATGCATGCTCTGATACCCAAAATGTAGTGACCCTGCATGGAATCACCTACTAACTGGCAACTAATAGCATGCATTAAACTTAATACAACAAAATACTTAACAGAGTAAAACGTGCGGAAACATAATCCATAAATTACATATCAGCTTGGTAAAATATATCCAGGCTTAATACTGTAGTGATACAACCATATCGAAAAACTTAAAAGTAAAAATTATACAGCTATATCGAATCCTACTGTATAATTAACTCCTCAAGGCTCCTACTCCCTATTCCTGCCTTGAACTAACAGCTCCATCCATCCTGCGACCTGCCCCATGAAACAGGGTGTCCAAGATAACAACTAGGGCGTGAGCGCTAACGCCCAGTACATAAACATGAGTAAACATATGTATATAATGCATGCAACATGATGACTGGTAAAGGGTCATCTGAAAAGTCATGCTCAGTACCGGCGCCACATGAGTGCTGCCACCGCGCGGATCAACCTCTGGGTGCAACCACACTCGTCTAGTACACCATAGTAGTCAGACATACATGTCCCCGCCATCGCGGTACTCTCAGTGACAGAATATCGAGTATAGAGCTGAGCGGCTCTATAATCAGGTATATCAAGGTATAGGCTCAACGTGTATATGCACATGACATATGAATATGGAAAATGGTAAATCATATATCATGCCATATAATAATGCCAAATAAATGCAACATATAAACATGTATACTAGCTGGCAATCTCAGTCAATGTGTACGTACCTCTAGGCTAGTTCAAGTAAAGTAGGATCCTAGGTTCCAAACCTATATTCAAAAGTTCACCGTATCACTACACAAGTTCTATAAGCCTTAACTAAGCTAATAAGTACTTCCAAAACTTAAATAGATTCCCGGACCATACCTTCGTCTGTAGTAAGCCCTTTGATGTCGCTGACTCTGGATGACTATAACAACTTCTTTGTTATTCCAGAATCTCACTATTACGGATAGGGCCGTCTATTAACGCTTACAATAAACTAAACACTCGGAATACTTGATTTATATCTAATTTCTCTTCCGAATGGCCCTATTTATAGGCAAAATCTGCCAGAGTTCGGAGCCTCCGAACTGGGGTTCGGGCCCTCCGAACCTGCATGCCCGACACTTGTCGAAAATCACTGATTAGTCATTTAGCTTTGCTGTCTGGGGGAGTTCGGAGCCTCCTAAGAGATGGGTTCGGATGGTCCGAACTTGGTATTTGAGTTCGGGTGGTCCGAACTCATTTCGGTGCCTCCAAACTGTCCGAGACCCCCGGGACCCTTCCTACCACTTTTAGACGTTTCGGAGCTGATTTTCCACTTATTTTCACCAAATAAGTACTCCTTAATCATTTTTTGCCACTTTTAAAATTATATGCCATATCATAGCATATAAAGTGGAACTTGGCTACTACCTTTATACGCAGCGCTCCATCTGGTGATTCTGAAGTCCTATTATGTGAGGCCTTGATTCTAATCTTCTAATCTCGGAACTAAACAACGATTCTAATACAAGAAACAAGACTAAAACAAATAAAATTTTTTTTTAAAAGGAACAGTGCCTGCTTGATCGGTAAAAACTTACCGATCGAGCGGCAGCAAAATGACTCATCCTCTGCCTCTGAACAAAGGTGCTCGCTTGATCGGTAAGATCCTATCGATCGAGCGGCACCAATTCTGCAGAAAAGAACAGATGCTGCTCAACTCATTCAAATCCAATTCTTTCAAACTAACACCATTCAACATGCAACAATCATCCAAAAATCATGCATAATCAAATACAAGGTAGTTCTAGAGTTATACATTCATCCAAACTAATAGAACATGATTTTGTTAAGGGTTTACAACACCAAAATACAACAAGTGTTTGAATACAATTCAACTCCTAAAACCAAGGGCCTCACTCTATCCTCTCAATCACCTAGCCATGCTGCCTCTGACTCGGTCCTGCCCCACTTGTTGCCAAGTACACATACAAACAAAGACAACAACCGAATAATCCGGTGAGAATACAATTCTCAATAAAAGAGACTATCATGCAATATCAACAACCATATCAAACATGATATGAATCAATTCTCACATATATCACTTCAAGTAAAATCAATCCTTCATTCAAGTACTGAATTAAAATGATATGCATGTCTTTAAAACATCTGGATTATCAGACTCAGATAATCAATAGAATTCTACTTTCTTTCTTCGGTTTGGGATCCCGAGGTTAAAATATCCAACAATCACACCGAACTCCCCTCTCGAGGTGGACGAGGCATATTTTAATCCTCTAGACTCCAGAGCATTATAGAGAGTTTATTTGACAAGGTATAAAATCTCCAACCAGGTCACTCAACTACAATCTCTAGATCGTCTAATCAAATTGAAATGAATCAAGGCTCAATATGAATGCATATGTCATCTCATGCATTCTAATATCATTTCAATCATCAATTCATGTAGGCATTCAATCATGCTTTCATTCATCAATTCAAATAATCATTCAATCATGATTCCAAATAAACATTCCATCATGATTTCAAATAAGCATTCAATCATGCAAGTATGTGAATTCTTCGGAACACTCGAATAAAGTCTAATTCGAGCTAATCGTTCCATTCAAGTCTAAGTCGTCTTTTACCTTATTCGCTTCGAAGGTACTCCAATCTGAAATCAATAATAATGATAATAATCAATATTCAATCAAATTCATTCAAAACATAATCACACTTCTTCGATTGATAAAATAAGAAATTCGATACTGTACCGACTTCAATCTTCCAAACTGACCAAAGCTACTATCTCGCAACTCTGTTGACTTCACTTCAATCTAACAGAAGAAGTCATAAGGATCAATATCGACATCCAAAAGCTCAATCAAACTCGATACGATCAAAATATTGAGCGAAGTCCAAAACTCAAACTGACGGCATAACGGCTATAAACTGATCAAATCGGAAACGCAGACAGCAAGATATCAATTCAATAAACTCATAATCATCTCAATATCATCAAAACAATTCAAATCCTTCAAATCTAAAATCTCCAATTTCGAAATAATCTTCCAAAAATCAAAACAATTCCGAACAACGCTCTATTTCAAAACCAACAGAGAATAAACGATCAAAACTCTGCCAAGATCAACATACTCCAAACTCAATCGATTCTAACAACATCCGAAAATAGAAGTCTAGTTGATCGAAGAAAAACTTACTATAAAACGAAGCTCTCACAGCCGTGATCGCTAATCTGGCTTCAAAAATAAATTCCAACGGACGGATCGAGCTCGGGAGGAAATCTGGAAGTTCGAAGAACATGGGAGGCACTACAATGGAGGGAGGAGGCGATGGGTAAGGAGATGAAGTGATGAGGAGACTAGTCAAGGCCTCCAATAATATAACAAATCCACAATTTGCATTTCAGTCCCTGAAATTTCCAAAAATTGCATTTTAGTCCCTGATCAAAATCGAATCGGCCCTCGACTTCTAAAAACTCTGATTATCTCAATAAAGTCCATTAAGATAATTTTGGGGCGTTACAATTCTCCCCCTCTTAGAATCGATTTCGTCCTCGAAATCAATCACTGTTCTATCACAAGGTCGAGGATAAAGTCAAAGGACTGCAATAAGAATTTACATCTTGGAACTAAGTCCAGAATCTTCTTCCAATCAAACTCTGAATCGTTCATCTCAAATAGTTCGACATCTCAGTCAATCAAAAAAGTCAGAAACTCTAGTCGTTTACTTCATCCATACTCCGTCCGTCTATCAAAAGTCAACTCATCGTCGTCAGAAAATTCTTCTAAACTCAGTCACAATTCGAATCATCCTACGTTCTAAACCAAGAGACAAAGGGAATTAATCTCAAAATTCAATTCGATCATCATCTACTCTCACACAACTTCTATAATGTGCCACCAAAAAATCGTCAAACTCTGTCGTTGCACGAAATTTCCACGAACATCAAGAATTCTGTCAACTAGTGCTAGATCGAGCACTACTACTCAATGAAATTCTTCTAAAGTTCGACTCATCTGATCTGGCTGTCCGTGGTTCTGAGGGTATCGAATCAAAAGTAGTTGAAATCAACAACAAAATTATCTTCCAAGTCTATGCCGAAAGAACCATAACATCAAGGATCTATGTCTAGACCGATAGACTTCGGCAATTCATGACATCTGACAACCTCTGACAAGATATCAATTCTCTGTTCTTCATAAAAATCATTATGTACAGAAAACTGTAGCGGATTCCATCAATCAATCAATCAAAATCAGACAGTATGAAATAAGAATAAATTCTTTGGTTCGAAACATCAGTTGCTGTATTCACTCCTTCTGTTAAATAGATTCAAATCAAAAATCTCAATAAGAAGAAAACCAAGTACTTCAATATCATTAGTACTGAAACTCAGAATATAGAAGAACGGATAATCAGAAATTCCATCATCAAATAAACAGATCAAAGAAATTCATTCGTTTCGCTCAGAATTTCAAACATCGAGATTAGTCTACAACCGATCGGCGTACAATTCTGAAAAGATTGTCGAAAACTCTTTACGATCAGTACAATTCTCATATCCAGAAAACAAGAATTCATCAATAAGAACTCCTAATTTCAACTCATACTTCTGAGAGATTCGGTCAACAGAAAATTCTTCAACAATACAGAAGCATTCGTCAAATCAAACGGCATGTCAAAAGTTCAAAACGGCCATACCTCAATTCGGAAACGATTTTGAGAAAGCTCACTTCACAAACTTTCTGTAGATAAAACTTCGGATCTCAAATCAGTGTCGAACTCGTTCTGACAATCGGGACCAATCTAGAAGTTCAATCCGAACAACTTCATTCATTCAATAACCACTGTCACATCAACCAGTTCAGGTTACAATTCAAAACATCAACTGTAAAGTTTCGAGAGTTCGTTTATACTATTCTGTAACAACAGTCATTCTATAGAATAAAACAATAATTCTTAGAATCGAGAATTCTTAACAGAGTATTCCATAACTCGATCAACGATACTCAGGTGACATCTCATCTCAGACTCAACAGAGTAGCCTTGCTACGAAAATCAACAAAATGCGATCTCAATTCCCTTCTGAATCTGAATAGACTGTACAACAAAAATTCGAATCGCTCTCTCTCTCTGACTGCTGACAGTTCAAAACATCAGAAACCCTACTTCGAACTTCATGCTTCCTCATCCTCTATTCGATCTGATTCCTCAATTCATCAAACATCTTCCGATCATCTGGAAGAACTCTGAATAAACTTCAAAGTGCAAATCTCTTGATACTCTGTATCAAACCGAAACATCTGGCACAACAAAAGTTATTCGCTAAAAAGGCATCAATAAAAACCTGAAACTCAAATTATACTCAGATCTGATCTATCTTCATCGGATTCTGAAAGGTCGAATCAGATTCCAGAGCGTTTTCAATCTTCTCTATCAACTCTGGTTCGAAGTCGAATGAAGGAGTCAAGATAAACATTCCATCTGTTCCAGACTCTAACAGAAGTGCAGCAATCATCTGTCAAAGAGAACAACTGAAGTAGATAAAATAAGATCAGATCATACAACTTAGGATCTTAACGGTTACCATCAGTTCTCCAGATAACAATAAAAATTCGTAGTCAGATAAATCATCCTCTAAAACTCTCTCTCCCAAAACAAAATCAGTTCGGACCGCGACAATCAAAACTTCTATCATCCTAGATCAGAATAGATTACTGAAATCTTTCAAGCAATAAGATCTCTGTGAGATTCAAATCGGAAACTAATATTTCATCTCGAGCGTCTTCAATTTCTTTGATGCTCAAGATAATACAGATTTCTTCTGAACAAGAATAAATCTCAATACTCAATAAGAAGAAGTGCAAAGCACCAAAAGGTCATCAAAGATACAACTGAATTGAAGAGAATAATCTGCTGAGTATTCGTCTAATCAACAATAAGAATTCCTCAAAGTATTCGCGATAGAACTCGCTAAATCCAAGAATCTTCAATTTCAGATAAGAACGTCGATCCAAATCAATTCATAACAGCTCTAGTCTTGAGGTATTTAATAAAATTCCATCTTCCCAAAGAAAAGATCGAGGAAGATACCACTCGGTCTCACGAGATTCAGACGTCAAAAGAATAGCATAATTGATCGACATGCAAAACTGCGAACAATTCTTAAAGAATCTGAAAGATCAGTACGGATCTTCGAAGGATAAAAGATTCATCGATAAGAATACACAAAAACTCATCTACAAACCTCTGGAAGATTCGGTTCAAAGAACTCATAAACATTGCATATGTAATTCCAATTCAATCTGTACGATTAAAATTCAAATCGGTTGTACCTCATTCCGAATTCAATCTCTGAAACTTCTTCCCTTCAGAATATCAGTCGATGATGTCTGATCTAAAATTAATGCTGAACTCATCCTCTCGACTCGGAGGCAAATCTGGAATCTCAACTAGAACAACATCAGCAAACTTAACATCTCTGTTAAAACAACCAACACGGGCTAATTGAAGACACCATCTACATACATCAAACATTCCTCCGCACCTTTCTGTAACCAACGGTAATCAACAAACAATAAGAAAGAAATTCTTAATTCAGGATTTCTTACCGGAGGAAATTCACTCATCTATCATCTCGGATCCGAATATGGAAACAATCTGAAATAAAACTCGGTTGCTCTGTACTCGGTTAATGCACTACATCGATAATAAAATCAAAAACTGATAACCGGAATATAGAACTGTTCAGTAAAATCAACTCTCATCGAAACAAAATTCAAAATTTCGAACTAAATTCACCGCAACTAATTCAGATAGTCTATAGTAGAGGAAGCATCAATCTAACTTCTCCACAAGAAGAAAAGTTGCATCAATATCTAACAGCAAAAGAGTCGAAAGACTAAAATCGAACAGTTACCTGCTTTATCATCGTCAAGAGCAGTTAGAGTCTGTGAATCCTCGAGTAAGTACCACAGTCTTTCGCAGGAATTTGGATTTAAACAAACTCTACGAAACGATCAAACCTTGTTTCTCTAAGGCTTTCTTCTTCGATATCCACCATTTTCGCAAGACCTTGCAGTTGGTAACCAATTAACTGAATCCGTCGTTCATCAGTGTAGATTAAAAGAATCAAACAACTGATCGATCTCTTCTAGTCAGCTTTCACACCCAAACTCATTCTCAGAACTCCTTAAAGTTGAAGGCTAAAGACTGAAATCTCATCAACAATGCTTCCATTATTTCGGAGTGACATCCATCAGTTCAGTCACAGAACAATTCTGTACAATCGAGTTCGCTACTAGTTGAATCCTGTTCAAAACTTTCCGAGTAGAAAATCTGATTCAAGAGGATTAGAACACAACATATCAAATACATCTATCCGGTGTCCAACAACCTCAGCTCGACATACTCATACGATCGCTAGAGTATTCAATACAACCAGTAACTCGAAACAGTTCGTATCTCAAATAATTCATGCTTTAAAATTTAAATCACATATCCAAGTAATTCAAATAATTCTCAATCATAAATCATGCTCGTATTGCATTTAATAAATCAATTAAATAACTCAAACACATGCGAGAAGCCAATTCAAGCGGACTCGATCTACCCGCTCACTCTAGTTCAGTCCAAGAGTCTTATCGCTCTGATACCACTTAATGTGAGACCTTGATTCTAATCTTCTAATCTCGGAACTAAACAACGATTCTAATACAAGAAACAAGACTAAAACAAATAAATTATTTTTTTTTTAAAAGGAACAGTGCCCGCTCGATCGGTAAAAACTTACCGATCGAGCGGTAGCAAAATGACTCATCCTCTGCCTCTGAACAAAGGTGCTCGCTCGATCGGTAAGATCCTACCGATCGAGCGGCACCAATTCTGCAGAAAAGAACAGATGCTGCTCAACTCATTCAAATCCAATTCTTTCAAACTAACACCATTCAACATGCAACAATCATCCAAAAATCATGCATAATCAAATACAAGGTAGTTCTAGAGTTATACATTCATCCAAACTAATAGAACATGATTTGGTTAAAGGTTTACAACACAAAAATACAACAAGAGTTTGAATACAATTCAACTCCTAAAACCAAGGGCCTCACTATATCCTCTCAATCACCTAGCCATGCTGCCTCTGACTCGGTGCTGCCCCACCTGTTGCCAAGTACACATACAAACAAAGACAACAGCCGAATAATCCGGTGAGAATACAATTCCCAGTAAAAGAGACTATCATGCAATATCAACAACCATATCAAACATGATATGAATCAATTCTCACATATATCACTTCAAGTATAATCAATCCTTCATTCAAGTACTGAATTAAAATGATATGCATGTCTTTAAAACATCTGGATTATCAGACTCAGATAATCAATAGAAGTCTTCTTTCTTTCTTCGGTTTGGGATCCTGAGGTTAAAATATCCAACAATCACATCGAACTCCCCTCGCAAGATGGACGAGGCATATTTTAATCCTCTAGACTCCAGAGCATTATAGAGAGTTTATTTGACAAGGTATAAAATCTCCAACCAGGTCACTCAACTACAATCTCTAGATCGTCTAATCAAATTGAAATGAATCGAGACTCAATATGAATGCATATGTCATCTCATGCATTCTAATATCATTTCAATCATCAATTCATGTAGGCATTCAATCATGCTTTCATTCATCAATTCAAATAATCATTCAATCATGATTCCAAATAAACATTCCATCATGATTTCAAATAAGCATTCAATCATGCAAATATGTGAATTCTTCGGAACACTCGAATAAAGTCTAATTCGAGTTAATCGTTCCATTCAAGTCTAAGTCGTCTTTTACCTTATTTGCTTTGAAGGTACTCCAATCTGAAATCAATAATAAGGATAATAATCAATATTCAATCAAATTCATTCAAAACACAATCACACTTCTTCGATTGATAAAATAAGAAATTTGATACTGTACCGACTTCAATCTTCCAAACTGACCAAAGCTACTATCTCGCAACTCTATTGACTTCACTTCAATCTAACAGAAAAAGTCACAAGGATCAATATCGACATCCAAAAGCTCAATCAAACTCGATACGATCAAAATATTGAACAAAGTCCAAAACTCAAACTGACGGCATAACGACTATAAACTGATCAAACCGGAAACGCAGACAACAAGATATCAATTCAATAAACTCATAATCATCTCAATATCATCAAAACAATTCAAATCCTTCAAATCTAAAATCTCCAATTTCGAAATAATCTTTCAAAAATCAAAACAATTCCGAACGATGCTCTATTTCAAAACTAACAGAGAATAAACGATCAGAACTCTGCCAAGATCAACATACTCCAAACTCAATCGATTATAACAACATTCGAAAATAGAAGTCTAGTTGATCGAAGAAAAACTTACTATAGAACGAAGCTCTTGCAATCGTGATCGCTAATCTGGCTTCAGAAATAAATTCCAACGAACGGATCGAGCTCGGGAGGAAATCTGGAAGTTCGAAGAACATGGGAGGCGCTACAATGGAGGGAGGAGGCGATGGGGAAGGAGATGAAGTGATGAGGAGACTAGTCAAGGCCTCCAATAATATAACAAATCCACAATTTGCATTTCAGTCCCTAAAATTTCCAAAAATTGCATTTTAGTCCCTGATCAAAATCGAATCGGCCCTCGACTTCTAAAAACTCTAATTATCTCAATAAAGTCCATTAAGATAATTTTGGGGCGTTACATATTCAGCCCTGGAATTGGTTAATTACTAACGCTTAATCATGCTTAACATATCATTATCTTAAAATGGAATTTGGGTTACTACAGGGGGTCCGTGCCCTTCATTTTTTGCACAAAAACAAAGTCAGTAGGGTACATGGACCCTTACCCAAATTATGCACGGGGTCCGTGCCCTGCTACAAAATTTCAAAATTTAAACATTTCAAGTTTAACAGCAATGTATGCAACTTTTGTTCAAATCTCAAACCTCATATACATGCATTTAAACTCTGTTCTAGTCATTTGAAATACATGCAATCATAAACATAAACGAGTATTCTACAAGTTTAACATATACAATGGTTCTTGTTCTTGTGCTAACATGTTTCACAAGTCATAATACATGTCCTCTTGCTTAAACCCGAGTCCTCACATGCTAAGACTCTATCCCGAGCTATCCAAGCCGATTCTGACCAGTTTCTGCCCCACCTATTTCCATGCACACATACAAAACATAGAAATAGCCGGATAACTCCGGTGAGAATAAAATCCCAGTATAAATAATAAAACATGCAATATAATAAACATGAATGCAATGCATGTTTCAAAAGAAGGCTATCAAGTCTGATATCAATCGAATATTGGTTCTTGGGATCCCAGGGAATAAAATTTTCAAAGCAATCACCAACTCACCCAATCGAGGTGATGTCAAGTATTTTATATCCCTTGACTTTGGAGCTATAGTGAGTCATCTAGCTCTAGAGGTAAATCTACATTCCGTGCTACTCAACTACATCCCTCCAAACATCATATACACTCTAGAACAATCGTCCTCTGTGTTTGTTAAGGTAGAGTTCAATATGAATGCAACATAATCTGTATGCATTAAATACTGTAAAACATCTTGAAGTCATAACCAAATAATCAACAAACAATAACAATCATCCAAAATCACATAAAAACATCTAAGAAAACAAGTATGTGATTTAAAAAGGAATACTCGAAAATCATAACTATTTCGAGCCTTCTATCCCATCTGGATTAGCTGTCATTTATACCTTTCAATGTCGAGTCTGGAAATACTTCAAATCTTTCTAAATTCTGTAGCGATGCAATTCCGAAATTCCAGAGTCGATAGCCTTTTGATCAAATCTGAAATGGATGATAATCTGAGTTCAATAACAATGTTCAACTACCATTCAATCCATGATTCAATCAAATATACAAGAATCTTGATAATTCTCGAACCGACAGCGTAACGGCTAAAAACCGGCTATCCAAATGATATCCAAGTCATTTCAACAATCATATACAATAAAACTCTCAAATATTTCAGAATGTATACGTTGAGAATCAATACCTTCAGAAATCAAAGTGCTCGAATATAGCTTCTAAAAATCATAATAAATCCGAACGACAGTCTTTTCCCGATTCGTATTCGAATACATAATCGGTGCTAGCTCGTAAACATATATAATCAAGAATAATATATTTACATCTTCAACATAGAAATAATATATGAGAGAACTCAATAAAATTTGTACCAAAACTTAGCTCTCGGAGCGGTGATCGCAGATATATATTTATCTCGAAATTCTGACGGCAGGATCACAAAATATCGGAGCTTTAACCGGATGAAAATGGCTTTGGGATCAAAGCTGAACGTCTTCTCCCTTCTTTCTGCTTCTTCACGTGAGAATGGTGATGCTATGCAATTGGAAATAATATTTATATAAGCTATTTGCAGTTTAGTCCCTACACTTTTGGCTATTTTCAATTCAGTACCCAAAAAAGCGATTTAATTCAATTTCAATTCTTATTCATTTAAGAATATTAGAATTTAATTCTAAACTCTAAATATTCCCAAATTACATATTCTAGGATTAAAATTAAATAATCTCGGGCCTTACATTTCTCCCCCTCTAAGACATGAGTTCGTCCTCGAAATCATAAATAAGCTGTATATGCAATTTGTATAAGCATAAGATAATGAAATAACAGAAAACAGAATAAGAACTCACATCAATGAAACAACTCTGGAAATCTCTGTCTCATATCTGACTCAGTCTCCCAAGTCGCTTCTTCAGTGCCATGTCGACTCCACTGAACTTTGACTAGCTGAATGGTCTTGTTTCTGAGCTGTTTATATTTGCGATCAAGAATCTGAATAGGCTGCTCAAAGTAACTGAGAGTTTCATCATGTTCTGCTTCATCAGGCTGAAGAATATGGGAAGAATCATGCTGATACTTCCGAAGCATAGAGACATGGAAGACATCATGAATACCAGACAAAGATGGAGGAAGAGCGAGCCAATAAGCAAGATCGCCTATCTTCTTGATAATCTCATATGGACCGATAAAACGTGGAGATAACTTTCCTCTCTTGACAAATCCGACTGTACCTCTAAACGGAGAAATCTTCAAGAATACTCTGTCTCCCTGATCAAAAGATAGAGGTCATCGTCTGATATTCGGATACTTCGCTTGTCTGTCCTGAGCTATTTTCATTCTTTTTTGAATAAGCTTCACCTTTTCAGTCATTTCTCGGATCATATCAGGCCCAAAGTCAGGTACTTCTGAGATATCATCCCAATATAACAATGATCTACATTTCTTTCCGTACAGTGCTTCGAATGGAGCCATCTCAATGCTTGTCTGATAGCTGTTATTATAAGAAAATTTTGCAAGTGGTAATGAATCTTGCCAACTAGTACCAAAATCTAGTACTATAGCTCTCAGCATATCCTCAAGTGTCTGAATAGTTCGCTCTGACTGTCCGTCTGTTTGAGGATAATATGATGTACTCAGATGCAATTGAGTACCAAGAGCTTGTTGCAAGCTGTGCCAAAAGTGTGATGCAAATCTAGGGTCTCGATCTGAAACGATGGATTTAGGCACATCATATAATCTTACCACTTCTCTGATGTAGATTTATGCTCTATACTTAATTCTGTATGGAATAAAACATGATGATTTTGTCAATCTGTCAATAATCACCCAAATGCCATCGCAACCTCTGGATGAATGTGGTAGTTGTGTAACGAAATCCATGGAAATGTGATCATATTTCCACTCTGGAATGGAAAAACTATGCAATAGACCACCTGGCTTTTTCCTTTTAGCTTTTACCTGTTGGCAATTCAGACATATGAATACAAATTCAGTCACATGTGACTTCATCTATTTCCACCAATACTGTAGATTCAAATCATTATACATTTTTTTGCCACCAGGATGAATACTAAATCTACTGCTATGAGCCTCTTTCAATATCTGATGTTTCAAGTCTGAAACATCTGGAACAACAATTATATTATTCACATATAAAACATCACCAGAACTGACCTGATATTCTGATTGATGTCTAGATCTGACCATCTCAATCGATTTTTGAATATTCTAATGAACTTTCTGTGCTTCTTTGATTCGTATCAACAACTCTGGCTCAGCTTTAATAGCACAAAATCTTATAGGCTGCATATCTGTCTCAAATACTAATCCAGAAATACAACAATATTCTACCATTTGAGATACACCTATCGTAGACAAGGATAAAGAACATACCTATCTACTCAAGGCATTTGCAGCTGCATTGGATTTCCCTTGATAGTATTTAATCTCGCAATAGAAATCTTTTAGTAAATCTAGCCATCTACATTGTCTCATATTCAATTTTGACTGCGAAAACAGATATTTCAAGCTTTTATGATCAGAAAAGATTTCAAACTTCTCACAATAAACATAATGTCGCCATATCATCAAAGCAAATACAATGGCTGCCAATTCAAGATCATGAATTGGGTATCTGGTCTTGTGTGGCTTCAGTTGTCTCAAGGCATAAGCAATAACATGACCTCGCTGCATAAGCACACAACCCAAACCCCTGTGAGAAGAATCACAATAAACAACAAAATCACCTGTAACTGAAGGAATCGTCAAGACAGGTGTGCTGGTATTTCTCTTCTTCAGCTCCAAGAAACTAGATTCAAAAGCTTCAGTCCAGAAATACGACATATTCTTCTGAGTCAACTGTGTAATAGGCTTGACAATGCTAGAAAAATCTTTGATAAATCGACGATAGTATCCTGCTAAGCCCATAAAACTACGTATTTCTGGTACTGATGTAGGTCTAGGCCAACTGATCACAGCCTCTACCTTGCTTGGATCCACTGAAATACCATCAGCTGAAATGATATGCCCAAGAAACACAACTTTCTGCAACCAAAACTCACATTTTGATAACTTAGAATATAATTTTTCAGTTCTCAAAGTCTGTAAGATAATTCTGAGATGTTCAGCATGATCATGCACATTCTTGGAATATATCAAGATATCATCGATAAAAATAATGACAAAGTCATCCAAATATTTCTGAAATACCGATTCATTAATCCCATAAATACTGCAGGAGCATTGGTTAAACCAAAAGGCATGATGATGAATTCATAATTTCTATTCAATATAAATGCAACACAATCTGTATGCATTAAATACTGTAAAACATCTTGAAGTTATAACCAAATAATCAACAAACAATAAAAATCATCCAAAATCACATAAAAACATCTAAGAAAACAAGTATGTGATTTAAAAGGGAATAATCGAAAATCATATATATTTCGAGTCTTCTATCCCATCTGGATTAGCTGCCATTTATACCTTTCAATGTCGAGTCTGGAAATACTTCAAATCTTGCTAAATCTTGTAGCGATGCAATTCCGGAATTCCCGAGTCGATATCCATTTGATCAAATCTGGAATGGATGATAATCAGAGTTCAATAACAATATTCAACTACCATTCAATCCATGATTCAATCAAATATACAAGAATCGCGTAATGGCTAAAAACCGGCGATCCAAACGATATCCAAATCAATTCATCAATCATATACAACACAACTCTCAAATATTTCAGCATGTATAAGTTGAGAATCAATACCTTAAGAAATCAAATTGTTCGAATATAGCTTTTAAAAATCATAATAAATCCGAACGACAGTCTTTTCCCGATCCTTCTTCGAATACATAATCGGTGCTAGCTTGTGAACATATATAATCAAGAATAATAAATTTACTTCTTCAACATAGAAATAATATATGAGAGAACTCAATAAAATTTGTACCAAAACGTAGCTCTCGGAGCGGTGATCGCAGATATATATTTATCTCAAAATTCTGACGGCCGGATCACAAAATATCGGAGCTTTAACCGGATGAAAATGGCATTGGGAACAAAGCTGAACGTCTTCTCCCTTATTTATGTTTCTTCACTTGAGAATGGAGATGCTAAGCAAGTGGAAAGAATATTTATATAAGCTATTCGCAGTTTAGTCCCTGCACTTTTGGCAATTTGCAATTCAGTCCCCAAAAAGGCAATTTAATTCAATTTCAATCCTTATTCATTTAAGAATATTAGAATTTGATTATAAACTCTAAATATTCCCAAATTACATATTCTCGGATTAAAATTAAATAATCCTGGACCTTACAATTTGTATTTGAGATTTGAAGCTAATTCATACATCCCAATAAGAATAATTTTCAAGTCTTCAATCTCACCTTTTTTGTAGTGACCCGCACCGTGATCACCAA
Organism: Henckelia pumila; assembly: GCF_033568475.1. NCBI lineage: Eukaryota > Viridiplantae > Streptophyta > Magnoliopsida > Lamiales > Gesneriaceae > Henckelia > Henckelia pumila. The sequence continues at coordinate 65,897,060 of NC_133121.1, forward strand.
TTAATCAAGAGCTTACACATGCATTTAACTTAATTAAACAATAATAAGATTGAAAAAGTAGAATAACCATAAAACAAGTTACAATCCTAAGGAAAGGAATCTCTAAATACTTAGTTATACAACCATATAGAAAATCTAGGCAGAAAACAACAACAACAGCTGATGTCAACCTGCAGCCTAAGCTCTCCTGAAACCACTCGTCTCGTCCAACCGCAAACCTGCCCTATGGAATAGGGTATCCAAACAATAGTACGAGAATGTGAGCATAAAACGCTCATCACGAGAGTATAAGTATACAAATATTATATGTGCATGAATGAAAGTGATCTGGATACCAAGACACGAGGGTCAAGAAAAAAGCTCAAAATCCGGGCCCAGGGTATATAGCACGCTGCGCCGTCTCATCAGGAGGTGGCTCCTATACCCAATGGATAAACGGTGACCTGATACTAGTACAAGTGCCCAACCGTAATGGTGACATGACACAATACTTACATATACAACCATCCACTACATGTAGGGTGAGCGCCCTAATATAGGATCAAGATGCTCATGTATGTAACATACTGTCATGACATGCTATACAGATAAAGTCATATAAAATATGAAACCACATAATACATGCATACTCAGTCTGGATATCTCAAACAGTACTTTCGTACCTTAAATACTAGGCAAGCTATACCAGCTCTAGTGTCCAAGCCTATAGTCTGCACTACAATGCAAAATACTCATTCATTATAATCTTATTCTAAAAGCCTTAACTAAGATATATCATACTACCTATTTTCTATAAGGAGCTAGAGCTATACCTTCATCCGTCGTTAGCCCATTAATGACGATTGCCCCAGAACTTGGGCACTACTCCGTTGTGACTACGGAGCACCTCGCAAACTTCCGGACCAAGCCTAGGAAGGCTGGACCCCTCAATTGGAAAAGGTTTGAGAAATCTGAATCTTGGAACCCCTATTTATAGGCCGAGATCGGACGGTCTGATCTGGGGTTCGAATGCACCGATCTCTGCATGCAGACCACATCACTGCATGCACAGTTCAAATGCTCCGAACTCTACTTCGGAGCATCCGAACCTGGTCAAAAATCCATAATTTGTCCAACTAAATCCAAATTAAATCTCTAATCCATGCTTGAACTTTTAATCTTGTAAAATATGTTGCTATTTTTGTGCCCGCAAGTGCACGGTGTCAAGTTTTAATATTTAGTGAGTAGAGTGTCGATCCCACGAGGAGTAATGTGAAAATTATTCAGTACTTGTAATTAAAATAGTCTAAACTTTATCTAAAAAATAAAATAGATAATCTTTTTTTGAAATTTTAAATAATTCAAAAATTCTAAGCAAAGCTCGCACACAATTCAGAAAAATATCAATGATAGAAAAATGTCTAGAGGATTCACCTGGTTTCGACAACAACTACTTCTCATTAATTTATTTTCATGAATTCTATTCAATTAATAAGCAAGAACACTTAATTATATTATTTCCATCTTTCGAGCAACAAATAAATTGTATCAAATAAGATTCGATTTCAATATCCCTATTAAAAATGTAGTCTTAAAGATATGTGAAAAACGATGTTCTTTCTAAGGCTCCATTAACATTATACACTCTCCCGAGCTATATAAATAGTTAACTGTGTAATTTCTAATTATCCTATTCAAAATCCCCTCTCCCGAGTGTCAGATTCCAAATAAATTTAACAAATCAATTATTAATCAAGTAATTGAAAAGTCAATCAAATCTTGAAAAAACAATTAATCTAAAAGAATTAAATCCAATAAAATCAAAAAGTTGTAAAAGTCGTCTACACCAGGCTACGTCAACCTCTAGACTAATAAACTTTAGTTCATACTCAAAATATTGTAAAAATAAATCATGTTCAGAAATCCAGACATTAATTCAATAATAATAATTTTAAAAGGAATAAAACAAATCCGAATATTCGATTCAATGTCCGGTCGATCGATCTTCGTATTTGTTGAATGATGTTCTTCAATTCCAAAAGCTCAAGCTGATGCTCTCAATTAATCTCTCTTATGCGTGTGTTTTTCTCTAAAGTGTGCGGCGACTTACCCTCTCTTATGTGCTTCAAAATCTCCTTATATAGGTGTTCAAAAATCTCACGATCAATCCCTACACTGTAGACTCCAAACTTTCCAAAACTCTGCTATTTTCCATATATGCCTAGCAGCGCAGATGCTCCTCGGATAAGCGCAGATGCACTTGTTCTCAATTCTTTTCCGCATAGGCTTAAGCGCAGATGCTCTTCTTTAATAGAGCAGATGCGCTGTTGATTTCTTCATGTTTCTGGAATTTTGTGCAGCTCCTTGACTTTCTATCGCATATGCGCTTCAGGTTTCTTCAAGTTCTGGCTTTTGGCACAGCTGCTCCATGAAGGTGGCATAAAAGCGCTTAAAATATTCCCAAATCTTACCAATCTTTGCGTAGGTGCACCTATTTGTGCGCAGATGCGTAAGAGCTCTTGTCCAACATACTCATCACGTCTTCTTCCTCTCGCATATGGTCATCTTCAGCGCACGACAAGTTTGAAAAAATCATATCTCACAATCTAACCGTCGGATCAAGCTGAAAGTTTTACAGCAGCTTTAAAACATCCTAAATTCATTATGAACGGTGGAGATCGGATTTGAAAGTTCCAAAAATTCCCAATAATTTTCTGAAGTATGCTGTCCATATTTCGCCTTTCCACTTCTTCTAGTTACTTTTCCTCAAATTCTTGCATCGTACAAAAACAACAAATATACATAAAATCTACTCGATACATCACAAAAGCCAAGTCAAATCATATATAAATTAATTGAATAAATTGCACTTATCAAATCCCCCAAACTTAGACTTTTGCTAGTCCCGAGCAAAACAATAATATGTAATATAATCGGCCTCCGTATTTGATATTCCAAAATTCAATCCACATGTCCGCTAATTTTCTCAAGAATTCTTGTGTGTGTGTGATTTGTCAATCTTTTCTATCCTCCTCAATTTTGATACGCTAATGCAACAAGTTTGTTTCATAGAATCATCAATTCCGCTCTCTAGTTTCAAAATACTCTCCACCAAGTTCAACTTCTACTCACTAAGATCAATAGGGCTTTTCAAGATATATCAAAGCTTTTTCATAACCTCGCTGGATTTTGCACCCAGTTTTATTTTAGCCCCATAAATTACCCGCAAACTTAGCTATAACTAAAGATAGGATTCGGATTTCAATCCCCTCTTCTATAGCTCAGATGGAGCATCAACCCCATTTGTTTTCGCAAACTTAGCCATGGATTGGTGATTAGGATAATCCCTTTCCATGCCCGGATGGAATTGTAAAAAAAAGTTTTTTTTTCTCTGTTTCTTTGGCAACTTTTTAGCTTTCAATGTATTTGCCTAAATAATTTCTAAGCTTGTAAAATTCTACCTCGGTTTCAAATATAAATCACCAAAGTTAAGAGTCGAATCATCCAATCCACTCACAAAATCACAAAGATTCTCTAATCACTAGGGTCTAGACAATCAAGGAATTCATGCATATGGGTGAGAACTCAAGATTAAATATAGCTAACACAAGCTTTTTAACACATAATATTATCTTCATCATAAGCCAACACAAATACACCATCATGCCTTTAACTCAAACTAACTCATCAAAAAATTTCAAATTTTGAAAATTTGTAAACACCCCTCCAAACTTAAATTATCAATTGTCCTCAATGTACAAAAGTAAAATAAAACCGAGGACACGTACCTTGGGCACTGAGCGTCAGTACTCGGCACCATTTTAATCATTCAATGCTCTTCTTCAGGGGTATCTCTTAAACTCTAATTTCTTCACCTTTTTCACCTAAACAACTCAAAATTATTATTGATGTCTAGTCTCAACGTACACAAAAAATTTAATAAAAACAAAAACAATTAAAAGAAAGTAAAAATAAATCAAAATAAAATACTAGTTTCGGTTGCCTTCCAAGAAGCGCTTAGTTTATAGTCCATAGCCCGACTATAGTCTCAATCTAACCCGGTTCCACTTTGGTGGATGATTTTTCCTTCTCTTTCACCCTCCAAACATACTCAACAACTCTATTGATCTTCTTCTTCTTCTTATTTTTCACCTTCGGATCATTCTCTCTTGGAAATTCTACAACACTAACAATTTTGCATCAACATTCCATCTTCTTTGATTGTTCAATCATGAACACTTTTTCCGTGGACGGATTTCCAGATTCCTTAAACACATTAAAAATTACCTTCTCTCATTCAACTCCCATCGAAAATTCACCTTCTCCACTTCAATTTTGGCATCAGCGGTGACCAAGAACGGTATCCCAAAAATCAATGGTGTGACATGATTTTCTACCATATCCATGATCACGAAATCAGCGGGAAATATGAATTTATCCACTTTGATGAGTACATCTTCTACGATACCACGTGGATACTTGATACTTCTATCAGCTAACTGTAGAATGATCGATGTCGGTTTCATCTCTCCAAGATCCAAGGCCCTGTAAATAGAAAATGACAATAAATTAATATTGATCCCTAAATCACATAAAGCAGTAGAGAAACGAGATCCAACAATAGAACAAGGAATAGTAAAGCACTCTGGATCCTTCAACTTTTGTGGCATATTCTTTTGATGCATGACACTACACTCTTCAGTTAAATTCACCACTTTGTTCTCTTGCAACATCCTTTTCTTGGACATCACCTCTTTGATAAACTTTTCATAGTTTGGCATTTGCTCCAAAGCATCAGCAAAAGGGATGTTGATATGTATCTTCTTAAAAATCTCCAAGAATTTTAAGAACTGCTCGTCCAATGTATTTTTCTTAAACCTCTAGGGTTATGGAAGTGGAGGCTTGTACATTGGTTTTGGCTCAGGTTCAATATGCTTCTCTTCAGCTTTCTTCTCACTGTCACACTCAGTTTCAAAACCCTTGCCTATCTTTTCCTCCGCTGGAATTTTTGTTCCCTCAGATTTCTCATCCTCTACTTTTGTTTTTTCAGCAACTACCTGTTTCCCAATCCTCAAAGTGATAGCATTGCATTGATCCTTCGGTTTTACCTCTGTATTACTCGAAAACTGGCCTTTTTTGTTATCTTTCAAGGAATTTGCCAGGTGTCCAATGCTAGTCTCCATAGATTGCAAAAAAGCGCCCATATTGGCCACATGCGTCTCCAAGCTATCAAGGCGAGACTCAGTTCTCGCCATACTCTTACTTGATTCCTGCACAAAAGTACTAACAACATCCTCCAAAGATGGATTACCTTCTCCCTTATTTGCATAAGAAAAATTTTCATGGTTACGAAATTCAGGATGATAAGAATTTGGGAAAGGGGTACCTCGATAGCCTTCATAACCTCTTTGGTTGATGTACTGATCTTGTTCAGGAGGATGAGATTCTTCGATGACAACCGACACACCTGTTGGATCAGAGACACTCACTTTGTTCAATGCAGCTACTTGCGCCGTCAGTGCAAATAATTGGGCAGAGATGGAAGTGAGAGGATCAACATCATACACTCCAACAGACTTCTTGACTCCCATACACTCAGACGGCCATTGAAAACTATTGATTGTCATTTGCTACAGCATATCGTAGGCCTGAATGGGGTCCTTTGAAAAGATTGTTCCTCCAGCTGCATAATCCACTGACATCCTTATAGGTGTGTTCAAACCATTGTATAAAAGCTTGATTTATTCCCAATCTGCAAAATTATGGTTAGGACAACGTCTTAATAAATCTTTGTACTTTTCCCAAGCTTCATATAGTTGTTCAGAGTCCATCTTCTAGAAGGTACTGATCTCGATCTTCAGCTGGGTGGATTTGGCAGGTGGAAAGTACTTCGTAAGAAATTTGACTGCCATTTCCTCCCATGTAATTATGCTACCCAATGGTAATGATTGTAACCAACTTCGCGCTTGATCCATGAGAGAAAATTGAAAAAGACGTAAGCGTATAATATCCTCAGGAACACCGTTCATCTTTACCATATCGGTTATTTCCAAGAAGGTCCGCAGGTGCAGATGAGGATCAGCTGTGGCGCTCCCATTAAATTGGTTCTGTTGAACCATGTTGATCAAATCTAGCTTCAACTCAAAATTATTTGCATTGATAGTTCCTCGAGCGATTCCAAAATAGTGAGCCTGGATCGTCGGTCGGAAGTGATCTTTGATAGGCACCAAGGGAGGTTGTTGTACGTTCTCTTCAGCCATTCCGTTTAATTATTCTTCTCTTCTCAGTCGTCTCAGTTCTCTTGCAGTACATTCGATCTTTGGATCAAAGAGTAGAGAATTAGCGCTTTGAGATCGTCGCATGAACTGCAATCAATAAGAATAAAATCAATCAGTAACTAAAAATTAAAATAAATAAAAACACTAAATTAAAATCTAGACTAATTGATAACAAGAATAAAATAAAATCACTAAATTACTCCCCGGCAACGGTGCCAAAAACTTGTTGCGTATTTTTGTGCCCGCAAGTGCACAATGCCAAGTTTTAATATTTAGTGAGTATAGTGTCGATCCCACGAGGAGTAATGTGAAAATTATTCAGTACTTAGAATTAAAATAGTCTAAAATTTATCTAAAAAATTAAATAGAGAATTTTGTTTTTAAATTTTAAATAATTCAAAAATTCTAAGCAGAGTTCGCACACAATTTAGAAAAATATCAATGATAGAAAAATGTCTAGAGGATTTGATTTCACCTGGTTTCAACAACAAATACTTCTAATTAATTTATTTTCATGAATTCTATTCAATTAATAGCCAAGAAAACTTAATTATATTATTTCCCTCTTCCGAGAAACAAATAAATTATATCATATAAGATTCGATTTCAATATCCTACTAAAAATCTAGTCTTAAAGATATGTGAAAAACGATGTTCTTTCTAAGGCTCCATTAACATTATACACTTTCCCGAGCTATATAAATAATTAACGGTGTAATTTCTAATGATCCTATTCAAAATCCTCTCTCCCGAGTTTCGGATTCCAAATAAATTTAACAAATCAATTATTGATCAAGTAATTGAAAAGACAATCATATCTAGAAAAAACAATTAATCTAAGAGAATTCAATCCAATAAAATCAAAAAGTTGTAAAAGTCGTCTACACCAGGCTACGTCAACCTCTAGACTAATAAAATTTAGTTCATACTCAAAATATTGTAAATTAAATCATGTTAAGAAATCCAGACATCAATTCAATAATAATAATTTCAAAAGGAAGAAAACAAATCCGAATATTCGATTCCATGTTCGGTCGATCGATCTTCGTATTTGTTGAATGATGTTCTTCACTTCCAAAAGCTCAAGATGATGCTCTTAATTAATCTCTCTTGTGCGTGTTTTTTTTCTCTAAATTTTGTGGCGGCTTCCCCCCTTTTATGTGCTTCAAAATCTCCTTATATATGTGTTCAAAAATCTCACGATCAATCCCTACACTGTAGACTCCAAAATTTCCAAAATTCTGCTATTTTCCATATATACCTAGCAGCGCAGATTCCCTTGTTCTCAATTCTTTTCCGCATAGGCTTAAGCGCAGATGCTCTTCTTTTATAGAGCAGATGCGCTATTGATTTCTTCATTTTTCAGGAATTTTGCGCAGCTCCTTGACTTTCTAGAGCATATGCGCTTCAGGTTTCTTCAAGTTCTGGATTTTAGTGCAGCTTCTGCATGAAGGTGGCGCAGAAGCGCTTAAAATATTCCCAAATCTCACTAATCTTTGCGCAAGTGCGCCTATTTTTGCGAAGATGCACAGCACCTCTTGTCCAACACGCTCATCACCTATTTTTCCTTTCGCATATGGTCATCTTCAGCGCATGACAAATTTGAAAAAATCATATCTTGCAATCTAACCGTCAGATCGAGCTGAAATTTTTACAGCAACATCCTAACTTCATTATGAATGGTGGAGTCGGATTTGAAAGTCTCAAAAATTCCCAATAATTTTCTGAAGTATGCTGTCCATATTTCGCCTTTCCACTTTTCCTAGTTACTTTTCCTCAAATCCTTGCATCGTACAAAAACAACAACAAATATACATAAAATCCACTCGATACATCACAAAAGCCAAGTCAAATAATATATAAATTAAGTGCACAAATTGCACTTATCAAAATGGAACCGGGCTACTACATTGTTTGAAACGCCTACTACTAATAAAATGCGGAAAAACTTTTATTTATTTATTTTTAAAATATACTATACATATATGCCCATACATATATGTATAAACATTAAAAGGATTACTAATAAATAAAATCCTTAAACAAAATCTTAAATAAATAATAAACATTTGCCCAATAAAAATCTTAAGTCATGCAAAAATTATAATATTATCTAAGTAAAAATCCATAAATCATGTATGCGGAAATAATCATAATAAAAATATTTCTTTCAACCAATGAAAACTGAATATATGAAGCGTGTTTTAAAATCCTAAAATAAAATAATTCTAAGCATGCTAAATTCTCATGGCGATGGTCACGGGGTCCTCTGCCAGCTCGCTCACACATCCTCACCACCGGTAGGAGCTACAAATGAAACATCATGCTCACCTGCACCACATAAGCATAGTGAGCCTAGAGGCTCAACATGTCTAATCCTTTATAACAAAGGTTAAAATAATGCATCACATAATCATACTAATACATATACGTGTACATGCATGCATGAACAAAAATATTGCATAATCATGACATAAACATCACTGATCCTGATTCTTAAACATAAGCATAACTTGAAATCATGAGCATACTTAACATAGTTGAGCATGATATTTTGAAACAGTCTATGGTCCTATCAGTAAGTGTGACTAAATATATGCCGACTGATCAGTCTCCTGAACCAACGTACGTGGCGGTGATAAATCACCTCTGTGCTGGTAGTAAACTACCTCTTAACATAAATAGTGGATAACCACCTCTGTGCTGTCACACTACTTCAATTCCCATCATAAAAATATTTTGCTGCTCAACACTTGATCATAATCATAACATGTAAATTTTTTTCATGAATGCATGCACTGAAAATATGTCCGTAATATATATTTAATTGATTTTTATAATAAACAGACTTATACTTAAAAAAAACATTTTCATGCATAAAATAAATTAAATATATATTTCGGACTTAGTAATTTTCATGGGTTTGTCCAGATTGTTGATCACTCCCTCTAAGCCCATTAAATCTTAAGGTGGCTCAGTAATTAAAATGAAAGCCCAATTGCTAGTTAATTCTTAACTAAAAGCCCTTAATCATAAATGGACCTAATTAAAACCTTTAAGCCCATTAACTTAAACTAAGCCCAAAAATCATAATTAAGCCCAAATAAAATATTTAAACTTAACTGGGCTTAAATAAAATATTTAAGCCCATTAACTTAATTAAACCCAATAAATTTCTAGACTAGCCCAAAAATTCACAGACTGTCCCAAAAATTCCTATGGGCTCCCAAGCCCATAAAAATCATTAGGCTAACTTAAATAAAATATTTGAGGCCCAAATAAAATTATTTGGAGACCCAAATAATTTTATAACTAATTAATTTGGTCCAAAAAACTCAATAACTCATTAAATACTAAAAATAAAAATACCTGAGCCCGGCCCACCTAACCCGGACCCGGACCAACCTGACCCGAACCAATACTTACCAGACCCGACCCAAGCCCCAAGACCCGACCCGGACCTGCCAAAAATCCTAAACCCGTTGCCCCCTCTCCTTACTCTTATTGGCCAAGAGCAGCGGCCACTCCCAGGCGGTCCTAACATGACAAGAATCAGCCCAAACCATCGCCTAGGGAGTGAGAACGAAGTCTTGCACTCAGCTACTTCCCCAGCTCACGCGCAGACATGAGCAGCGGCCGTATTTCCGCTCGTTCTCGCTGCTCCTACCACCAATGACCGTGAAACCACTTCCCAATCCTAGCCAACAACCAGAGGGTTCAAAACCTTCAAACCTCACCCAAAATAGTGGCCTGAGGAAGGAGAACGAAGTCTTCTTCCTCAGAACCCTGAACCTGCGCGATTTGTGCACCAGAAATGAAGGGCTTTGTTTTAGACCCATCCAGCCCCAAACCGACCACCCCACTTGACCATAGGGACCCTAAGGAACCCCTAAGACCCCTGACCAGCAGCCATGCACGCCCATAACCATAAAAAACGTGAGTATGAACCATGAAAACACCCAACACATGAATCAAACCATGAATACCATCAAGTTCTTGCATATAAATCGTGAACCTCAATATCAAACAATAAATATCTGTCAATAATGCATACATAGCTTATATGGTGTCCAAACGAAGGAAATAGACATGCCTTTTAATTTAATAACGAAGACTATCGTGTATACGGGGCTCCGGGGAGACGAACGGATGAAGAACTACCAAAATCCTTGAAGAATCGGTTATGGAGGCTTGGGTTTTCTGTTGAGTATCAAGAAGAAGAAGGTGGAGGCGGCTGAGTGCTTGGGGCGTGGGGTTAGGGTAGGTTTTAGGATAATTAGGATTTAAATTTAGGTTTTAAGTTAATATAAATTAATTAGGTAGATAATATAACATAAAATATATACTTAAAACTTTTACTAAAATATTAAATCTGATAATAAATTATAAATGTCGAAATAAATAAATAAGAGATTTTTAAAAGTTGATAAAAGTCATTAAAATGACTTATTTTGTCTAAAAACGGGCTTTCTAAAATACATAAATAAAATACCATAATTTTTCAGAATAAAAACTTCAAAAATAATAATTTATGGCTACTAAAATCTCCTAAAAATAATAGGAATGAAAAATCAATATCTCGTCTGTCCACGGTCCCGTCTACGCGATCAAAATAATAAATTTCTTAAAAATCTAGAATTTCCAAAATTATGGGTTAAATGCTAAAATAACTTAAATCATGCACATAATACACATAGTAACACATAAAAATTATTTAACCCATATTCCTAAAACTTAAAATAATTAAATTTCCCTAATTATGCATGCAAATTTACGTATTAAAATTTCCGGGTGTTACATTGTTTGTGCTCAAATTTTGGTATATCAAATATGTTCATTCTTTCAACATTAAATCCTCTTTTCTTCCTCATCAATACATCTCCTACAACCTGCAAAGAAGAATGAACAATGCTCGGGATTGAACCGGCTATATCATGACAATGAGATAAAATCTCTTTGTACAAAAGTACCTTAATGGGTTTATCTAATTTGAAAGATTTTTCAATCCCACAATTTTGGATCATAATATTATTTTTATTGATCTCTTTCTACTCATTTTCTTTCCTCTCTTTTTTTCTATCCATGTCCATCGCACTCTTTTGTACACTATTTTTCTTTCCCTTTTCTTTTTCTTTTTCTTTTTTCATGGCCATCTCACTTTTCCTTCCCTCTTTCTTTCGACCATATCACTCACTATAAATAATTCCAATTGATCCTCAAAAACATACTTTGGAATCAATTGAATAGAAAGAATACATGATCCATCCAATATCTCGTTACTAGTCTCAGTAGTAACACCAATATCACTATTCTCCACAACATTCACAATCGATGCTTCTAAATCCAATGATGATCACCTTCCAATGCACATTTTACAGCATTCACAACATCAATAATTGGAGCATCATCATCCTCAACTTTTTCGACTTCTTCAACTTCTAAAACTTTGGATTCAAGCTCTACTTGAAAATCCACTACTTTTATCATCACATCACTTGGACATTGGATCAAATCATGCCCAACTTCTTTACACCATTCGCATATAATATTACATGTAATAAAAGTTGAAAGTTTTGATGTACCTTGATATCCATGCTTGGGAATCTCACGTCTTGAATTTCTCATTGGTCTAGTCACGACTTCCTCTTCTACACTTGATCTCCACGTGGATGCCTCATGCAAGTTACATCTATCACTTCTCATATCGTAATGATTAGGAGCAAAACATTTTCTCATCACTATTTTCATCTCATCCCATGTGGAATTAGTTATAACTAATTCCACATCTTCTCCTATTCTTCACCAATCGATCCCACCAAATGCAAGTATAGTCGGTAAACTCTTTTATGACAAGTTTAAATTTCATAGATTCGAAATATCATGACCATCAAATAAATATTCTACCCTTTTCTCCCACTTCAAATATATCTCTGGATTTAAATCCCCATTGAACGAAGGAATATTTTTCTTAATTCTACCCACATAATTTCTCCAATCTCTCTCTCCATGAAAAACATCGCCATGCCTAAATACATCCTTATACTCATCGATTCTTCTTTCTCTTCTATTCCTATCCAACCCATGATCTCTCATTTTTCTCCCCCAATTATCATTATAAATTTCTTCATCTCCAGCAACGTCAAAACCATCCTCCAACTTACTTATCTTCTCATGTAATGGTTCTAATGCCGCCCTCATCACCTTAGTCAATTCTTCCACTTGAACCATGAAAAAATCTAGGTTCGAATCATCCCCTACTTATTTATCATATTTTCTATAAGACATTGTATCGGCAAGAAAATGTTAGTAATAAAAATTTTTCCTCTCCCAAATTCTCACAAGTCACTCCAAAGAAAATCACTCAAACTCTCTTTTTTTTTTTATCTCAAATATGTGGAAGGGCTTATGCTTCGTGGCTTTGTGTGCAACAAACTCACAAGTTCAAAACTTGTACACACATGTAAATAGACTCACGTAGACCGCACAAAAATATGAAAAAAGACTATGGACAGTTGACTTAAACTTTGCACCCAAGGATAAACAAAGACAAAACAAATTGACCACAAGCTATTTTCCCTTCTCTATTTTTTTGAAATTCAGACCTCTCTTTTTTTTTCATTTTTTTGACCGAATTTTTTTTGAATAAATTGTAGAACAAGACACAAAACTTGAGCGAAAATATTGACAGAAACGACGCAGAAATTCAACAAAAAATAGACTCAAAAGAAGAACGAAGAAAGAATAAAAATCAAAGATATTGAAACTATAATTTCTTTGTCTCAAAATCTTTGTTCTAGATATCAAAATATGTGAAGAACGAAGAACGAGAAACAAAGAACGAATAACAAAATATAATATACGACTTACTTGAATCAAAAAACCTTACTCTTATTACCAAATGATATGAATCTTATTAGGTATGAAAGGCAACCACGATTATAGATGAAATTGCACCCTCAATTCAATAACAAAAATAATCAAAAGTGTGTCCCGATCTTTGAAACAAGTAAAATTTTGGACATTCACTTATAGTTTACAAGAAAATAGCAATAAATAATCAAGATAAATAATTGTGAATCAAGGAAATCATCAAAGAACTTGTCTTTGATAATCCACGATGAAGAACAATCGACAAACGCTACAAAGTTGTTAAACTTTGATAAGTTTGATTTGTAAAAATAAAGGAAATCTTTAGGCAAAATTCTAGAGAGAATTTTTGATAAAAAATATCAAATCTGAATATCAATAATGAATTGTGTCTTCTAATGTTGTTACAAATTTAAATAGACTAAAAATAATGCAAGATATCAGTGAATATCACAGAATTAAGTTTCCTAATAATCTAAAACTCTTATAAAGGTAAAATATTGAAGAATCCGACTAGAAATAAGTTTCCTTATCGCGAACTTGCTCGAGCGGACAAAAGATCCCGCTGGAGAGCGAAACTTTCTGTCCCGCATCTTCAAAATAATGTACTCGTGCTCGAGCGGTAAAAATTTGTGGCTCAAGCGGATTTTTTTTTGGGCTCATGTGGATAAAAGTTGTGGGTCGAGTGCAAAAGATTCTGTCCAATTTTTCAGTTTGAGCTGGAGCGCTTGTTTTGATCTCTTTTTCTTCTAACACTTCAATCACATTGTAATGAACTCGAACTTGATTTCCTTGCTCCCCAAGGCTTTCAAACATACTTGTAAACATTCTTTGAAGCGTCTTATTGAATCATTTGCTTCTACCTCTTGTTATTGGTCTTTCCGAAAACTTCAAAAAATCCATAGCTCTCTTAGCAACTTGATTACTTAGAGGGCTACCCATGATCTCATCATCCCACTCCTTGAGAAGTCTTCTAATAACCTTCAAAATTACTTCTCGATTTGGATATAGTTTGCCAAGTGCATTAAGTTTGATGATGATTTTGCTTAATATTTCATCAAATTCGGTCATGGATTCTCGAAACTTCATCCGAATGTTGTCAAATTTCTGTGTTTCCATAGACAGTTTTTTCTCCTTGGTTTGTTCATTCCCTTTGCAAAGCTGAATGGGTTTATCCCATTTTTCCTTTGAAGTTTTTCATATCTTGATTTTACTGAAGGTATTCTTGTCAAAAGTTGTATACAAGATGTCCTTAGCAACATTATCCAGATTAGCTTTCTTCATATCTACAATTGTCCATTCGCTTCTAGGATTTTCAACAGTTTAGGGAGCTCTTTCTGTCATCGCGATTGTTGTATTGGACTTTGTGATGGTAATGAGACCGTCAGTGATAACATACCACATGTCATCATCTAAAGCAGACAAGTGTGTTTGCATCCTTATCTTATAGTCATCAAAGTATTCTCTTGAGAACATGAGAATCTTGCTGAATGAAGTCATCTTGATGGAGTGTTCAGAGACAATAAAGATTCTGCGCTTTGATACCACTTTTTTTTCCAAAAGCCGCCTGTTGTGGCGGGGGGTTAAGCGGACCCCTACTCGTTTATTGGATGAAAAAAAGTAATATAAGAGAGGGAGACTAAACCAAAACCTCTCGAGAAATTACAAGGTCTACACAAAAGAAAATTACATCAACACAATGAATTAAGAAGTGGAAGAATTTAAACTCATCCTAACATAAGGTAGGCCAATCCTATCAAGCCTACAAATCCCTTTCAGCTTCCCTTGGATATAATCATGATATATTACTGCTGACCCTGAATTAATTCCCATGTTCGCCAATTCATCAGCAGCTACATTATCTTCCCGAAAAATGTGAGATTTCCCCAAAATGGAAACACAATGGAAACATTCATAATATGAAGAATGCTTGTTAGTATAGGACTTAAACTCCAACTGGTGGTTGTATTGGCCTTTGTGATGGTTATGGGACCGTTAGTGATGACATACCACATGTTATCTGAACACTAAGTATCAAAATAAAATGCTAGACTGAAACAGATAGTAAACTGGAATAAAGAACACAAGAAAATGTTTTTGGGTATTTGAAAAATTAAATACTCCTACGTCACCTATTCTTCTTTTTCAGGAAGTTTTCCACTAGAAGACTTTGAACTTTAAAACTCTTTGCAAAATCCCAATCCAAGACTAGGGCTTACACCACTGCCTATCTCAGAACTCCTAGTAAATCAACAATAAGACAGTCCTAGATTGAATCTATTACAAAGTATTTACAACTCGATTAAATTAGCACAAAGTGAACCTTCATTGATCAAATGAATATTTTGAATGTGTGCTTTGAGTTCTTGATCAGTTTGCCAAGTAGACTGTGAAAACTTTTTGGTATACTGATATATGCAAGAAAGCATGTTCGTGCAAGAGAGCGCTTCTCCAAAACTAATTTGTTTCCTATTTATATGCTTGGGTGCCAACGGTCATAATTATTTAAATAATATATGTTCCTCTCATGATTTTTCCGT
Organism: Henckelia pumila; assembly: GCF_033568475.1. Lineage (NCBI taxonomy): Eukaryota > Viridiplantae > Streptophyta > Magnoliopsida > Lamiales > Gesneriaceae > Henckelia > Henckelia pumila. Next base: position 65,912,724 of record NC_133121.1, read on the forward strand.
TGCACTGTTTGTATTTTCACGTCAACATTCTCTGATGCAATAGTAAGATTGTGCGTGGATGCGGTTGTAGAGTTTCAGTGTACGAAAAACTTTATCCACTAAGGTAGACTGACATCAACCGATTATTCCGAGAATGTTGGTATACTAACTTCATCAAATACTCTTGATTGACGTGCTTCAGTCTGGATAAGATTCGGTTTAGGTCATCTTCAATCTTGGTAAGCAGTTTGGGTCGGTAAACTTTTTTGTCCATCTTAAGTCTTGCTCGCTCTCAAACAAGAACAAGTGACAAATTCAAATGCAAAACACAAAATGATGCAAAATCAAAATACGGATGATTCCATGGCTAGTAGTCGAGCCTCAGTAAAATCCAAAACCCAACAGCTATAAACACCCTCAATCTCTTCACAGTATACCTATAAATTGAATGACAGTGAACGTGCATGCGTGATGTTATTCCGGTGTTATGCTCCTCAGGTAGAATCAGTTATCAGGACTTCAAAAGTACATAATTAACACATCGGTGCAAATATCCCTCACATGTATCCATTCCTTTTAACTACACCTAGCATTAACACATCCCTCGAACTTATCAATTGAAGTATGGCTTATTATGTATATGAATGAAAGCTGACATGAACAAAAAGTAAAGATGACCCATATTTTTAACGCACCACCGGATTTTACATCCGGTTAACTTCAACTCTATACATTACCCCCATACTTAGCTCTTGGAATTGGTTGGATTAGGATTTCAATCCCCATTCCAAGGCCTCCCCTCACACCTTACAATTTTCTTCCTTTTTTTTTCTCTTTTTTTAGGATTTATTTTTGCAAGAAATCACTTTTCACTGGTGCGCATATGAATCAAGCATAGAATAAGCATAGGTTATGCCAAGATCATACATGCGATACTAGAATGCAACAAAAATTCACAAGATTACATTTCAATTTCTCTAAACACCTAGTGTCGTGCAATGGTCAAACAATACACCTAGTGTCGTGCAATGGTCAAACAATCACAACTTCATCACTTTTGGTACACTCCATCGGTTTAACAGTTGTGCATAAAAATTGTTCACAGTACAATTAGAGGTCTTTTTAATTCAATACAAGTGCAAAAATATTTATCGCAGTCAATGTTCCTGCTTAATATCATCATTGGCTCCCATTTCATCAATCCAAACTTGACACAACACGACATGATGAACGACTAAACACAAAATGAACTTTATTCAACAGCATGCACAACAAAATGTAAGAAACTAACCCCCCCCAATAGTTATTCAAAGCATTTCTCCCAATGCTTAAAACACAGACAACAAACGAAACAACCACAAAAATAGACAATGCAATGATGAATGACACTAAATCCATGAATAAGAACAAAAAATTAAAAAAAAACTACCATGGTCATTTTTCTTCATCCTCCTCAGGTGGTGGAGTACCAGCGTCAAATTCTCTTGGCGGGGCAGCATACTGGACATGGAAAGGCGACGGGTATGGCGGTGAAGCAGCATAAAATAATATAAATAAAAATAAAAATAATTAAACAAGAGGGAAATAAAGACACTGGGTTGGCTCCCAGTCAGCGCTAAATTTATATTCTATAGCCCGACTGTGCTTCTTTTATGAGCTCAAGGTGGATCATCCACTGTCGTGGATGTATGACTGTAAATGCCTTGATTTCCTTCGGCTATGCTTTAATCTAGCATTATTATGGGTCCAAATTCTTCAGAAGACAGTTGGACTGGCAGTTTTGGAACTTGTGGCTGTGAAGCCACTTCAAGGGTATATTTCCCATGCATACATCTACCCACACAATTATCAACCACATCAACCTCATAAAAATATTTTACAATTAGGCTATCTCTAACTGACTGAAACATATTGAAAACAACTTTCTCATCATTCATCCTAAATACCAATTCCATTTTTTTACATCAATTAATGCCCTACTTGTAGCAAGAAAAAGGACGCGATAAAATCAAAGGAACCTCACAATCCTCATGCATTTCATGAATAACAAAATCAATTGGGAACATGAGCTTGTCCACTTTAACAAAGACATTTTCCACTATCCCTCTGGGGTATTTTATTGAGCGGTCTGCAAGTTTAAGAGAGAATGTGGTGGGTTCAATAACTCCTATACCTAATTTCTGAGCAAGTGAATATGGTATCAAATTGATACTCACTCCTAAATCACATAACACATTATCGAATGAAAGACAACCGATATTACAAGGTATATAGAAACCCTCTGGATCTTGAAACTTTGGTGGGAGCTTATTTTGGAGCACTACAGAGCATTCCTCATTCAGGGTAACTGTCGCTACATCATTTAACTTCTTTTTGTTTGTCGATATGTCCTTCAAAAATCTATCATAACTCGGCATTTGAGCAAAGTCATCTGCAAAAAGAATGTTAATATGTAGTGTCATGCCCTGGGCCTAGGCCCGCGCCCGCACCCCTACACAACGGGCCCCTATAGCAACTACTTCGTATTCGTCCTCGATTTACGAAAATAATTAACCCAAGTTGCTATAGAATTCCATTGTAGCCCATTTTAAACTAATTTTAAACATTTCATTTTTTTCATGTGGGACAGGGTTATCACATGTAGTTTCTTGAATTTCAAGAAACTTTTTAAACTGATAATGTAACTGTAATTTCTTAGCTCTTTGCGGAAAAGTAAGGGTAGAAATAACAACTTTACGATTAACATCAGAGTCTAAATTCTTACCCTTCTTACCTGTAGTCAAGGATTTTGCAGAGCTGCGCTGGTCCTCCTTTGAATCTTCAATGTTTGGCCTCTCTATCTCCTTTCCCTTGGCACTCTTCTCAGGTTCTTCCTTTTGGGACCTTGTCACGACCATGAAAGCATTCACATCCCTAAAATTCTTCTCAGTGTTGCTAGGAAATGATCCAGGAGCAATAGTCAAGAGTTGCGTTGCCAATTGAGCCATCTGATTTTTTTATCTTGCTTAACATTGCCTCTTGATTCTACAGTCTTGTTTCGGTTCCAGCTACATACTTCATCATAAACTCTTCAAAACTCGGCTTCTTCTCTTCTTAATAGGGTTGTGACACATTCGCGGTATTCTCAGAGGATTTCCAAGAGAAGTTAGGATGATTTTGCCAGCCCGGATTGTAGGTGTTACTATATGGGTTGTATGGATGCCTCCCTTGATTCCCCACAAAATTTGCTGCCTGGCCTTCGAAATTCAGTTGTTCCTCGACGACCATCCCCTGCACTTGATTAACAGGAGATGGCTACATCTGTGACATTTGATGAGATAAGATTCAATTTTTGCAATCAACACTATTAAAGCATCGATTCCTAGAACTCCTGCTTTTTTTCTCCTTTTTTCAGATCCGGCCATCCCATGTTACTTTCTGCCATATTTCCAATTATCTCCCATGCATCTGCTGGAGTTTTTCTGAACAAACTTCCATTCGCTGCTATGTCCAACATAGATCGCACTAACAGGTCAACATCATTGTTAAAAGTCTAAGTCTACTGTCATTGTGTCAGATTATGCTGATGACACATCCTCAACATCTTCTTGAATCTAATCCAGGATGAATTAAGTGATTCTATGTCTTTATGCATAAAAGATATGATGTCAAAAAATAGCCGCACCATCTTGGTTGGTGGAAAATACTTGTTCAAAAAGGATTGAACAAGTTCCGTCCATGTCGGGATAGACCCGGTAGGCAGCTCTGTAAGCCACTCAGTCACGTCTCCTTGCAAGGGAATGGAAATAACTGAAATCTCACTGCGTCAGATGTTACCCCGTTGAACTTGAAATTGCCACAAATAGACAAAAATCGCTCAAGATGAGCGTAAGGATCTTCCACTGCAGTTTCTCCAAACCGAGCTTGAAGTTGTATCATCTGAATGATGATAGGTTTAAGCTCAAAATTGTTAGCCTCAACAACGGGGCGAATGAGATCCAAAAACTTGACCGACAATTTCGATTATGAATAAATCTAGCAAGAAGACTAGGTCAAGTAATAGTAAATGGACAACGAGTCCAAATATCGATCCCACAGAGATTGTAGTTAATTGTAAATATTTAATTATTTTACTTAATCTATACAAAATAATAAAAAGAGTTGTGATGATTTGAATAAAAATTCAATTACTATAAAAAAAATAAGAATTAAAATAACAAATAATTATGAAACTATCTAACAACTAGAGCTCAAGAATAAATTCAATTAAAACAAGAATACCAAGACACACGAATGTACCAGTTAATTTATGCATCCACGTAGCACAGACTGAAAATTATGTTTATTCCTATCACGGTGAATTTTCCTATATTATTCAACAATCTATTACTAGACTTGCTAAACCTATTGAAGTTGGACGGATTAATTATTTCTAATTAATTCTAATCAAACTAAAAGCATTAAATATTTATGAAAATTAAGTTTTTACCTAAAACCGCATACTGAAACTGAATACTATTTCTAGTCGGTTTAACCATATGTTGATTGACATCTTTGAAGCTATCTTTAATCAACCCTCTTTTGATTTGTGATTAATCAACAAACATATGACTAGGTGATCGGGCTATTCACAAAAAAAATATTAAACTAACATTAATCAATAATTGGAAATATTCAGAATATCTCAAACATGCAACCATGTATCAAACATAAATCAGTTTCGACCCAATGTCGTTGTCTTAGTTGAAAAAAACTATTGCATAATCAAAAGTATAATTCAAGACAAAGTTTTAATCATCAAGAAGAAGAAGAAGAAGAAGAAGAAGAAGAAGAAGGTGAAGTTTTCTTCCAATCTTTCAAAATATTCAAACCCTAGCCGCTGTCTGCAATTCCCCGAATTTCTGCATGAAAAAGTGTTCCTTAAGTTGGGCCTCCATTCTCTTTTTATCTTTATTCAAAATCATCCAAATAATTCTCTAATTCGAGCCCAAAAAGGAATAAAACCTCCTGGTATCCATGGTTCCCATAAATTCCAAAATAGTTTGTATAAGTATGGAATTTTTTGCGAAGTCTCCGGAACCTGTGCCAAATCCTTGCAGGATCCTTGCATAGGTCCGGACCACCTCCGTGCCTGGTCCGGACACGGGTCCATGCTTGCGCGCTTGAGCTCAAGAAATGTCCGCTCAAGCGCGAAATTTTTTGTCTTCGGACTTTAGAATCTCATCAAGAACGCTCGAACGCAATAAGTACTCGCTCGGGCATGAAACTTTCTGCCTCAGCTCTCACAATTCCCCTTTGTGCCCTCGAGCAGCCAAAATTGACGGATCGAGCGCGAAATTTTTTGTCTCAACTTCGAGAATTGCATCATAATACCTACAATTTTGTAGAAGCGTATGAGAAAATATATTCTAATATATTTCACCAAAGAATGATACATCATATATTTATATACAAACTAAAGAGATAATGATAAAAGGTAACAAATATACAAAGATATGCACAATATATGTAAAGATATATTCCAATAGGCCCCCTCAAGATGGTGGATTTGGAGAGACACCAATCTTGGAACACAAAAGACAAAGACGAGGACCAGGTAAGGACTTCGTCAAAGCATCAGCTAATTGATCAGCAGAGGAGACATGTGAAACATGAATTTTGTGACTTTGAACAAGCTCACGAACAAAGTGATAATCCAAATCAATGTGCTTCATGCGAGAGTTAAAAATCGGATTGGCGCAAAGATAAGTGGCACCGACATTGTCGCAGTAGATAGAGACAGGAGAGGAAATAGTAGGAGCAACACCAAGATCAGTGAGAAGAGAATGAATCCATTGAAGTTCCGCAGCGGTGGAGGTAATAGCACGATATTCTGCCTCAGTAGAAGAGCGAGCAACAGAAATTTGCTTATGAGAGCTCCATGATACAGGATTTGGACCCAGAAAGACAATATAAGCACCGGTAGAAGTATGGTCATCAACATCACCAGCTCAGTTAGCATCATAGAAGGCATGTAAAGAAGACTAGGGATGACGTCGAAGGTGCAGACTGTATGAGCGAGTGCCATTAAGATAGCGCAAGAGACTTTTGTCAGCCCCCCAATGAAGAGAAGAAGGAACATTCATGAACTGAGACAATTTATTAACAAAAAAAGCAATATCAGGACGAGTAAAGGATAGATACTGCAAACTACCAAGCGTCTGACGATACAAAGTAGCATCGGAAGGCGGAGAACCATCCAAGAGTTGCAACGTGGCCGATGAGGCAAGTGGAGTGGAGATTGGCTTAGAGTCAGCCATGTTGGCCCTGGTGAGAATATCAAGAAGATACTTCCGCTGAGACAGACAAAGGCCCCCTGAAGAAGAAACAAACTCAACACCCAAAAAATAAGATAAGGACCCCAGGACTTTGATAGAGAAGCAAGCACCCAACTGGTCAATAAAGCCCTGAAGAGCACGAGCATCATTGCCTGTAAGAATTAAATCATCCACATATACAAGTAGATACATAGTGACAGCACCCGAGCAAAAAATAAATAAAGACGTATCATCTAGGGAGGCTGAGAAGCCAACACTGAGTAAGAACCGATGGAGGGACGTGTACCAGGCCCTGGGTGCCTGCTTAAGACCATAAATTGCTTTGTTCAATTTGCAGACATGAGATGAAAAATCAGAGTTAGCAAAGCCAGGTGGCTGAGCCATATAAACACAGTCCTCCAGCTGACCCTGAAGGAAAACATTATTCACATCCATCTGACGAATAGACCAACCATTGGTGACAGCAAGAGACAGAAGAATACGAACAGTAGTGGGTTTTGCCACAGGACTAAAGGTATCTATATAATCAAAACCCGGGCGTTGATGAAACCCCTTGGCGACCAAACGAGCCTTATAACGATCAACAGAGCCATCAGGCTTCCTCTTGATCCGAAAGACCTACTTGTAGCCAACAACATTCTGAGACATAGTAGACGGAACAAGATCCCACGTACCATTAGGAATGAGCACATCAAACTCATCAGACATGGCAGCACGCCATCGAGGATCCTTAAGTGCAAGAGTATGCGAGGTAGGTTCAGACGGAGCAGTGTCAGTGATAGCAGTGAGACTTTAGCGGGGATTGGGCTTAGAAATATTATTTTTGGAATGAGTGACCATGGGATGAGTGGAGCGAGGCGAGTCTAGTGGAGCATTGGGAGAGGGATCGGGAGCTGGTACTGTCGGGGCGAGGGCTGGTACTGTCGGGGCGAGGGCTGGTGCTGTAGGGGGCGGGTTGGGTACGAGTGTGAGAGGAGGCACATAACAGGGTTCAGCCGAGCAGACAGGTGAAGGATCAGCAGCACAAGGGTCCTCGATAGGGGAACCAGAGACAGTATCGGATAATAGTCCAGAACCATGACCACCTCTAGCAAAGGGAAACGTAGACTCAACAAAAATAACATGACGAGAAACAAAGACTCGACCGGAGGAAGGTTCATGACAGAGGTAGGCACTCTGCGTGAATGAGTAGCCAAGGAAGACACAAGGAGAAGACTTTGGAGTAAGCTTATGCTGGGAGTAGGGACGAAGCCAGGTATAACAGAGACAGCCAAAAATACGAAGTTTGGAGAGATTCGGCGCAGAGTGGAAGAGGGACTCGAAGGAAGATTTATACAAGAGATTGCGTTTGGGTATACGATTAATCAGATAAGTATCAGTGGCAAAGGCAAAGGGCCAGAAGCTAATGGGAACAGACGCATGATGGAGTAGGGCGAGGCCGGTTTCAACAATGTGACGATGACGGTGTTCAGAGTAGCCATTGTGTTCAGGAGTGTGAGGGGGGGCGGTTAGGTGAGAAATTCCATGAAGACTGAGAAAATTTTTTTAGAGCAAGAAATTCCCCACCATTGTCAGAATACAAGGTGAGAATAGGACGATTAAATCGTTTCTCAACAAGCGACTTAAAGTATTGGAAGACAGATAGGACATCTGATTTACGTTTTAGTGGATAAAACCATATATATTTGCTGTAGTGATCTACGAATATAACATAGTATTTATAACCATCATAGGAAATAAACCGGAGAAGTCCAGACATCAGAAAATATTAAATCAAGCGGAAATTTCGAAGTGAGTGAGGAATCATGAAAAGGAAGTTTGTGACTTTTATTGCTTAAGCATGGGTTACAATGAAAAGGACGAACGGAAGAAGAACAGGACAATGACTTTGACACAACTAAATGATGCAACACCCGAGGAGATGGATGACCCAAATGACTATTCCAGACAGGGAAAGACTCGACAGACGCAGATAGAGCCAGTGGTGGGATAGGAGGATACGTAGACCATGAGTTGACTCTGCTCTTAAGTGATCCCTGATAAAGAGTAGCCCCTGTGCGACAATCCTTCACCTGAAAGTCATGAGAGGAAAAAACAACAATAACATCATTAGTTGTGCACAGTTGAGAGATAGATAGAAGATTTTTATTAATGGAGGGAACACAGAGAGCATTTGGGAAGACGAGCTCAGAAGAACGGAAGGGTGGTGAGAGACAACCTGTGTGAGTAATAGGAAGCCCAGTGCCATCACCAACAACAACACCATCAGAGCCAACCTACAGCACATGCAAGGATAAATTTGAAAAATCAGACGTCACATGATGAGTGGCTCCAGAGTCGAGTATCCAATCGGACGAAGCAGGATATGCAGCGGTGTATGCAGCAGCCGACGGACCAGGGAAGCCAGAGACATTGCGATGCTGACCAGTAGGAGGAACAACAGTAGTAGTGGGTGCACAATTCAAGTCAGGACAATGCCGAGCAGAATGTCCCTGGCGGCCGCAGAGCTGGCAGCGGCCCAAAAAAGGGCGTGAGGGACGCGAGCCCGGGGCCTAAGGATTCGGCAGGGGCGATGGCCAAGAATTCCAGGCATCGCCAGGACGGCGGTTGTTGGGGCCCGAGCGATTCACAACATGAGCAGTGGCCGGAAGAGTGATCTGAGTGGTGGTGCGGGCAAGGAGATGAGCCTCTTGATTAAGAAGCTTTTCATGAAGTTCCTCAAAGGAGATGGCAGAGTCCGGGGCTTGAATTGCATGAGCCAATTCCTTGTAATCATCATCAAAGCCATGCATAACCTTGATAGTGAGATCCTCAATATCAAGAGGTGCGTTCATGAGTGCCAGTTCATCGGCCTTTGTTTTGATAAACTACATGAACTCAGTGAGAGATTGGGAACCTTTCACCAGATTGCGAAGTTGGGTTTTCAGTTGAGTGATGCGACCACGGGATGGTTTCCCATATGTGTTAGCAAGCGTGGTCCAGACATCAAAGGCGGTGTGTGCGGTGGCGATGAACGGGATCAGAGATGGAGACAACGATCCAATGACAATGTTCAGAATAAGTTGGTCTTGTCTTATCTAGGCATGATAGGCAGGATTGGCAACCTGAGCATCGGAGACTGTAATGAGGAGATCAGGACATGCGTGGGAGCCATCAATGAAACCGATCAGATCATGACCAGTTAGTAGAGTCATGAACTGGAGACGCCAGGAGAGGTAATTAGAAGAGGTCAGCTTCAAGGGCGCATGAGCAGCAACATTGAAGGAGACGGGAGTGTTGAGGGCAGCGGCCGTATTGGTGGTTGTAGCCATAGAGGTGGCCGGCGAAGGAAAAAAAACAATAAAGGTTGGCGGCGACGGCGGCTGGAAGCTAGGTTTAGTGGCGTAAGCCTTAGTCTTTGATACCATGTAGAAGTGTATAAGAAAATATATTCTGTTATATTTCACCAATGAATGATACATCATATATTTATATACAACCTAAAGAGATAATAATAAAAGAAAACAAATATAAACAAATATACAAAGATATGCACAATATATGTAAAGATATATTCCAATAAATTTAACCAAAGATAGTGAGGAGTAAACCGAATACATAAATAAAAATAATAATAAAATATTAATGAACCTAATGACGTAAAAACCATGCAAAATGGACTCAAAAATATCACAAAATAATGAATAAAAACACAATTATCACGTGCATGATATCGTTTTTGATAATCATACTTTACATACAAGGCATTAGTCACTCAGGTCCTTGTTATTATCTTGGACACCTCATTCAATGATGTAGATCTCAGGTTGGACGAGGCCGGATTAGAGGTGGAGTTAGTGACCACTACTAGAGTTTCTTTTATTTTGTTTCAGTGGTTTCCTGAGGATTTTAGATACAGTATTTTTGATTGGGTTGTATAAACAGTTATTTCCATCTTGTTTCTTGGTTTTATTCTACCATAAATTTTATTAGATTTACTGTGTGTTTAATTTTTTGCATTTATTTATATGATTTTAAGTTTTTGCATTTATTTCTATGATTAAATTTCTCTATTTAAGTAATTGCATGCTTAAGTTAATTCTAGCAAATAGGTTATTCGATTCGGGTCACTACAAATGTTTATTGAATCATAAATTCATAAAATTTCAAGTGTATCGATCATAATTCATCATCAACATATAACTTACATGATCTCGGTATTTTGAACTACATAGAGATTTATATTGTATATTAATGTTCTTGTATATTAATTGTACTTTGTACAATTAGGTTTTTTGAGATAATTACTTTTGGAATCGGGTTAATTTTTAAGTTCAGAACAATTGTGTTACAAATAGCTGTAACTATTTTGATGTGATTTGTAAAATTATATTTTGTATAATATTGTGTATTTTTTTTTTTTACAAAAAGTGATACAAATATATATATATAAAGAATATTTTTATTCTAATTTTTTTTGTGGGATAGGGTTAGTATCATAATTTAAAATGTAATTTGTTTAATGAGATAACGGTATTATCTCTATTTTAAAAATAGTCAACCAAGCTATAGGGATACATAAATTTCTTACAAATTTTATAAGAAATTCATTTATCACTTATAAATGTTGTAGTAAATTTAGTGACCAATACCCGCACACTAGAAAAAGGTATGCTGGAAGCGTGATAGATATAAGGACAAAAATATTAGGTAAAAAGAAACAATGTGAGAACTCTGAAATTGTTTTATTTCTTGATATTGTTCTCTGTATAATTACATGACTCACCCAGCCATATATTGATAATAATCAATACTTAATCCCACCAAAATAATAAAATTAGGTTGTGTTTGGTACATGTGATGAGATAATATACGGAAAAAAACACGAGGGATAAATAATTTTTATGTAAGGACATTTAGTACTTGAGATTAAATGATTTTTTTTGTTTGGTTTTTTATTGTTGGGATAATATTGTGATCAATTTGTATGTTTCCGAAAATACCCTTTTCAAATTCACAATTTAGATGCGATATTGACATAATGTTTATGTAGTAGCCCGGTTCTATTTTACAAGATTAAGTGACTTAAACATGTTAGAAAATGACATATAATTTTAAAAGTGTCAAAAAATGTTTAAGGAGTCCTTATTTGGTGAAAATAAGTGAAAAATCAGATCTGAAACGTCCGAAAATGGTGGGGTAGGTCCCGGGGCTCCAAAAATGACTTCAGAAGGACCCAAACAGTTCGGAGCACACGGACCAGTTCGAGCCCTCCGAACCCGAGTTTGGATCGTCCAAACTCAGCAGAGCCAGTTTTCTTAAAGGCTCGGACAAGTGGCAGTTCGGACCGTCCGAACTTTGCCTATAAATAGGCCCTCTGAATTTCAGATTTTTCACACAATTTCAAGTATTCTCTCTCGTCCTTTAGTGCATTTTAGGGTTTTGGAGTGTTTCCAGCCTTCCTAGGCTTGTTCCGGAGGTTGGCCAGGTGCTCCGAGGTTGCGGCGGAGCGGTGCCCAAGTTCTGGAGCAGTCGTCATTAGCAGGCTGACGACGGACGCAGGTATAGCTCTGGCTCCTTATAGTAAATAGGGAGTATGCTATAGCGTAGTTAAGACTTTTAGAATAAGATTATAATGCATGAGTACTTTGCATTATAGTGCAGATTATAGGCTTGAACATAGCGCTGGTGTAGCTTGCCTAGGTTATGAGGTACGGAAGTATTATTCGAGATATCCAGATTGAGTATGCATGTATTATGTGTTGCATGGATTATGTGATTGCTTGTTTTATATGCCTTTATATACAGCATATCATGACTGTATGATGCATACATGAGCATATTGAGCTTTTACCTTAGAGGTATCCTGTAGTAGGGTGCTCACCCTACGAGTTTGTGGATGGTTGGATATGTAAGTCTTGTGTTAGGTCACCGTGATGGTTGGACACATGTACTAGTATCAGGTCACCATTATCCACTGGGTATATGAGCCACCTTCTGATGCGATGACGCATCGTGCTATATACCCTGGGACCGGTCTTTGAGCTTGTTTTTTGACCTGAGAGTCTTGGTACCCAGTTGACTTGCATACATGCACACATAACACCATATACTCATACTCTCGTACTGAGCTTATCATGCTCACGTCCCGTACTTTGATGTATTTGGACACCCTATTCCATGGGGCAGGTCTGCGGTTGGACGATGCGGGTGGTTCTAGGAGAGCTTAGACGATGGAGGACCAGCAGGGTTATTGTATAGGCTTTTGTTTTCTGATGTATTTGGGTTAATACACTGGTTTATTCGATATGGTTGTAAACAATATTTTATTTTTGTTTAAGTTTTTCGCTGTTTAAATTTTGATTTATTTAATTAAGTTAAATGCATGCATAAGCTTCTGATTAGTAGGTTATCATGGTGCGGGTCACTACATTTATGGTATCAGAGCATGAATAGTAATCTTGGGATTTAGATTGCTGGAATTGGGTTTAACCTTTGATCATCATGTAGATGGCGGATCATGGTGACGAGAGTAGTCACGGCAGCATAGGTGGACGCTGGGGTGATCAGGACGATCGGGAGCATCGTTGGGGCCGTCATCACCATCACCATGATGATCGCAGGCGTTTTAGCATGCATAGGTTTATGCAAATGGGTCCGAACCCTTTAATCGGAGGAGAGTCACCGAAGGATGCGGGAAACTGGCTACGACGTATGGAAGTTTGTTTCTGGGTGTTCCGATGCACTGAGAAGTAACGGATGAAGACTCTTGATTTCCTGGTCGAAGGACGAGCTCGAAAGTGGTGGGATTCTACTTTTGCGCCTTTTATTGCAGTCCGAGGAGTTGCTACCTGGGATGAGTTCCACACGGCTTTTCATAAGCTATATTTTCCTCCTGCTCTCCGACAGACAAAGACAAGTGAGTTGCTGAGTTTACGGCAGGGATCGATGTCGATCGATGAGTACCAGTTGAAGTTCTTTGAGTTATTGCCCTATTGCCCCCAGATTTTTGATAGCACGGAGGCGAAGTATAATCTGTTCCTCCAAGGTCTTAATCCGGAGATTCATGACCGAGTTGCTATGGGAGACGACATGACTTACGAGGGATTAGTGAGCCGATGTCACCAGGCAGAGGATAGCATCCGCCGTAACAGACCCTTCTACTCATCTAGACCCGCGAGTTCTTTGGGTCCCCGTGCTCAGTTGTTCAAGAAGTCTGGTTCCACTTCTTCTTCCTCAGGATCCGGAGATGTGATGCGTTTTGGCAGAAAGAATCAAGGTCCTTGTAAACATTGTGGTGGGAATCATCCTGCCAACAGGAGTCGGAAGGTTTCAGGGGCGTGCTTTCGATGCGGAGAAATTGTCCACCTGAAGAAAGATTGTCCACAGGCCGGGGGAGCTGGTTCTGGCTCAGGTTCTGGTTCTCAGGCTTCAGTGCAGCAGAGGCCACAGGGACAGTCGACAGGAGGTTCTAATTTGAAACCTCGTACTTCCAGCCAAGTGTTCGCCTTGAGGCATGATCAGGCAGTGGATGAGAATGAGAAAGTTATAGCGGGTAAGTTCTTGTTATTTGATATACCCTGCTTTTGCACTCATTGACACGGATGCATCTCATTCTTTCATATCTGCACATTTTGTTAAGAGATATAAGTTGCCATACATTTCACTAGACACATTGGTTGTTGTTTCTACCCCGATGGGTCAGTCTGCGTCGGCTAAGCGTCTAGTGATGAGTTGCCCTTTAGAGTTCGAAGGGAATGTCTTGATGGTGAATCTCATGATATTAGCAATGGAGGATTTCGATTGCATATTGAGAATTGATGTGTTAAATACATACCGAGCTTCAGTGGATTGTTACCAGAGATTGGTAAAATTTCATCCGGTTGGCGATGATAGCAGGTTCTTTTATGGTGAGGGAGCGCGACCTCAAATGCCATTGGTATCAGCTTTGAAAGCTTGTCGAGCTTTGGAATCTGGCGCGGAAGGCTACCTCATCTATGCAGTTGATACATTCGCTGGAAGTGTCGGTATAGAAGCTATTCCTATTGTGAATGAATTTCCAGATGTATTTCCAGATGAGATTCCAAGATTTCCTCCAGTGCGCGAAATTGAGTTTGGCATTGAACTGATTCCAGGGACTTCTCCTATTTCTCGAGAACCGTATCGTCTGGCTCCGTCAGAGATGCGTGAGTTGAAGCAGCAGCTTCAGGATCTATTGGACAAGGGTTACATTCATCCTAGTGTTTCTCCTTGGGGAGCACCTATTCTGTTCGTGAAGAAAAATGATGGGTCTATGCGTCTGTTCATTGGCTATCGCCAATTGAATAGAGTAACAATCAAGAATAAGTATCCTTTGCCTCGTATAGATGATCTGTTTGATTAGTTGCAGGGTACTTCGATTTACTCGAAGATTTATTTGAGATCTGGATATCATCAGATGAGAGTCCAAGATCAGGATATAGCCAAGACAGCATTCAAGATCAGGTATGGGCATTATGAGTTTCTATTAATGCCATTTGGATTGACTAATGCACCGGCTGTATTCATGGATCTAATGAATCGAGTGTTTCGGAAATTTTTAGACAAGTTCGTCGTTGTATTTATCGATGATATCTTGGTGTAATCACATGATGTGAATGAGCACGCATATCATTTGAGGCTTGTGTTGCAGATTCTGATGGATAAACAATTGTACGCCAAGCTGAGTAAGTGTGAGTTCTGGCTGGATCGGGTTGTATTTCTTGGCCGCATTATATCCAGAGATGGAGTGTCTGTTGATCCAAGCAAGATTGAGGCAGTAATGAACTGGTTGCGTCCAACGACAGTAGCTGAGATCCGTAGTTTTCTGGGTCTAACAGGATATTATCGTCGATTTATCGCGAAATTCTCGCAGCTGGCTCGACCCCTGACACAACTTACTCGGAAGGGCGTGAATTTTGAGTGGTCTTCAGAATGTGAGGAGAATTTTTGTGAACTTCGTAGACGGTTGACTTCTACGCTGGTGTTGGCTTTACCGTCTGGATCTAGAGGGTATGTAGTGTACAGGGATGCTTCTCTTCAGGCACTGGGATGTGTTCTGACTCAGAATGGGCAAGTGATTGCATACGCCTCTAGACAGTTGAAAGTTCACGAGAATTACTACCCAGTGCATGATCTTGAGTTAGAAACTATTGTTTTTGCGTTGAAGATTTGGCGTCATTATCTCTACGGCGAGAGATTTGAGATCTTCACAGACCATAAGACTCTCAAATATTTGTTCACTCAGGCAGAGTTGAACATGAGACAGAGACGTTGGATGGATTTGCTTAAGGATTATGATTGTGAAATTAAGTACCATCCAGGAGCTGCTAATATCATTGCTGATGCTTTAAGTCGCAAGGTGCGAGTGTCTGCACTTCAAACTTGTTCTGTGGCAAGTTCAGTTGAAGATTGTTGTTCTTCAGGTTATACTTTCAAGCATAAGAAAGGTATGCAGAGTATCCAAATGTTTGTGATCTTATCTGAGCCAGCATTGTATTCTCGGATTCGAGATGCTCAGATGGCTGATCCGAAGACCCAGCTTTTGGCTCGTTTAGCTAGGGATGATAGTTCGTTTGGATTCCACTATCAAACAGATAGTTTTCTTTGTTTATCTGGCCGTATTGTTGTTCCGGAGGTTGATACTCTGAGGGAGGAAATTTTATCCCAGGCTCATCGTTCTAAGTTTAGTATTCATCCGGGGAGCAACAAGATGTACAAGGATTTGCGTACTAGGTTCTGGTGTAAAGGAATAAAAAGGAGTGTGTATCAATATGTTTCTAGATGTTTGGTGTGTCAGCAGGTCAAGGCAGAGCACCGACGACCTGGAGGGTTGCTTCACAGTTTACCTATTCCTGAGTGGAAATGGGAGTTGATCACGATGGACTTCGTGACCCATTTACAGGTGAGCTCGAGGAATTGTGATGCTATATGGGTTGTGGTGGACCGACTCACCAAGTCAGCACATTTTAATCCTTATAATCGGGACTACAGTTTTGATAGGATGACACGGTTGTACATCCATGAAATTGTTCTATTGCACGGAGTGCCTGTGAGCATAGTCAGCGATCGAGATCCAAGGTTTACTTCCAGGTTTTGGGGGAGTCTTTAGCGCGCTATGGGTACTACTCTTAGCTTGAGTACATCATATCACCCAGAGATTGATGGGCAGTCAGAGCGCACGATCTGTACTCTTGAAGACATGTTACGAGCATGTTCTATGGATTTTGGTCCAGCATGGCAAGATCAGTTGTCATTGATTGAGTTCGCGTATAACAACAGTTAACATCACAGTATTGGGATGGCTCCGTTTGAGGCATTGTACGGGCGACGATGTCATACTCCACTATTCTGGGAAGAAGTGGGGGAGCTACAAGTTGAGGGACCAGAGTTAGTCCAGCAGGCTATTGATATTGTTGGACAGATCAAGAAGAGAATTAAGGTTGCGCAGGATCGACAGGCTAGCTATGCAAATGTTAAGCGCATACCTTTGCAGTTTGAGGTGGGTGAGAAAGTATTCTTATGAGTCTCGCCATTTCGAAGGATTTTGAGATTCGGTTTCAAGGGTAAGCTATCTCCTAGGTACATTGGTCCATTCAAGATTCTGGAAAGTGTTGGAGATCTGGCTTACAGGTTGGCGTTACTGCCGTATTTGTCAAAAATCCACGACGTGTTCCATGTTTCACTGTTGCGATGGTATGTGGCAGATAAGTCTCATATCTTACAGTCGTCTGAAGTACAGTTGGACTCATATTTGGCCTACGTGGAGATACCTTTGCATATCATAGTTCATAAGGATAAAGTGTTACGCAACAAAACCATTCTTCTTGTTCTAGTTCAGTGGCACCGCCGAGGCACTGAGGAGGCCACTTGGGAACTTGAGAGTCGTTTGCGTACAAATTATCCAGAGCTATTTTAAATTGTGGTATTTTCAGATTGTAACTTTTAAAATAAATCAGTTTGAATAAAAGATGTTTATTCAGTGTTTTACTGCATTCAGTACTTAAGATTTGTTCGAGAATGAAATATCTTAAGTAAGGGGAGAATGTAGTAGCCCGGTTCCATTTTACAAGATTAAGTGACTTTAAACATGTTAGAAAATGACATATAATTTTAAAAGTGTCAAAACATATTTAAGGAGTCCTTATTTGGTGAAAATAAGTGGAAAATCAGATCCAGACCGTCCGAAAATGATGGGGTAGGTCCCGGGGGTCCAAAAATGACTTCAGAAGGACCCAAACAGTTCGGAACACACAGACCAGTTCGGGCCCTCTGAACCCGAGTTTGGATCATCTGAACTCAGCAGAGCCAGGTGTCTTAAAGGCTTGGACAAGTGGCAGTTCGGACCGTCCGAACCCAGTTCGGACCATCCGAACTTCGCCTATAAATAGGCCATCCGAATTTCAGATTTTTCACATAATTTAAAGTATTCTCTCTCGGAATTTAGTGCATTCTAGGATTTTGGGTTGTTTCCAGCCTTCCTAGGCTTGGTCCAGAGGTTGTCCAGGTGCTCCGAGGTTGCGGCGGAGCGGTGCCCAAGTTCTGGGGCAGTCGTCATCAGCGGGCTGACGACGGACGCAGGTATAGCTCTGGCTCCTTATAGTAAATAGGGAGTATGCTATACCGTAGTTAAGGCTTTTAGAATAAGATTATAATGCATGATTACTTTGCATTGTAGTGCGGATTATAGGCTTGGACATAGCGCTGGTCTAGTTTGCCTAGGTTATGAGGTACGGAAGTATTATTCGAGATATCCAGATTGAGTATGCATGTATTATGTGTTGCATGGATTATGTGATTGTATGTTTTATATGCCTTTATATACAACATATCATGACTGTATGATGCATACATGAACATATTGAGCTTTTACCTTAGAGGTATCCTGTAGTAGGGCGCTCACCCTACGAGTTTATGGATGGTTGGATACATAAGTTTTGTGTCAGGTCACCGTGATGGTTGGACACATGTACTAGTATCAGGTTACCATTATCCACTGGTATATGAGCCACCTCCTGATGCGACGGCGCAACATGCTATATACCTTGGGCCCGGTCTTTGAGCTTGTTTCTTGACCTGAGAGTCTTGTTACCCAGTTCACTTGCATACATGCACACATAACACCGTATACTCATACTCTCGTATTGAGCTTATCATGCTCAAGTCCCGTACTTTGTTGTATTTGGACACCCTATTCCATGGGGCAGGTCTGCGGTTGGACGATGCGGGTGGTCCAAGAGAGCTTAGACGATGGAGGACCAGCAGGGTTATTGTATATTCTTTTGTTTTCTGATGTATTTGGGTTAATACACTGGTTTATTCGATATGGTTGTAAACAATATTTTATTGTTGTTTATGTTTTCCGCTGTTTAAATTCTGATTTATTTAATTAAGTTAAATTCATGCTTAAGCTTCTGATTAGTAGGTGATCACGGTGCGGGTCACTACAGTTTATGAAGATGTTTTTCTACGTCAACCATTTTCCTCTTTCTAACCTAATCTCAGTGGAGAGATATTTTTCTGTCTCGACCATTTTTGTAGCGACCAAACCCGGATCCACTACCTAATTAAAGTTTAAATAACGCATGCAATAATTAACTGAAGCTTAAAAGCGGATAATTAAAATACAACAAATCCAATCGGCAGAATACAGCCGATGATCATAAATTTGTGCATAAACTCTGTTATACAACCAAATAGAATTTAGGGTATGAATTCCCTAACCACTACACTCACTCTGTATTGCTGACACTGGTCTCACTCCTAGTGCAAACCTCCTGGACCATCAAGCCTCAAACCTGCCCCGCCACAAGGTTAACCCAA
Organism: Henckelia pumila; assembly: GCF_033568475.1. NCBI lineage: Eukaryota > Viridiplantae > Streptophyta > Magnoliopsida > Lamiales > Gesneriaceae > Henckelia > Henckelia pumila. The sequence goes on from NC_133121.1 coordinate 65,931,818, forward strand.
AACCACAAAAAATAAGAGCGTACGGAAGCAATGATATATAAAATATATGCATCACATAAATGACTTTAAAAACCTGGTAAAATAGTCTGCTCAGGGACGCCAATGAATACATAGTACCGTGCCAGAGAGCGACTCTGCGGGGTACTTGTATATTCCCCTATCACTGTAGCGTCTACCCCGTCGTCGCGGAGTCTCCCACTGATAGATAGAACATAGGGCTGAGCCTCCCTTCACCTGACTCGAATCCATAGGGAATCACCCTCGTAAGGAAACTGTCACGACTCATTTCTCACGAGATGCAGTCCCATATATAAAACATGCATGTGCTAAAGCAGTAAAACATAGAATACAAACACGTGCTAATGCAACATATAAGCATATATATCATGTCGGCTATCTCGGTCACTACTTACGTACCTCTATCATAGTAGGTCAATCCTAGTAAACCGCTCTAGTTCCAAGACTACGAGTCCACACTACTGCGTCTACAATGCAGAATATCCATGTATCTCTATTTAAGCTCTAAAAGCCTTAAATAAGCTATTGCATACTTCTAAATAATTTTAGTAATGCAAAGCTATACCTACGTTCGTCATCAGCCCGCTGATGGCGATAACCTCCAAAACTTAGACACGGCTCCGCTACTATCTCCATAGCACCAAGCCACTTTCGGCCCTTTAGTAGGATGCCTAAAAAGCCCCTAAATAGCTAGAAGAATAACTTAGAGAAGAAATAGAGGATTTAGTGCATTTACAAATGAGCTTGGCACCCTCTTATATAGACAGAGATCGGAGTGCCCGATCTCACGTTCGGAGCCTCCGATCCTGATCGGAGCGTCTGATCCCTCCGTCTGAACTCTCTCATCCAACCACGTGTATAGCTTCCAGAGGACGCCTGCCGATAGCTGTTTGGAGCTTCCGATCTCCCTTTGGAGCGTGATATGAATCTAGGAGGTGCTCGAAGATTCATATTGTTCGAAGATTTGTTTTGTAATTTGCCGTCAAGACTTTAAGGATTTGGACTACATGCAAACAAAGTTGGAATGCTAGGAAATTATTTTAAAGGAAGCTATAATTTTATTGAGGTCAAATGAGGTCACGAAAGTGAAGAAAATCAAGGCCTAGCTCGAAGCAACAGCGCGCCCGCTCCTTTGGAATCTCGCGCCCGCTCTATCGGTGAATTTTGACGAGTCAACGTGCAAAGGTGATGCGCGCCGCGCTGCTCTGGAATTTTAAAAGATATGAGATGCGATGCTGACGCGCGCCCGTGCAGCCTGGCTTGCGCGTCCGCGCTACTCAATTTTCATGCACCTAAGGTGTTTTTGTGTGTTTGGAAATTTTGAGTATTTTGTGATATATTTTCCTATTTGGAGTCATTTAAGCTTATTAGGAAACTTTTAGGAGATATCTTTGATATCTTTAGATATTATTTTGCTATATCTTTTATTATTTTGTAGTTGTATTATAATTACAGCAAATACAATAATTATTGAATAACATAATTCAGATTCAGTTTAAACAAACATTATTGAAATTCTCTCTAGAATTTATATTCAAAGTTTTGCTTTGGCTTTTCAAATCAAACTTTTCACACTTTAATTACTTGAAAACATTTGTCAATTGATTTCTCACTGAACATTGTCAGATACAATTTATCTGAAGGTTTTCTTTGGTTTCGATTGTCGTTATTTTTGTTGTTAATCATACCGTCTATTAAAGGTAAAAATTCAAATTCTATCAATTTTACTTGTTTCAAAGATTGGGAAAAACTATTTGGATCTTTTGATTATTGGTTAGAGGGTGCGATTTAATTTATAATCGTGTTTGCTATTCTTTCTCATCAAGATTCATATCATTTGGTATCAAAGCGAAGGTTTTTTATTCAAGTAAGTTGTATCCTTCTTTAATATATATTATTTATTTGTTCCTCGTTCTTCGTTCATCTTTCTTTGTTCTTCGTTCTTCGTCTATCTCATATCAAATTTCCGTGTCGTTTCTTTCAAACTTGTTATCCAAGTCTCGTGTCTTGTGCTACAAGTTATAAATTCAAAAAAAAAAAAGAGATTCGAAAATCAGTCCAAAAAAAATATAGAGAGGGCCAAAAATTTGATAAAAAAAAAGTGAAGAAAAGTAACTTGTGGCCAATTCATTTGTCATTGTTTATCCTTGGGTGCGAGTCAAAGTCAATTTGTCCATAAAATTCCTTACTTGTGTTTGTGCAATCTTTGTGAGTAAATTTTCAAGCGTCTAAAAGTTTTGAACTTGAAGGTTTGATCCTTTACTCTCCAAAGCAAGGCCTTACCACAAATTTGAGTGAAAAAAATAAGATTGTTTGACCACTTTCCCTTGGACTGACTTGTGAGATTTTGGGTGAGAAATATTTTATTACTAACATTTTTCTTGCCAGTACGATGTCCTATAAAAATTATTTTGTTGGTGGAGATGATGAGTATATGTAGAGTAAAAGGAGATTTTATGGTTGTGGTAATAATAGAAGAAAAGATGAATGTAGTAGTGAGCATTGACAGAGAGAAAGGAGGGATTATGGGAGTAGGAGAGCAAAAAAATCGATGAGTATAGTGATGTGCATAGATATGATGATGGAGAAAGAGATTTTGAATATTATTTGGATTGGTTTAAGAAAAATGGGATTCCTTCATTCGATGGATATTCAGACTCGGGGTCGTATTTGAGTTTGGAGAAAAGGGTAGATTCTATATTTTAAGCTCGTGATTTTTCTGAAGCTAAGAAGGTTAAACTTGTATAAAAAAAGTTTACCGACTATGCTTGCACTTGGTGGGATAGATTGGATGAGTATAGGGAAAGGCGTGGAATGAGTCCTATTTCTACATGGAATGAGATGAAAAGAGCTATGAGAAAATGATTTGCTCCTAATCACTATGGAGTCCCAAAGCATGAATATCAAGGTACATCTAAACTTTCAAATTCTAGTACTTGTGATATTGTATGCTTATGGTGTTCTAGAAAATATGAGCATGATGTGAGACAATGTCTAAAGGAGTCTATGATGAAAGTGGTGGGTCCTCAAGTAGATGTTGAATCAAATGTTGTAGTTGATGAGGAAAACGTTGAAGTTGAAAAGGTTGAGAAAATTGAGGATGAAACATCATTGGTTGATGATGTTAGTGTTGGAGAATGTGAAGTAGTAGGTGATTTTTATGTGTTGAGGAGTCATATAATGTTCTTGTGATAGATGAGAGTCCTATTGATGTTCAGAGTAAGACTAGTAATTTGTTGGATGAGTCTTGTAATATTTCTATTCAATTGAGTCCAAAAGAATTTCTTGAAGATCAATTAAAAATTGAAATTTTGAGTGATATGGCTGAAAAAAAAGAGTGATGAAAAAAGTGAGATATCCATGGAAAAAGAAAAAGAAAAATAAAATTTAGAGGCCGAAAGAAAAATAGTGCAAAAGAGTGAGATGACCTTGGAGAGAAAAAAAAAGAGAGGAAATAAAAGAGAGGAAAGAGACCAATAAAAAAAATATTATGGTCCAAAATTGTGAGGTTGAAAAATTTGTGCAATTGCATAAGATCTTTAAAGTACTTATCTACAAAGAGGTTTATCTCATTGTGATGAAATAGCCGGTTCAATCCCGAGCAGTATTCTTTCTTCTTTGCAGGTTGTGAAAGATGTTGGGATGAGTAAGAAAAGGAGATTTAATGCTAAAAGAGTAAGCATTATTGATCAATGTAAAATTGATCACACACAAGGTGGGGTTAGAGGTTTGCAAATTATTCCCTTTGTGAGGTATGGTTTAAATTCAAGTTTAAACTACAAATCTAATGTCAACTTTAAAAGGTATGAACTCAATTCAATGTTGCACGGATTTAATTACTTTGTTGAAAGATTTGAAAAAGTGTTAGCTATGAATTATGCTTTGATTTCAAATCTTGATGTTAAGTCTCTTGAGTTTGTGCATACTACAAGAGTTGGTGATTTGGTTTATGTTGATATGTGAGAGTGTTGCATGAATAACATAGGTGGAAAGTCCTATTTTCTTGAGTGGCTAGTGATGATTATTGGGCTAGCTAATGTGCGTAATACTTTCATGGAATTGATGAGCTGTGTTTTGCATACATCTATGAGTAAATTTGTTATGGTATACTTTGATTATATCTTAGTGTATAACAAAAATTTTAATGAGCATGTTGGACATTTGAGGTTTGTGTTAATTGCATTGGATAATAATTTGAAAGATATGATTGAGTTACTTGTTGTCGGAACATGTAGTATAAAGTTGAGTGTATTTCGTGCAAGAGAGCTTGTTGATTTGGGTGTATGTTCTCAAGGATTTAGAATTGTTGGTGAAGAGTTGATCAAGTACCAACGAGTTAAGGAAAATGTGGTAGTTACTACACTATCACCAAGGTATGAATTCTTATTTCTTTTGGTTACGAGGTGCTTATGGTTTGAAAAAGTTGATATGAATCTAGGAGGTGCTCGAAGATTTATATTGTTCCATGATTTGCTATGTAATTTGCCGTCGAGACTCGAAAGATTTGGACTACATGAAAACCAAGTTGGAATGCTTGAAAATCATTTTGAAGGAAGCTATAATTTTATTGAGGTAAAAAGAGGTCACGAAAGTGAAGAAAATCAAGGCCTAGTTCGAAGCAATAGCACGCTCGTACCTTTGGAATCGCGCGCCCACGCTATCGGTGAATTTTGACGAGTCATCATGCAAATGTGACGCGCGCCCGTGCCTGGAACCCGCGCGCCCACGCTGCTCTGGAATTTTACAAAATATGAGATGCGATGCTGACGCGCACAAGCGTAGCCTGTCTTGCGCGCCCGCGCTACTAAATTTTACACACACCGAAGGTGTTTGTGTGTGTTTGGGAATTTTGAGTATTTTGTGATATATTTTCCTATTTTGAGTCTTTTAAGCTTATTAGGAAACTTTTAGAAGATATCTTTGATATCTTTAGATATTATTTTGCTATATCTTTTATTATTTTGTAATTGTATTATAAATACAACAAATACATTCATTATTGGATAACATAATTCAGATTCAGTTTATACAAACATTATTGAAATTCTCTCTATAATTTTATTCAAAGCTTTGCTTTGGCTTTTCAAATCAAACTTTTCACCCTTTAATTACTTGAAAACGTTTTTCAATTGATTTCTCACTGAAAATTGTCAGATACAAGTTATCTGAAGGTTTTATTTGGTTTCGATTTTCGTTATTTCTGTTTTTAATCGTATAGTCGATTAAAGGTGGAAATTCAAATTTTTATCAATTTTACTTGTTTCAAAGATTGGGAAAAACTCTTTGGATCTTTTGATTATTGGTTAGAGGGTACGATTTAATTTATAATCGTGTTGGGTAATCTTACTCATCAAGATTCATTTCAGAGCGTCCGATCCCTGATGTCACCGCTGACATAATATTTCTGACAGCTAGCCTTGAACACAATCGGAGCCTCCGAACTCAATAGAGCTTCCGATCTTGGGATATTGGTTCCGATCTTTTCGGACCCTCCGAACTGTGTTCGGATCCTCCGATCCCTCTGAGGACTCGAAATCCTTTTCGGCTATGTCAAGTGCTCTGAATCCATCTACGAACTCCTTAGATCTTTAAGAACTCCCTTAATAATTATCGATTAATCATCATTTCTGGATACGGGTTACTACATTCTCCTCCACTTAAGAAATTTCGTCCTCAAAATTTAGGTCTGAGGAAAAAACAGAAGTTAAAGCAAATGTTCTTTATTACAAATGAACATTACAAAGTACAACACTCTCACAAAGAAGAATACAAAAATCAAAACAACTCTGGATGCTTGGCTCGCATCCAGCTTTTTAGTTCCCATGTCGCTTCCTATGTACCTCTGAGTTGACACTGCCCATAACCAATGGTATGCGCTTATTACGAAGCACCTTTTCCTTCATTTCAAGGATCCTGAGAGGTCTCTCCATGTATGACAAATCCTGCTCCAATTGCACCTCAATCGGATGCAAAATATGTGACTCATCCACCACGTACTGTCTTAGCAAAGACACTTGGAACACATCATGAATGCCGGAAAGATAAAGCGGTAAGGCTATACGATAGACCACATCACCAATCTTTTCAAGAATCTCGAACGGACCTATGAATCTCAGAGACAACTTGAATTTGAGGCCGAATCTCATCACCTTCCGGAAAGGTGAAACTCGCAAAAACACATGCTCTCCAACCTCAAAATGCAAAGGTCTGCGATGTGTATTTGCGTAGCTCGCCTGTCAATCCTGGGCAGCCTTAATCCTCAATCGGATCAACTCTACCGCATCGGTCATCTGCTGAATTAACTGCAGACCCTCAACGTGATGCTCGCAAACCTTATCTCAAAACAAAGGTGTATAACAGCGGCGTATATACAAAGCCTCAAATGGTGCAATGCCAATAATGCGATGGTAGCTGTTCTTTTAAGCAAACTTCACCAGAGCCAAATGGTCATGCCATGCTGGTCCAAAATCCATCAATGCAGCTCAAAGCATATAACTCAAGGGTACGGATAGTACTCTCAGACTATCCATCAGTCTCTGGATGATAAGCTGTGCTCAAACTCAAATTAGTACCAAGAGCACGCTGGAAGCTACCCCAAAACCTAGAGATAAACCTCGGATCTCTGTCGTTGACTATACTCAACGAAATTCCATGAAGACGAACCACCTCCTGCACATAAAGACGTGCCATCCGATCGAATGTGAAATCTCATTTATAAGGAATAAAGTGCACTGAATTCAATAATCGATCCACGAAAACCCATATCGCATCGCAATTCCTGGAAAACACGGGCAAGTGAGTGAAAAAATCCATCGTCACATGCTTCCACTTCCATTCAGGAATCTCTAAGCTATGGAGCAATCCACCAGGTCGTCGGAATTCTGCCTTGACTTGCTGACACACAAGGCATCGAGACACGAATTGATACATGTTGCGCTTTATTCTTTTACACCAAAATCTCGTACGTATATCCTTGTACATTTTCATGCTTCCTGGATGAACAGAGAATTTACTGCGATGAGCCTGCGAAAATATATCGTCTCTCAGTGTGGCATCATCAGGAACTACCACATGACCAGAAATACATAACAGACCATCTTCCTGGAAATGGAAACCAGAAGTATTCTCATCCTGAGCCAATCGGGCAAACTTCTGAGTCTTCGGATCAACGGCCTACGACTCACGGATACGAGTATATAAAATTGGTTCAGAAATCACTAAGGAAACATGAACTCCCTGTTAATCCTTCTTGTGTCGGAAAGTAAATCCTAAGGAACAACATTCCTCTATCACTCGTAAAACTGATCTGGTACGAAGGGAACTCACATACACCTTGCGACTAAGCGCATCAAAAATTGGATTCGAAGAACCTGGATGGTACTTGATTTCGCAATCATAGTATTTCGATAGATCCATCCATCGTCGCTGCCTCATGTTCAACTCAGCCTGAGTGAACATATACTCCACGTTCTTATGATCGGTGAATATCTCAAATCTCTCGCCATACAAATAATGACGTCATATCTTGAGAGCAAAGACAGTGGCTGCAAGCTCTAAATCATGTATCGGATAATTATCCTCGTGAATCCTCAGTTTTCTGGAGGCATAAGCAATCACATGACCCCTCTTCGTCAACACACTGCCTAATCCTTGTAGAGAAGCATAGGTGTATACTACAAAATCACCTGATCCAGACGGTAAATCTAATACTGGAGCTGTCGTCAAACGGCGACGCAACTCGTTAAAACTCTCTTCGCAAGCAAACCAAACGAAAAAAACATCTTTCTTCGTCAACTGCATCAAAGGCTTAGCTATCTGAGAGAAATTATCCACGAATCGACGATAGTATCCGAATAATCCCAGGAAACTACGAATCTCCGAGGCTGTCGTCGGACGTGACCAGTGAAAGAGTGGGTGCCCGGTGAGCCAACTTGTGGCTAAGGGCTTTTATGACTCTATGTATAAACAATCTTTTGTTTAATATAATTTACACTTTTATAATGGCATTTACTTTATATTTTATCATATTATTATGTTGTGACATACTATAAGATGTTTAGATGAAGACCTTGAATATACTATAGTGTATGTAAGATGTGGTGGCACATGGGGATGGCTATCATGAAACACATCTTATAGTCACTGTATATTCTAAACAGTTCCTAGTCGATTGAGCCGTTCGTTAATAAGGATAAGGATCGCTCAAGATTGAGACTAGCATTTGCGATGCCGAGTACCACGTTTCATTGGTATGGAACATATAGATGCTCAAAGCATGCAAATGGATATTCATACGATGAATGATCGAACTACCCTATCCGGACTTTCCAAGTGGTTATCACTTATCGAGTGGATAAAGTCCGCGGTTTTGGTTGTACACCATTAGTCCTTACTACTTGAAACATCATTGAGACTCTATATGCTAGTACTGTACTTTGACTCGTTTACCGACTCTATTGGGGTCATCAGGTGTCGGGATTGGGTACAGTTAAATTTAAAGAGTTAAATTTAATGAACAAAGAAGTAGGACTTCTTATATCAGAGTAGAAGAGTAAGATTTCCTAAAATGACATAGGGATGAACATTTTTGGAAATCACTGAATTCGGATTCAGAAAATTTATCTTGACTTTAAAAGATGCAGAAATGGTTTCTGTGCACATTGGTGAAATTGGTTTATCAATCTGAGTCACGATGAATTTTATATTAATTTTTGAATATGCAGGCTTTGCTTGTCAGGCTTTAACTTATGACTAATGGGCCCTAAGCTGTTAGCAGCCCACATTATAAATAAGTTATTGCAGTGCAGAAATTAGAGACAAGTCTCATAATTTTCGAATACTAGGGTTTTGAGACCTAGAGTGGCCGCCCCCCTCTCTGTGTTTTTTTCTCTGAAATCCAGTCTGTGAATTTCGAATTTGCAGTCTGGTTTAACGGATCAAATTCGTTAATTCTCTTCGTAGAAACTTCTGATAGATTTTCTAGTGCAATCTATCAGAGGGATTCGAATTCTGTTCGTGGACCTGATTGAAGAATTGTTCGTCCATCAGTTCCTGGGATATACAACAAGAGCAGAGTTATCTGTTGGTGTCCATAATCTCGTTTCAAGATTTAAGGTAAAAATTTAATTGTTATTTAATTTTTACACGCACAATTTAATCGTAAAGTTTTGATACCCATGATATGGAATCGTTCCATATAAAATTTTAAAAACTTCCACTGCACCGGGTATCAATTCTGATTGATCTGAACACCGTTTTCCAACAGTGGTATCAGAGCCAGGTTGCTCAGATCAAGCGATTAAATTAATCGATTGTACAAAATTTTTAAGCCTTGGTTTTTTGAAACAAAAGGATTTTAAAAATTTAAAATTAATGGGCAAACCCGGGGCAGCGCCGGCAGCGATTTGATCTCTGCCCAGGGCAGCGACGGGCTGCCCGGGAAAATTAATTTTTATTTTTAATTAAAATTTTAATATGTTAAAATTCTATTTTTGGTCCGATCGAAAATTGTTTTTGAATGGTCCACGAGGCGTCGGATCGAATTGTTCGAGTCTGAAAATTTTAAAATTGATTTTTGGATAAATTTGAATTTTTGGAAAATTTATAGATTTTATCGATTAAATCAGATTTTATGAAATTAATTATTTTTGGTACAATTGATGATAAGATATGATCTTATGGAAATATTGAGTAAAATATGATTTTATGTATAAAATTGGATTTTATATGTAAAATATGATTTTATTTGATAAAAGGTAAAATATGATTTTGTATGTAAAATAAGATTTTATATATGGAATATGATTTTATCCTTTTTAATTTAATTGTCATTGCATGTTATCCAATAAATTAATTTTGAATTAAATATTATTGGATAAGGATGATCGATTACCATGACCAATTTTGTAGGTGTATGTTAGGGAATTTACATTTGTTTTTATTGTTGTTGGATTTATTAATGGGCCTGGTTTATGGCCCAATATGAATTGTCATGTGTAATAAAAGTGGGCCTGGTTTATGGCCCGTTCCCACCCCTTAAAATGAATCCATACTTGTCATAGTTATTTATTGTAAATACATTATACTTAGTGGGAGATGAAGATTTGAAGACGAAGGTGGGCCCAGCAGACAATAAAGATTGAAGAAATGTAAATTGGGAGCACAATGTAATAGGATTGCATTGCATACTTGCATATCACCTAGGATTGGACTTAGACTCGTGATTGGCAACCACGGGTCGATTAGTAATGGAATCGATCATCCTAAAATACAATATATGATATTATCGTTGTATGCATGTTTAGACTAAATTGTATGAATCCCGCAAGCATACAAATTTTAAATGATGAGACAAATTTTCAAAATTAAAATCCCTTATTTTAAATATGATTTAAAATTGATATCAAGATAAATAAAGGAAATTTAAATATTGTTTAAATGTTCCTACCTTCCATCAACGATCAATGTATGAGATGCTACCCGCGGATACAGTCCGGCTCATATTATTGGGGGGGCCCATTCGTCGGAAAGTTGTACATTGGATCGACACATGTTGTAAGTTGGATGGAACTCCCATGGGATTGGCTCATATTATTGGGGATCCACATGGCGACCGTCCATCACAACTTAATATTGATGGGTAATCTTGACATGTCACAATAAACGGCGTCATATTATTGGGCCCTTATTGGACATGAGGTAAAAACATGGAGGTTGCTTTGGAAGAAATTGGGCTCTATCTTTTGAAAATTATGGTTGGCTGATATTATTCGGGACTATAGTTTGTCAATTGGACTCCATGTTCCCACTAAAGAAAATGTTTCTCGTTTTCACTAGAGGGTAGTGAAATCGTTAAAATAGTGGGAGTGAGATTCATAAAATAAATTTTGCCTATTTTATGTCTTAGTAAATTAATTAAACAATCACTGATTATTGTCTGTTTCTTTTCAGTATTTCATTAAGATGAATTCGCGCAATCCACTATTCTCTATTCTCGAACAAAATAAACTGACTGGCGCAAACTATACGGAATGGTTCCGTAAGTTGAAGATTGTCTTGACCTCGGAGAAGATGTTCTACGTGTTAGAAAAATCTCCTTCGAAGGAAGCACCAACTGATATAAGTCCGGAAGAGTTGGCCAAACTTGATAAATGGTGGGACCATGATATCAAGGCCAAATGCTATATGCAAGCTTCGATGTCTGATGAACTCCAGAGGCGATTTGAGGATACCGTGAATGCTGCTGACATTCACGTGAAACTCAAGGAACTTTTTGGGGCTCAATCGAGAGCTGAAAGGTTCGCTACTGTAAAAGAGTTAATGACGTGTCGCATGCATGAAGGGACTTCGGTCCGTGATCATGGGGTACGCGTGATTTGGCTCATTCAAAAGTTGGTAACGCTTGATTTGGTATTGGAGCATGAACTCAATGTGGACTTATTACTTCTCTCTCTTCCTTCATCGTTTGATGGTTTTGTGGTGAATTTCAATATGAACAAGATAGAGGCCTCCCTTGAAGAGATGGTCAATATGCTTGTAACTTATGAAGCCACTTTAAAGAAGGATAAACTGGTTCTCTTGGTGGGCTCCTCTTCTTCTGCTAAGAAGGGGCCAAGTACAAAGGGTAAGAAACGTTCTGCCCCATCCAAGAAAACTGGACCCGAGAAGAAGAACAAGACAAAGGCTTCAAACATGGAAAAGTCCAAGGATGTTTGCCATCACTGCAAGAAACCCAGTCATTGGAAACGTAACTGCAAGGAATATCTAGAGCAGTTGCGAACTGCGAAGGGTATGTTTTATATTGAAATAAATGTTTCACTTAATACTACTTCTTGGGTATTGGATACCGGATGTGGATCTCACATTTGCAATGATTTGCAGGTGATGACAAGAAGTCGCAAGCTTAGAATGGGTGAGACCCAGCTGAGGCTCGGAAATGGTTCTAGAGTTGAAGACAAAGCTGTGGGAGACGTTTATTTAATTTTGCAGAACGATTTTAAGTTACTTTTGAGAGATGTTTTATTTGTTCCAGACTTGATTAAAAACATTATTTCTGTTTCTATGCTTGATAGAGATGGTTTTTCTTGCAATTTTGTGAATGGGATTTGCAATATTTACAAGAATGAATGTTTGATTGGAAATGGACAACTTGAAAACGATCTATATAACTTAAAATTAAAAGACGTTCCAATAAATTATGTTGATAAACCGGTAACAACAAACAAAAGGAAAATCGATAGTCAAAACCCGGCAAACCTTTGGCATGCTAGGCTAGGTCATATTTCATCAAGGATGATGAACAAGCTAGTGGGAGAGGGCATGTTTGATATGTCTGATATTAACTCTCTACCTACTTGTGAGTCCTGCCTGAAAGGAAAAATGACTAAATCTCCTTTCAAAGGAAAACCTGAGCGTAGTCAAAATCTGTTGGATTTGATCCATACAGATGTTTGCGCTCCATTTAGAATTGGTACTCAATTTGGCCACACCTACTTCATTACCTTTATTGATGATTATTCAAGGTATGGGTATTTATATTTAATGAAATATAAGTCTGAAGCATTTGAAAGGTTCAAAGAATTCAAGGCTGAAGTAGAAAACAAACTAGGTAAAAGTATTAAGGAACTTCGATCGGATCGAGGTGGAGAATACTTAAGTACCGAGTTTTTGGACTATCTAAAAGAGAATGGGATTCTCTCTCAGTGGACTCCTCCTATGACACCTCAGCTTAATGGTGTTTCGGAGCGTCGCAATCGAACTTTGTTGGACATGGTTCGATCCATGTGAAAGAGTGGGTGCCCAGTGAGCCAACTTGTGGCTATGGGCTTTGATGACTCTTTGTACAAACGATCTTGTGTTTAATGTAATTTACACTTTTATTAATGGCAATGACTTTATCTTTCTTCATATTGTTATATTATGATATACTATTGTTGTTTTGATAAAGTCCTTGAATATACTATAGTGTATGTAAGATGTGGTAGAACATGGGGATGTCTATCATGAAATACATCTTATAGTCACTGTATATTCTAAACTGTTCCTAGTCGATTGAGCCGTCCGATAATAAGGATAAGGATCGCTCGAGTTTGAGACTAGCTTTGCGATGCGGAGTACCACGTTTCATTGGTAGGGAACATGGAGATGTTCGAAGCATGCAAATGGATATTCATAGGATGAATAATCGAACTACCCTATCCGGACTTTCCAAGTGGTTATCACTTATCGAGTGGATAAAGTCCGCGGTTTTGGTTGTACACCATTAGTCCTTACTACTTGAAACATCATGGAGACTCTATATGCTAGTACTGTGCTTTGACTCGTTTACCGACTCTATGGGGGTCATCAGGTGTCGGGATTGGGTACAGTTACAACACATATAGGAGTCGATGTATTGTTGTCAAGGATTCACCACATACTTGCGAGTGTGGATATCCTATGCGATCTGAGGAGATATTAGTGTGACGAATCTCTGGCCAGAGTACTTGATGTGATTTAAGAAATAGTTTCTTAGTAGCACATGCGATGTCACTAATTTGATCTTCAAGATGTATTGCATAGTTATCGAATCTTGAGCGACTCTCGATATACCAATGGTTGTTGATTCGATCGGGATATATGGATGAAGGGACCGTACTGTACGCTAACCAAAATCTACTGGTTCTTGTAGGCACTATCAGTGATACCTAGGGAATCATGGGGCGATGTTGCTAGGCGCTTTACCATGATTCGTTGGGCAAGTCGGAAATCGTTGTTCCAAGTCACAAGGAGTTTTGAGCCCACGGCTAGCTGTATCCCTGAACCATTGAGGGTCACACAGTGTAATGGAGTTTTAATCCCCGTTGAGATAGTTAAATTTAAAGAGTTAAATTTAATGAATAAAGAAGTTGGACTTCTTAAATAAGAGTAAGGGAGTAGGATTTCCTAAAATGACATAGGGATGTACATTTTTGGAAACCACTGAATTCGGATTTAGGAAAATTTATCTTGACTTTAAAATGTGCAGAAATGGTTTCTGTGCACATTGGTAAAATCGGTTTATCAATCGGAGTCACGATGAATTTTATATTAATTTCTGAACATGCGGACTTTGCTTGTCGGGCCTCAACTTATGACTAATGGGCCCTAAGGTGTTAGTGGCCTGCATTATAAATAAGTTATTGCAGTACAGAAATTACAAACAGTTGGTCATAATTTTGAGAGAAAAATTTCGAAACCCTAGCCTCTCTCTCAAATATTTCGGCCGAACACCCTCCCTCTCTCTGTCTGAGAAATTCCGGTCTGTGATTTTGAATTGCAGTCTGGAATAACGAATCAAATTCGTTTATTCTCTTCGCAGAAAACTTCTGATAGATTTTCTAGTGCAATCTATCAGAGGGATTAAACCTCCATTCGTGGACCTGATTGAAGGAGTTCATCAGTTCCTGGGAGAGACAACAAGAGGAGAGAAATCTGTTGAAGTCCAATAATCTCACTTCGAGATTGAAGGTAAAATTTAATAATTGTTATTTAATTTTACACACACTTATAATTTAATCGTTAAACGGTTGATACCCACACTATGGAATTGTTCCATAATAAAATTTTTAAACTTCCGCTGCACCAGGTATCAATCGTGATTGATCTGAACGCCAGTTTTCCAACAGTGGTATCAGAGCCAGGTTGCTTAGATCAAACGATTAAATTAATCGATTGTACAAAAATTTTTGAGTCTTGGTTTTTTAAAACAAAATAAATATTTTAAATAAAAAAAAAAAAAAATTTTTTCGGGCAAAACCCGGGCAGCGATTGGATCGCTGCCCGGTGGGGCAGCGACGGTTGCTGCCCCGGGCGGCGCACGGCGCCGCCCAAAGGGGGCGCACAGCGCCGCCCACGGCGGCGCACGTCGCCGCCCAGGGGCAGCGCTCAGCGCCGCCAGGGCAGCGCTCGGCGCTGCCCAGCGCAGCGCAGCACAGAGCGCTGCCCAGGGCGGCGCACGGCGCCGCCAGGGCAGCGATTGTCGCTGCCCTAAAGGGGCAGCCGGGCTGCCCCGGCCCGCGCCCACGGGTGCGGGCCGGCCCGGGAGTGTCCCGGGCGGCCCGCGGGAAAAATAATTTTTTTTATTTAAATTAATTTTAATGTGTTAAAATTTTATTTTTGGTCCGGTCAAAAATTGTTTTTGATTGGTTCACGAGGCATCGGATCGAATTGTTCGAGTCCGAAAATTTTAAAATTGATTTTTGGATAAATTTGAATTTTTGGAAAATTTTAATATTTTATCCTTAAATTGAATTTTGAAATCAATTATTTTTGGTACAATTGATGATAAGATTTGATCTTATGTATATTAAGTAAAATATGATTTTATCTATAAAATTAGATTCTGTAGATAAAATATGATTTTATTTAATAAAAGGTAAAATATGATTTTATATGTAAAATATGATTTTATATATAAAATATGATTTTATCCTGTTTAAATTTAAATTGCCATATGCATGATATCCAATGAATTAATTTTGAATTAAATGTTATTGGATAAGGATGATCGATTGCCATGACCAATTTTGTAGGTGTATGTTAGGAATTTACATTTGTTTTATTGTTGTTGGTTTTATTAATGGGCCTGGTTTATGGCCCAATATGAATGTCATATGTAATAAAAGTGGGCTTGGTTTATGGCCCGTTCCCACCCCTAAAATGTATCCCCTACTTGTCATTGCTATTTATTGTAAATACATTAGATTTAGTGGGAGATCAAGATTTGAAGATGGTGGGCCCAGCAGACAATAAAGACGAAGAAATGTAAATTGGAAGCTAATGTAATAGGATTGCATTGCATACTGCATATTACCTAGGATTGGACTAAGACTCGTGATTGACAACCACGAGTCAATTAGAAATGGAATCGATCATCCTATATATAATATATGATATTATGATTGTATGCATGTTTTAGACATAATTGTATGAATCCGGCAAGCATACAATAAATTGAAAAATGATGAGACAAATTTTCATAATTAAAAATCCCTCATTTTAAATATGATTTAAAATTGATATCAAGATAAATAAAGGAAATTTAAATTTGTTTAAATGTTCCTACCTTCCATCAACGGTCAATGTATGTGATGCTACCCGCGGATACGGTCCGGCTCATATTATTGGGGGGGCCCGTCCGTCGGAAAGCTGTACATTGGATCGACACATGTTGTAAGTTGGGTGGAACTCCCATGGGATCGGCTCATATTATTGGGGGATCCACATGGCGACCGTCCATCACAACTTAATATTGATGGGTCATCTTGACATGTCACTATAAACGGCGTCATATTATTGGGCCCTTATTGGACATGAGGTAAATACATGGGGTTGCTTTGGAAGCAATTGGGCTCTACCTTTTGAGAATTATGGTTGGCTGATATTATTCGGGACCATAAGTTTGTCAATTGGACTCCATGTTCTCACTAAGGAAAAAGTTTCCCGTTTTCACTAGAGGGTAGTGAAATCGTTAAAATAGTGGGAGTGAGATTCATAAAATTAAATTCGCCTATTTTATGTCTTAGTAAATTTCTTAAACAATCATTGATATATGTCTGTTTTTCTTTTCAGTATTTCATACAATGAATTCGCGTAATCCATTATTCTCGATCCTCGAACAAAACAAGTTGACTGGCGCAAACTATACGGAATAGTTCCGGAAGTTGAAGATTGTCTTGACTTCGGAGAAGATGCTCTACGTGTTAGAGAAATCACCTCCGAAGGAAGCACCAGCTGACGTAAGTCCGGAGGAATTGGCCAAACTTGATGCATGGTGGGACCATGACATCAAGACCAAATGCTATATGCAAGCCTCGATGTCTGATGAACTCCAGAGGCGATTTGAGGACACCGTGAATGCTGCTGACATTCACGCTCAACTCAAGGAACTTTTTGGGGCTCAATCGAGGGCTGAAAGGTTCGCTACTGTTAAGGAGCTAATGACGTGTCGCATGCGTGAAGGGACTTCGGTCCGTGATCATGGGGTACGAGTGATTTGGCTCATACAGAAGTTAGCAACTCTTGATTTGGTGTTGGAGCATGAACTCAACGTGGATTTACTGCTTCTGTCTCTTCCTTCTTCGTTTGACGGATTTGTGGTAAATTTTAATATGAACAAGATAGAGGCCACCCTTGAAGAGATGGTCAATATGCTTGTGACATATGAATCCACACTAAAGAAGGATAAACCAGCTTTCTTGGTAGGCTCCTCATCTTCTGCTAAGAAGGGGCCAAGTACGAAGGGTAAGAAACGTTCTGCCCCACCCAAGAAAGTCGAACCCGAGAAGAAGCACAAGACAAAGGCTTCAAACAATGGAAAATCCAAGGATGTTTGCCATTACTGCAAGAAGCCCGGTCATTGGAAGCGCAACTGCAAGGAATATCTAGAGCAGTTGGGAACTGCAAAGGGTATGTTCTATATTGAAATAAACATTTCACTTAATACTACTTCTTGGGTATTGGATACCGGATGTGGATCTCACATTTGCAATGATTTGCAGGTAATGACAAGAAGTCGCAGGCTTAGAATGGGTGAGACCCAGCTGAGGCTCGGGAATGGTTCCAGAGTTGAAGCTACAGCCATTGGAGATGTTTGTTTAATTTTGCAGAATGGTTTTAAGTTATTTTTAAGAGATGTTTTATTTGTTTCGGATTTAATTAAAAACATTATTTCTGTTTCTATGCTAGATAGAGATGGTTATTCTTGCAATTTTGTGAATAGGATTTGCAATATTTACAAGAATGAATGTTTGATTGGAAATGGACAAATTGAAAACGATCTATACAACTTAAAACTAAAAGACGTTCCAATAAATTATGTTGATAAACCGGCAACAACAAACAAAAGAAAAATCGATAGCCAAAACCCGGCAAACCTTTGGCACGCTAGGCTAGGTCATATTTCCTCAAGGAGGATGAACAAGCTAGTGGGAGAGGGCATGTTTGATATGTCTGATATTAACTCTCTACCTACTTGTGAATCCTGCCTAAAAGGGAAAATGACTAAATCTCCTTTTAAGGGGAAACCTGAGCGTAGTCAAAATCTGTTGGATTTGATCCATACAGATGTTTGTGGTCCATTTAGAGTTGGGACTCAATATGGCCACACCTACTTCATTACCTTTACTGATGATTATTCAAGGTATGGGTATTTATATTTAATGAAATATAAGTCTGAAGCATTTGAAAAGTTCAAAGAATTCAAGACTGAAGTAGAAAACAAGCTAGGTAAAAGTATTAAAGCACTTAGATCGGATCGAGGTGGAGAATACTTGAGTACCGAGTTTTTGGACTATCTGAAAGAGAATGAGATTCTCTCTCAGTGGACTCCTCCTATGACACCACAGCTGAATGGTGTATCGGAGCGTCGTAATCGAACTTTGTTGGACATGGTTCGATCCATGATGAGCTTCACTGAGCTTCCACCTTCGTTTTGGGGCTATGCGCTTGAAACGGCGGTATTGTTGTTGAACAACGTCCACACTAAAGCAGTGAACAAAACACCATACGAGTTATGGAATGGCAAAGCTCCTAAGTATTCGTACTTAAGGATTTGGGGATGTCCTGCTTACGTGAAGCAGACAGTGGGAGATAAGTTGGATAGTCGATCCAGATTATGTTATTTTGTAGGGTATCCGAAGAATTCAATCGGATATTATTTCTATTATCCTGCTGAAACAAAGGTGTTTGTTTCTAGAAATGCCACCTTCTTGGAGAAGGAGTTCTTATTGGATAAGAAAGGCGAGATGATGGAACTCGAAGAAGTTCGAGAAGAACCCGAAATACAAAATAACGATCCTACGCCTCAGGAACCATTACTGGACACGCCTGAACCTAGAAGATCCGAGAGGACTTCTAGACCTCCTGTTCGATATGGTCTTCTTCTTGAAGGGGATCAAGATGAACCCGACATTGGATGTGATCCAAGAAACTTCAAGGAAGCAATTTCTGATGCGGATTCAAATTTATGGCTTGAAGCTATGCAGTCTGAATTGGATTCAATGCATACAAACCAAGTTTGGTCTTTAGTAGATCCTCCTGATGGAATTGTTCCAATAGGGTGTAAATGGATCTACAAGAGAAAGCTTGGGCCTGATGGTAAGGTATTGACCTACAAGGCGCGATTGGTGGCGAAAGGTTACACTCAAAGACAAGGAGTTGACTATGATGAAACCTTTTCACCAGTTGCAATGTTCAAGTCCATAAGAATCCTTATTGCCATAGCTGCATGGTATGACTATGAGATATGGAAAATGGATGTGAAGACTGCTTTTCTTAATGGAGACATTAAGGAAGAAATCTATATGAAGCAGCCTGAGGGGTTCACATCCATGGGAAGCGAGCATAAGGTATGCAAGCTTCAGAGATCAATTTATGGTCTAAAACAAGCATCAAGAAGTTGGAACCAGAAATTTGATGAAACAATAAAAGATTTTGGTTTCATCAAGAACCCGGAGGAACCGTGCGTGTACAAGAAAGTAGTTAAGGATGCTGTGACATTCTTAGTACTTTATGTTGATGACATCCTACTCATTGGGAATGATGTAGGGATGTTGCAGTCAACAAAGATATGGTTATCAGGTAGATTCTTGATGAAGGATTTGGGTGAGGCATCCTACATTCTTGGGATACAGATCTATAGAGATAGATCTAAGAGAATGATAGGACTCACTCAATCAACCTACATCGACACCATATTGAAACGGTTTTCAATGGATGGGTCCAAGAGAGGACATCTACCCATGTGTCATGGAGTTTCTTTATCCAAGTCTATGTGTCCCAAGACTGATGCAGAGATAGAGAATATGACACATGTACCATATGCATCAGCTATAGGTAGTATCATGTATGGGATGATATCTACCAGACCGGATGTAGCATTTGCTCTGAGTGTCACGAGCAGATATTAGGCTAATCCTGGTCAAATGCATTGGAAAGCCGTGAAGGACATTCTTAAGTACTTACGAAGGACTAAGAATATGTTCATGGTATATGGAGGACGAGATCTGAAATTGGAAGGCTATACCGACTCTAGCTTCCAAAGTGACGTGGATGACTCGAAGTCAACCTCTGGATTTGTGTTCATGCTCAATGGCGGTGGTGTCTCTTGGAAGAGTTCCAAGCAGGACACCACAGCGGATTCCACCACTGAGGCTGAATACATTGCAGCATCAGCTGCTGCTAAAGAGGCCGTTTGGATGAGGAAGTTCGTCCAAGAGTTGGGCGTCATTCCTGAATTTGTTGGTCCAGTCCCGGTGTACTGTGACAACACGGGTGCCGTTGCTCAAGCAAAGGAACCAAGGTCTCATCAAAGATCCAAACACGTACTAAGGAAATACCACATCATCCGGGAGATTGTGGAAAGAGGAGACATCACTGTCGAACGAGTGGCCTCTGCAGACAATATCGCTGATCCACTTACTAAGCCCTTGCCAGGACCATTGTTTGACAAACATCGCGAAGCAATGGGTCTACGTAGTATGACTAGTTGGCTATAGGGCAAGTGGGAGATTGAAAGAGTGGGTGCCCAGTGAGCCAACTTGTGGCTATGGGCTTTGATGACTATTTGTACAAACGATCTTTTGTTTAATGTAATTTACACTTTTATTAATGGCAATGACTTTATCTTTCTTCATATTGTTATATTATGATATAGTATTGTTGTTTTGATAAAGACCTTGAATATACTATAGTGTATGTAAGATGTGGTAGAACATGGGGATGTCTATCATGAAATACATCTTATAGTCACTGTATATTCTAAACTGTTCCTAGTCGATTGAGCCGTCCGATAATAAGGATAAGGATCGCTCGAGTTTGAGACTAGCTTTGCGATGCGGAGTACCACGTTTCATTGGTAGGAAACATGGAGATGTTCGAAGCATGCAAATGGATATTCATAGGATGAATAATCGAACTACCCTATCCGGACTTTCCAAGTGGTTATCACTTATCGAGTGGATAAAGTCCGCGGTTTTGGTTGTACACCATTAGTCCTTACTACTTGAAACATCATGGAGACTCTATATGCTAGTACTGTGCTTTGACTCATTTACCGACTCTATGGGGGTCATCAGGTGTCGGGATTGGGTACAGTTACAACACATATAGGAGTCGATGTATTGTTGTCAAGGATTCACCACATACTTGCGAGTGTGGATATCCTATGCGATCTGAGGAGATATTAGTGTGACGAATCTCTGGCCAGAGTACTTGATGTGATTTAAGAAATGGTTTCTTAGTAGCACATGCGATGTCACTAATTTGATCTTCAAGATGTATTGCATAGTTATCGAATCTTGAGCGACTCTCGATATACCAATGGTTGTTGATTCGATCGGGATATATGGATGAAGGGACCGTACTGTACGCTAACCAAAATCTACTGGTTCTTGTAGGCACTATCAGTGATACCTAGGGAATCATGGGGCGATGTTGCTAGGCGCTTTACCATGATTCGTTGGGCAAGTCGGAAATCGTTGTTCCGAGTCACAAGGAGTTGTGAGCCCACGGCTAGCTGTATCTCTGAACCATTGAGGGTCACACAGTGTAATGGAGTTTTAATCCCCGTTGAGATAGTTAAATTTAAAGAGTTAAATTTAATGAATAAAGAAGTTGGACTTCTTAAATAAGAGTAAGGGAGTAGGATTTCCTAAAATGACATAGGGATGTACATTTTTGGAAACCACTGAATTCGAATTCAGGAAAATTTATCTTGACTTTAAAATGTGCAGAAATGGTTTCTGTGCACATTGGTAAAATCGGTTTATCAATCGGAGTCACGATGAATTTTATATTAATTTCTGAACATGCGGGCTTTGCTTGTCGGGCCTCAACTTATGACTAATGGGCCCTAAGGTGTTAGTGGCCTGCATTATAAATAAGTTATTGCAGTACAGAAATTACAAACAGTTGGTCATAATTTTGAGAGAAAAATTTCGAAACCCTAGCCTCTCTCTCAAATATTTCGGCCGAACACCCTCCCTCTCTCTGTCTGAGAAATTCCGGTCTGTGATTTTGAATTGCTGTCTGGAATAGCGAATCAAATTCGTTTATTCTCTTCGTAGAAAACTTCTGATAGATTTTCTAGTGCAATCTATCAGAGGGATTAAACCTCCATTCGTGGACCTGATTGAAGGAGTTCATCAGTTCCTGGGAGAGACAACAAGAGCAGAGAAATCTGTTGGAGTCCAATAATCTCGCTTCGAGATTGAAGGTAAAATTTAATAATTGTTATTTAATTTTACACACACTTATAATTTAATCGTTAAACGGTTGATACCCACACTATGGAATTGTTCCATAATAAAATTTTTAAACTTCCGCTGCACCGGGTATCAATCGTGATTGATCTGAACGCCAGTTTTCCAACAGTGGTATCAGAGCCAGGTTGCTTAGATCAAACGATTAAATTAATCGATTGTACAAAAATTTTTGAGTCTTGGTTTTTTAAAACAAAATAAATATTTTAAATAAAAAAAAAAAAATTTTTTTTTCGGGCAAAACCCGGGCAACGATTGTATCGCTGCCCGGTGGGGCAGCGACGGTCTCTGCCCCGGGCGGCGCACGGCGCCGCCCAAAGGGGGCGCACAGCGCCGCCCACGGCGGCGCACGTCGCCGCCCAGGGGCAGCGCTCGGCGCTGCCCAGCGCAGCGCAGCACAGAGCGCTGCCCAGGGCGGCGCACGGCGCCGTCCAGGGGCGGCGCCAGGCGCCGCCAGGGCAGCGATTGTCGCTGCCCTAAAGGGGCAGCCGGGCTGCCCCGGCCCGCGCCCACGTGTGCGGGCCGGCCCGGGAGTGTCCCGGGCGGCCCGCGGGAAAAAATATTTTTTTTTATTTAAATTAATTTTAATGTGTTAAAATTTTATTTTTGGTCCGGTCAAAAATTGTTTTTGATTGGTTCACGAGGCATCGGATCGAATTGTTCGAGTCCGAAAATTTTAAAATTGATTTTTGGATAAATTTGAATTTTTGGAAAATTTTAATATTTTATCCTTAAATTGAATTTTGAAATCAATTATTTTTGGTACAATTGATGATAAGATTTGATCTTATGTATATATTAAGTAAAATATGATTTTATCTATAAAATTAGATTTTGTAGATAAAATATGATTTTATTTAATAAAAGGTAAAATATGATTTTATATGTAAAATATGATTTTATATATAAAATATGATTTTATCCTGTTTAAATTTAAATTGCCATATGCATGATATCCAATGAATTAATTTTGAATTAAATGTTATTGGATAAGGATGATCGATTGCCATGACCAATTTTGTAGGTGTATGTTAGGAATTTACATTTGTTTTATTGTTGTTGGTTTTATTAATGGGCCTGGTTTATGGCCCAATATGAATGTCATATGTAATAAAAGTGGGCTTGGTTTATGGCCCGTTCCCACCCCTAAAATGTATCCCCTACTTGTCATTGCTATTTATTGTAAATACATTAGATTTAGTGGGAGATCAAGATTTGAAGATGGTGGGCCCAGCAGACAATAAAGACGAAGAAATGTAAATTGGAAGCTAATGTAATAGGATTGCATTGCATACTGCATATTACCTAGGATTGGACTAAGACTCGTGATTGACAACCACGAGTCAATTAGAAATGGAATCGATCATCCTATATATAATATATGATATTATGATTGTATGCATGTTTTAGACATAATTGTATGAATCCGGCAAGCATACAATAAATTGAAAAATGATGAGACAAATTTTCATAATTAAAAATCCCTCATTTTAAATATGAT
Source organism: Henckelia pumila (assembly GCF_033568475.1). Taxonomy (NCBI): domain Eukaryota; kingdom Viridiplantae; phylum Streptophyta; class Magnoliopsida; order Lamiales; family Gesneriaceae; genus Henckelia; species Henckelia pumila. Next base: position 65,955,617 of record NC_133121.1, read on the forward strand.
TTAAAATTGATATCAAGATAAATAAAGGAAATTTAAATTTGTTTAAATGTTCCTACCTTCCATCAACGGTCAATGTATGTGATGCTACCCGCGGATACGGTCCGGCTCATATTATTGGGGGGGCCCGTCCGTCGGAAAGTTGTACATTGGATCGACACATGTTGTAAGTTGGGTGGAACTCCCATGGGATCGGCTCATATTATTGGGGGATCCACATGGCGACCGTCCATCACAACTTAATATTGATGGGTCATCTTGACATGTCACTATAAACGGCATCATATTATTGGGCCCTTATTGGACATGAGGTAAATACATGGGGGTTGCTTTGGAAGCAATTGGGCTCTACCTTTTGAGAATTATGGTTGGCTGATATTATTCGGGACCATAAGTTTGTCAATTGGACTCCATGTTCTCACTAAGGAAAAAGTTTTCCGTTTTCACTAGAGGGTAGTGAAATCGTTAAAATAGTGGGAGTGAGATTCATAAAATTAAATTCGCCTATTTTATGTCTTAGTAATTGCTTAAACAATCATTGATATATGTCTGTTTTTCTTTTCAGTATTTCATACAATGAATTCGCGTAATCCATTATTCTCGATCCTCGAACAAAACAAGTTGACTGGTGCAAACTATACGGAATAGTTCCGGAAGTTGAAGATTGTCTTGACTTCGGAGAAGATGCTCTACGTGTTAGAGAAATCACCTCCGAAGGAAGCACCAGCTGACGTAAGTCCGGAGGAATTGGCCAAACTTGATGCATGGTGGGACCATGACATCAAGACCAAATGCTATATGCAAGCCTCGATGTCTGATGAACTCCAGAGGCGATTTGAGGACACCGTGAATGCTGCTGACATTCACGCTCAACTCAAGGAACTTTTTGGGGCTCAATCGAGGGCTGAAAGGTTCGCTACTGTTAAGGAGCTAATGACGTGTCGCATGCGTGAAGGGACTTCGGTCCGTGATCATGGGGTACGAGTGATTTGGCTCATACAGAAGTTAGCAACTCTTGATTTGGTGTTGGAGCATGAACTCAACGTGGATTTACTGCTTCTGTCTCTTCCTTCTTCGTTTGACGGATTTGTGGTAAATTTTAATATGAACAAGATAGAGGCCACCCTTGAAGAGATGGTCAATATGCTTGTGACATATGAATCCACACTAAAGAAGGATAAACCAGCTTTCTTGGTGGGCTCCTCATCTTCTGCTAAGAAGGGGCCAAGTACGAAGGGTAAGAAACGTTCTGCCCCACCCAAGAAAGTCGAACCCGAGAAGAAGCACAAGACAAAGGCTTCAAACAATGGAAAATCCAAGGATGTTTGCCATTACTGCAAGAAGCCCGGTCATTGGAAGCGCAACTGCAAGGAATATCTAGAGCAGTTGGGAACTGCAAAGGGTATGTTCTATATTGAAATAAACATTTCACTTAATACTACTTCTTGGGTATTGGATACCGGATGTGGATCTCACATTTGCAATGATTTGCAGGTGATGACAAGAAGTCGCAGGCTTAGAATGGGTGAGACCCAGCTGAGGCTCGGGAATGGTTCCAGAGTTGAAGCTACAGCCATTGGAGATGTTTGTTTAATTTTGCAGAACGGTTTTAAGTTATTTTTAAGAGATGTTTTATTTGTTCCGGATTTAATTAAAAACATTATTTCTGTTTCTATGCTAGATAGAGATGGTTATTCTTGCAATTTTGTGAATAGGATTTGCAATATTTACAAGAATGAATGTTTGATTGGAAATGGACAACTTGAAAACGATCTATACAACTTAAAACTAAAAGACGTTCCAATAAATTATGTTGATAAACCGGCAACAACAAACAAAAGGAAAATCGATAGCCAAAACCCGGCAAACCTTTGGCACGCTAGGCTAGGTCATATTTCCTCAAGGAGGATGAACAAGCTAGTGGGAGAGGGCATGTTTGATATGTCTGATATTAACTCTCTACCTACTTGTGAATCCTGCCTAAAAGGGAAAATGACTAAATCTCCTTTTAAGGGGAAACCTGAGCGTAGTCAAAATCTGTTGGATTTGATCCATACAGATGTTTGTGGTCCATTTAGAGTTGGGACTCAATATGGCCACACCTACTTCATTACCTTTACTGATGATTATTCAAGGTATGGGTATTTATATTTAATGAAATATAAGTCTGAAGCATTTGAAAAGTTCAAAGAATTCAAGACTGGAGTAGAAAACAAGCTAGGTAAAAGTATTAAAGCACTTAGATCGGATCGAGGTGGAGAATACTTGAGTACCGAGTTTTTGGACTATCTGAAAGAGAATGGGATTCTCTCTCAGTGGACTCCTCCTATGACACCACAGCTGAATGGTGTATCGGAGCGTCGTAATCGAACTTTGTTGGACATGGTTCGATCCATGATGAGCTTCACTGAGCTTCCACCTTCGTTTTGGGGCTATGCGCTTGAAACGGCGGTATTGTTGTTGAACAACGTCCACACTAAAGCAGTGAACAAAACACCATACGAGTTATGGAATGGCAAAGCTCCTAAGAATTCGTACTTAAGGATTTGGGGATGTCCTGCTTACGTGAAGCAGACAGTGGGAGATAAGTTGGATAGTCGATCCAGATTATGTTATTTTGTAGGGTATCCGAAGAATTCAATCGGATATTATTTCTATTATCCTGCTGAAACAAAGGTGTTTGTTTCTAGAAATGCCACCTTCTTGGAGAAGGAGTTATTATTGGATAAGAAAGGCGAGATGATGGAACTCGAAGAAGTTCGAGAAGAACCCGAAATACAAAATAACGATCCTACGCCTCAGGAACCATTACTGGACACGCCTGAACCTAGAAGATCCGAGAGGACTTCTAGACCTCCTGTTCGATATGGTCTTCTTCTTGAAGGGGATCAAGATGAACCCGACATTGGATGTGATCCAAGAAACTTCAAGGAAGCAATTTCTGATGCGGATTCAAATTTATGGCTTGAAGCTATGCAGTCTGAATTGGATTCAATGCATACAAACCAAATTTGGTCTTTAGTAGATCCTCCTGATGGAATTGTTCCAATAGGGTGTAAATGGATCTACAAGAGAAAGCTTGGGCCTGATGGTAAGGTATTGACCTACAAGGCGCGATTGGTGGCGAAAGGTTACACTCAAAGACAAGGAGTTGACTATGATGAAACCTTTTCACCAGTTGCAATGTTCAAGTCCATAAGAATCCTTATTGCCATAGCTGCATGGTATGACTATGAGATATGGCAAATGGATGTGAAGACTGCTTTTCTTAATGGAGACATTAAGGAAGAAATCTATATGAAGCAGCCTGAGGGGTTCACATCCATGGGAAGCGAGCATAAGGTATGCAAGCTTCAGAGATCAATTTATGGTCTAAAACAAGCATCAAGAAGTTGGAACCAGAAATTTGATGAAACAATAAAAGATTTTGGTTTCATCAAGAACCCGGAGGAACCGTGCGTGTACAAGAAAGTAGTTAAGGATGCTGTGACATTCTTAGTACTTTATGTTGATGACATCCTACTCATTGGGAATGATGTAGGGATGTTGCAGTCAACAAAGATATGGTTATCAGGTAGATTCCTGATGAAGGATTTGGGTGAGGCATCCTACATTCTTGGGATACAGATCTATAGAGATAGATCTAAGAGAATGATAGGACTCACTCAATCAACCTACATCGACACCATATTGAAACGGTTTTCAATGGATGGGTCCAAGAGAGGACATCTACCCATGTGTCATGGAGTTTCTTTATCCAAGTCTATGTGTCCCAAGACTGATGCAGAGATAGAGAATATGACACATGTACCATATGCGTCAGCTATAGGTAGTATCATGTATGGGATGATATCTACCAGAACGGATGTAGCATTTGCTCTGAGTGTCACGAGCAGATATCAGGCTAATCCTGGTCAAATGCATTGGAAAGCCGTGAAGGACATTCTTAAGTACTTACGAAGGACTAAGAATATGTTCATGGTATATGGAGGACGAGATCTGAAATTGGAAGGCTATACCGACTCTAGCTTCCAAAGTGACGTGGATGACTCGAAGTCAACCTCTGGATTTGTGTTCATGCTCAATGGCGGTGGTGTCTCTTGGAAGAGTTCCAAGCAGGACACCACAGCGGATTCCACCACTGAGGCTGAATACATTGCAGCATCAGCTGCTGCTAAAGAGGCCGTTTGGATGAGGAAGTTCGTCCAAGAGTTGGGCGTCATTCCTGAATTTGTTGGTCCAGTCCCGGTGTACTGTGACAACACGGGTGCCGTTGCTCAAGCAAAGGAACCAAGGTCTCATCAAAGATCCAAACACGTACTGAGGAAATACCACATCATCCAGGAGATTGTGGAAAGAGGAGACATCACTGTCGAACGAGTGGCCTCTGCAGACAATATCGCTGATCCACTTACTAAGCCCTTGCCAGGACCATTGTTTGACAAACATCGCGAAGCAATGGGTCTACGTAGTATGACTAGTTGGCTATAGGGCAAGTGGGAGATTGAAAGAGTGGGTGCCCAGTGAGCCAACTTGTGGCTATGGGCTTTGATGACTCTTTGTACAAACGATCTTTTGTTTAATGTAATTTACACTTTTATTAATGACAATGACTTTATCTTTCTTCATATTGTTATATTATGATATACTATTGTTGTTTTGATAAAGACCTTGAATATACTATAGTGTATGTAAGATGTGGTAGAACATGGGGATGTCTATCATGAAATACATCTTATAGTCACTGTATATTCTAAACTGTTCCTAGTCGATTGAGCCGTCCGATAATAAGGATAAGGATCGCTCGAGTTTGAGACTAGCTTTGCGATGCGGAGTACCACGTTTCATTGGTAGGGAACATGGAGATGTTCGAAGCATGCAAATGGATATTCATAGGATGAATAATCGAACTACCCTATCCGGACTTTCCAAGTGGTTATCACTTATCGAGTGGATAAAGTCCGCGGTTTTGGTTGTACACCATTAGTCCTTACTACTTGAAACATCATGGAGACTCTATATGCTAGTACTGTGCTTTGACTCGTTTACCGACTCTATGGGGGTCATCAGGTGTCGGGATTGGGTACAGTTACAACACATATAGGAGTCGATGTATTGTTGTCAAGGATTCACCACATACTTGCGAGTGTGGATATCCTATGCGATCTGAGGAGATATTAGTGTGACGAATCTCTGGCCAGAGTACTTGATGTGATTTAAGAAATGGTTTCTTAGTAGCACATGCGATGTCACTAATTTGATCTTCAAGATGTATTGCATAGTTATCGAATCTTGAGCGACTCTCGATATACCAATGGTTGTTGATTCGATCAGGATATATGGATGAAGGGACCGTACTGTACGCTAACCAAAATCTACTGGTTCTTGTAGGCACTATCAGTGATACCTAGGGAATCATGGGGCGATGTTGCTAGGCGCTTTACCATGATTCGTTGGGCAAGTCGGAAATCGTTGTTCCGAGTCACAAGGAGTTGTGAGCCCACGGCTAGCTGTATCCCTGAACCATTGAGGGTCACACAGTGTAATGGAGTTTTAATCCCCGTTGAGATAGTTAAATTTAAAGAGTTAAATTTAATGAATAAAGAAGTTGGACTTCTTAAATAAGAGTAAGAGAGTAGGATTTCCTAAAATGACATAGGGATGTACATTTTTGGAAACCACTGAATTCGGATTCAGGAAAATTTATCTTGACTTTAAAATGTGCAAAAATGGTTTCTGTGCACATTGGTAAAATCGGTTTATCAATCGGAGTCACGATGAATTTTATATTAATTTCTGAACATGCGGGCTTTGCTTGTCGGGCCTCAACTTATGACTAATGGGCCCTAAGGTGTTAGTGGCCTGCATTATAAATAAGTTATTGCAGTACAGAAATTACAAATAGTTGGTCATAATTTTGAGAGAAAAATTTCGAAACCCTAGCCTCTCTCTCAAATATTTCGGCCGAACACCCTCCCTCTCTCTGTCTGAGAAATTCCGGTCTGTGATTTTGAATTGCAGTCTGGAATAGCGAATCAAATTCGTTTATTCTCTTCGCAGAAAACTTCTGATAGATTTTCTAGTGAAATCTATCAGAGGGATTAAACCTCCATTCGTGGACCTGATTGAAGGAGTTCATCAGTTCCTGGGAGAGACAACAAGAGCAGAGAAATCTGTTGGAGTCCAATAATCTCGCTTCGAGATTGAAGGTAAAATTTAATAATTTTTATTTAATTTTACACACACTTATAATTTAATCGTTAAACGGTTGATACCCACACTATGGAATTGTTCCATAATAAAATTTTTAAACTTCCGCTGCACCGGGTATCAATCGTGATTGATCTGAACGCCAGTTTTCCAACACCATGATGAGCTTCACTGAGCTCCCACCTTTGTTTTGGGGCTATGCTCTTGAAACAGCGGTATTGTTGTTGAACAACGTTCACTCTAAAGTAGTGAACAAAACACCATACGAGTTATGGAATGGCAAAGCTCCTAAGTATTCTTACTTGAGGATTTGGGGATGTCCTGCTTACGTGAAGCAGACAGTGGGAGATAAGTTGGATAGTCGATCCACCTTATGTTATTTTGTAGGGTATCCGAAGAATTCAATTGGATATTATTTCTATCATCCTACTGAAACAAAAGTGTTTGTTTCAAGGAATGCCACCTTCTTGGAGAAGGAGTTCTTATTGGATAAGAAAGGCAAGATGATGGAACTCGAAGAAATTCGAGAAGAACCCAAGATACAAAATAATGATCCTACACCTCAGGAACCATTGATTGACACGCCTATTACTAGAAGATCCGAGAGGACTTCTAGGCCTCCTATTAGATATGGTTTTCTTCTTGAAGGGATCAAAGTGAACCCGACATTGGATGTGATCCAAGAAACTTCAAGGAAGCAATTTCTGATGCAGATTCAAATTTATGGCTTGAAGCTATGCAGTCGGAAATAGATTCGATGCATACAAACCAAGTTTGGACTTTAGTAGATCCTCCCGATGGAATTGTTCCAATAGGGTGTAAATGGATCTATAAGAGAAAACTTGGGCCTGATGGAAAGGTACTGATCTACAAGGCACGATTGGTGGCAAAAGGTTATACTCAAAGACAAGGAGTTGACTATGATGAAACCTTTTCACCAGTCGCAATGTTCAAGTCCATAAGAATCCTTATTGCCATAGCAGCATAGTATGACTATGAGATATGGCAAATGGATGTAAAGACTGAATTTCTTAATGAAAACATTAAGGAAGAGATCTATATGACGCAGCTTGAGGGATACACATCCATGGGAAGCGAGCATAAGGTATGCAAGCTTCATAGATCAATCTATGGTCTCAAACAAGCATCAAGAAGTTGGAACCAGAAATTTGATGAAACAATAAAGGATTTTGGTTTCATCAAGAACCCGGAGGAACCGTGCATGTACAAGAAAGTAGTTAAGGATGCTGTGACATTCTTAGTACTTTATGTTGATGACATCTTACTCATTGGAAATGATGTAGGGATGTTGCAGTCAACAAAGATATGGTTATCAGGTAGATTCTCAATGAAAGATTTAGGTGAGGCATCCTATATTCTAGGAATTCAGATCTATAGAGATAGATCTAAAAGAATGATAGGACTCACTCAATCAACCTACATCGACACCATATTGAAAAGGTTTTCAATGGATGAGTCCAAGAGATGACATCTACCTATGTGTCATGGAGTCTCTCTATCCAAGTCTATGTGTCCCAAGACTGACGAAGAGATAGAGAAAATGACACACATACCATATGCGTCAGCCATAGGGAGTATCATGTATGGGATGATATCCAGCAGACCGGATGTGGCATTTGCCCTGAGTGTCACGAGCAGATATCAAGCCAATCCCGGTCAAATGCATTGGAAAGCCGTGAAGGATATTCTTAAGTACTTGAGAAGAACTAAGAATGTATTCATGGTTTATGGAGGAAGAGAACTGAAATTGGAAGGCTATACCGACTCTAGCTTCCAAAGTGACGTGGATGACTCGAAGTCAACCTCTGGATTTGTGTTCGTGCTCAATGGCGGTGCTGTCTCTTGGAAGAGTTCCAAGCAGGACACCACAGCGGATTCCACCACTGAGGCAGAATACATTGCGGCATCAGCTGCTGCTAAAGAGGCCGTTTGGATGAGGAATTTTGTCCAAGAGTTGGGCGTTATTCCTGAAGCTGTTGGTCCAGTCCTGGTGTACTGTGACAACACGGGTGCCGTTGCTCAGGCAAAGGAACCAAGGTCTCATCAAAGATCCAAACACATACTGAGGAAATACCACATCATCCGGGAGATCGTGGAAAGAGGAGACATCACTGTCGAGAGAGTGGCCTCTGTAGACAATATCGCTGATCCACTTACTAAGCCCTTGCCAGGACCATTATTTGACAAACATCGCGAAGCAATGGGACTACGTAGTATGACTAGTTGGCTTTAGGGCAAGTGGGAGATTGAAAGAGTGGGTGCCCGGTGAGCCAACTTGTGGCTAAGGGCTTTTATGACTCTATGTATAAACAATCTTTTGTTTAATATAATTTACACTTTTATAATGGCATTTACTTTATCTTTTATCATATTATTATGTTGTGACATACTATAAGATGTTTAGATGAAGACCTTGAATATACTATAGTGTATGTAAGATGTGGTGGCACATGGGGATGGCTATCATGAAACACATCTTATAGTCACTGTATATTCTAAACAATTCCTAGTCGATTGAGCCGTTCGTTAATAAGGATAAGGATCGCTCAAGATTGAGACTATCATTTGCGATGCCGAGTACCACGTTTCATTGGTATGGAACATAGAGATGTTCAAAGCATGCAAATGGATATTCATACGATGAATGATCGAACTACCCTATCCGGACTTTCCAAGTGGTTATCACTTATCGAGTGGATAAAGTCCGCGGTTTTGGTTGTACACCATTAGTCCTTACTACTTGAAACATCATTGAGACTCTATATGCTAGTACTGTACTTTGACTCATTTACCGACTCTATTGGGGTCATCAGGTGTCGGGATTGGGTACAGTTACGACACATATAGGAGTCGATGCTTTGTTGTCAAGGATTCACCACATACTTGCTAGTGTGGATATCCTATGCAATCTGAGGAGATATTAGTGTGACGAATCTCTGGCCAAAGTACATGATGTGTTTTAAGAAATAGTTTCTTAGTAGCACATGCGATGTCACTATTTGATCTTCAAGATGCATTGCATAGTTATCGAATCTCGAACGACTCTCGATTTACCAATAATTGTTGATTCGATCGGGATATTGAAAGAGTGGGTGCCCAGTGAGCCAACTTGTGGCTAAGGGCTTTGATGACTCTTTGTATTAACAATCTTTTGTTTAATATAATTTACACTTTTATTAATGGCAATGACTTTATCTTTCTTCATATTGTTATATTGTGATATACTATTGTTGTTTTGATAAAGACCTTGAATATACTATAGTGTATGTAAGATGTGGTAGAACATGGAGATGTCTATCATGAAACACATCTTATAGTCACTGTATATTCTAAACTGTTCCTAGTCGATTGAGCCGTCCGATAATAAGGATAAGGATCGCTCGAGTTTGAGACTAGCATTTGCGATGCGGAGTACCACGTTTCATTGGTAAGGAACATAGAGATGTTCGAAGCATGCAAATGGATATTCATATGATGAATGATCGAACTACCCTATCCGGACTTTCCAAGTGGTTATCACTTATCGAGTGGATAAAGTTCGCGGTTTTGGTTGTACACCATTAGTCCTTATTACTTGAAACATCATTGAGACTCTATATGCTAGTACTGTGCTTTGACTCGTTTACCGACTCTATTGGGGTCATCAGGTATCGGGATTGGGTACAGTTACAACACATATAGGAGTCGATGCTTTGTTGTCAAGGATTCACCACATACTTGCGAGTGTGGATATCCTATGCGATCTGAGGAGATATTAGTATGACGAATCTCTGGCCAGAGTACATGATGTGATTTAAGAAATGGTTTCTTAGTAGCGCATGCGATGTCACTATTTGATCTTCAAGATGCATTGCATAGTTATCGAATCTCGAGCGACTCTCGATATACCAATGGTTGTTGATTCGATCGGGATATATGGATGAAGGGACCGTACTGTACGCTAACCAAAATCTACTGGTTCTTGTAGGCACTATCAGTGATACCTAGGGAATCATGGGGCGATGTTGCTAGGCGCTCATACCATGATTCGATGGGCAAGTAGGAAATTGTTGTTCCGAGTCACAAGGAGTTGTGAGCCCACGGCTAGCTGTATCCCTGAACCATTGAGGGTCACACAGTGTAATGGATTTTTAATCCCCGTTGAGATAGTTAAATTTAAAGAGTTAAATTTAATGAACGAAGAAGTTGGACTTCTTATTTAAGAGTAGAGGAGTAAGATTTCCTAAAATGACATAGGGATGGCCATTTTTGGAAATCACTGAATTCGGATTCAGAAAAATTTATCTTGACTTTAAAAGGTGCAGAAATGGTTTCTGTGCACATTGGTGAAATCGGTTTATCAATCGGAGTCACGATGAATTTTATATTAATTTCTGAACATGCGGGCTTTGCTTGTCGGGCTTGAACTTATGACTAATGGGCCCTAAGCTGTTAGTGGCCTGCATTATAAATAAGTTATTGCAGTACAGAAATTACACACAACAGGCACAAAATTTTCGAAAACCCTAAGCTATTTTTCTTAAAGTGGCCGCCCCCTCTCCCTCTCTCTACTCGAGAAAAATTCCAGCCTGTGATTTTGAATTACAGTCTGGTTTAACGGATCAAATTCGTTAACTCTCTTCGTAGAAAACTTCTGATAGATTTTCTAGTGCAATCTATTAGAGGGACTAAATCTCTATTCGTGGACCTGATTGAAGAACTGTTCGTCCATTGGTTTCAGGGAGATACAACAAGAGCAGAGAAATCTGTTGGTGTCCAGAATCTCGATTCGAGATTAAAGGTAAAAATTTTATAATAGTTATTTAAATTTTTACACACACAATTTAATCGTAAAGATTTGATACCCAATATGGAATCGTTCCATATAATAAAAAAATTTTAAACTTCCGCTACACCGGGTATCAATCTTGATTGATCTGAAAGCCGCGCACTCCAACAGATATATGGATGAAGGGACCGTACTATACGTTAACCAAAATCTATTGGTTCTTGCAGGCACTATCAGTGATACCTAGGGAATCATGGGGAGATGTAGCTAGGCGCTCTTACCATGATTCGATGGGCAAGTCGGAAATTGTTGTTCCGAGTCACAAGGAGTTGTGAGCCTACGGCTAGCTGTATTCCTGAATCATTGAGGGTCACACAAGTAATGGATTTCTAATTCCCGTTGAGATAGTTAAATTTAAAGAGTTAAATTTAATGAACAAAGAAGTAGGACTTCTTATATCAGAGTAGAAGAGTAAGATTTCCTAAAATGACAAATGGATGGACATTTTTGGAAATCACTGAATTCGGATTCAGAAAATTTATCTTGACTTTAAAAGATGCAGAAATGGTTTCTGTGCACATTGGTGAATTTGGTTTATCAATCTGAGTCACGATGAATTTTATATTAATTTTTGAATATGCAGGCTTTGCTTGTCAAGCTTTAACTTATGACTAATGGGCCCTAAGCTGTTAGCAGCCCACATTATAAATAAGTTATTGTAGTGCAGAAATTAGAGACAAGTCTCATAATTTTCGAATACTAGGGTTTTGAGACCTAGAGTGGCCGCCCCCCTCTCTGTGTTTTTCTCTCTGAAATCCAGTCTGTGAATTTCGAATTTGCAGTCTGGTTTAACGGATCAAATTCGTTAATTCTCTTCGTAGAAACTTCTGATACAATCTATCAGAGGGATTCGAATTCTGTTCGTGGACCTAATTGAAGAATTGTTCTTCCATCATTTCCTGGGATATACAACAAGAGCAGAGTTATCTGTTGGTGTCCATAATCTCGTTTCGAGATTCAAGGTAAAAATTTAATTGTTATTTAATTTTTACACGCACAATTTAATCGTAAAGTTTTGATACCCATGATATGGAATCGTTCCATATAAAATTTTAAAAACTTTCGCTGCACCGGGTATCAATTCTGATTGATCTGAACACCATTTTCCAACAACCAGTTCAGAATAGCCTCCGTCTTGCTAGGATCAAATGATACACCATCTCGAGAAATCACATGACCAAGGAAGACAACTCGATCAATCCAGAAATCACACTTTCTTAGCTTAGCATACAACTGTCTCTCCCTCAACACCAGCAATACCGTATGAAGATGAAAAGCATGCTCGTCCATACTTCGAGAATACTCCAAGATATCATCGATGAACACCACCACAAACTTATCTAAAAATCGATCGGAAAACCCTATTCATCAAATCCGTAAAGACAGCTGGAGCATTCGTCAATCCAAACGGCATCACTAGAAACTCGTAGTTCCCATACCGCATATGAAATGCAGTTTTAGAGATATCCTCCTCTATAACCCATAACTGATGGTATCCCGACCGCAGATCAATCTTTGAATAGACTGAAGTACCCTGCAGCTTATTAAATAGATCATCTATCAGCGGAAGAGGATACTTATTCTTCAATGTCACCTGATTCAGCTGTCGATAGTCTATACAAAGACGCATCGAACCATCCTTCTTCTTGACGAATAGCACTGGGGCTCCCCATGTTGAAACACTAGGTCGAATATAGCCCTTATCAAGAATATCCTGCAACTGCTTATGCAATTCCCTCATCTCAAAAGGAGCTAATCGGTAAGGAGCTATGGAAATCGGCGTTGTCCCTGGCAACAACTCTATGCCAAACTCGATCTCCCGCACAGGTGGTAAACCTATAATCTCGTCCGGAAACACATCTGGAAACTCGCGGACCACCGGTATCTCCTGAATGTCTGGTCCCTCCAAAGATGCCTCCATGGCATAGATCCTTAGCCTTCTCCGCCAGACTCTAAAGCACATCAGGATTTCAGAGCAGAAACCACTGGCATTGAGGGTCGCGCTCCCTCACCATAGAAATACCACGCCTCTACATCTTTGGGATAAAACTGGACGAACCACTGGTAGCAATCTACTACAGCCCTCTAGGTATTCAGAAGGTCTATCCCAATGATACAATCAAAGTCATCCATGGCATAGATCATCAAGTTAGCACTCAACTGATGTCCCTCAAAATCCAAAATTCAACCCATCACTAGATGCTTAGCTAAAACCTTCTAACCCATCGGAGTCGAAACTACTAGCAATACGTCTAAAGGTATATAAGGCAGTCTAAATATCGTAGCAAACAGTGCTGATATGAACGAATAAGATGCACCAATATTGATCAGAACACATGAAGGAAAACCACATAAACTAAAGGTACCTGAAATCATACGATCTCTGTCCACCTCTGCTTGCTCCTAGTTCAACACAAAGACTTGCCCCTGGGCACGTTTTCATAAAGAGGAATGACCTCTGGAAGAAGTCTGATAATGCTGCCGCTGCGACTATTGGCGCAACTGCTACGACTGTTGCTGCTGGAACTGCAGCTGCTGCTGAACCGTAGCCTGAGAACCGCCAAAACTCCCTGAACCAGTCGTTGCTCCCATCAAGTTAGGACAATCCTTCTATATATGACCATGTCTCCACAAAGAAAACAGGCACCGCTCACACGAGCACACTGTCCCGAAAGATGACTTTGCCTACACTGGTGGCAACGAATCAACTTCTGGCTACCGAAACAATACACTCCACCAAATCCTAAATAAGAAGAAGAATTTCCACCCTATTTCTTGAAAGACTGGGCTCGCGGATCCAAAGAACAAGTCGATCTAGAAAGCAAAGGCCTGTTCCTCCAAAAGTTGTCATCTACTTAGCGACAACGGCTCACCAATCCCTCGTACGTCATGCCACTCCCAAAAGCCACGAGCTGATGAATCTTACGGTTGAGACCCTGAAGTAAGAGATCATATTTTGCCTTAGATATTGCAGCAAGGTGTGGGCAGTAGGGTATAAGATCGAAGAACTTCTGCTGGTACTCAGTAATGGTCATCATCTCTTGTCGCAAACTCAACAACTCACTCGCCTTCGCCTATCAAAGAGCCAAGGAAAATACTTCTTCTCAAAAGCTAAACGGAACTCGGCCCAAGTATCCACTCCTCGAGCTGCTACAATCGGTGCAGAAATAGATCTCCACCACTTCCTGTGTTGACCCTCCAAGAGAAAACCAAGTTTTTCCATCTTTGGCTCCTCAGTGCAATGGTACTCCTGGAATCAGTTCTCCATTCGCTCTATTCAATCCTCAGCAACCTCTGGAGTCTCGCCACCCGCCAATGGCTTAGGACTCATCTGCAAAAATCTATGCATGCTAAATCTTCTTCGTTCCTCGCGGTGCCCTCGATGGTTTCTACGATTGTCTCCATCACCCCAGCGTCTACCTCCGCTGTCATGGCTCTCATCGTAGTCTGCCATCTGATAAAGGAAAATATTATTCCAATTCGCTTTACTAATTTCCAATGCAATGAGCTCTGATACCAATAAATGTAGCGACCCAACCCGGATCCACTATCTTATCAGATTTTAAATAGTGCATGCTATAATTAACTAAAGCGTAAAAGCAGATAATTAAAATACAACAAATCCAATCTGCAGAATACAACCAATGATCATATATTTGTGCATAAACTCCGTTATACAACCAAATAAAATTTAGGGTATCAAATCCCTAACCACTACACTCACTCTGTAGAGCTGACACCGGCCTCACTCCTGGTGCGAACCTCGTGGACAGTCAAACCTCAAAGCTGCCTCGCCACAAGGTAAACCCAAAACCACCAAACACAGGGGCATGAGCGACTACGCTCAATACGGAAGCAAGATATATAAAATATATACAGCACATAAATGAAATTAAAACCTTGGTAAAACAGTCAGCTCAGGGGCGCCAATGAATACACAGTACCGTGCTAGAGAGAGACTCCACGTGGTACTCGTATATTCCCCTATCACTGTAGCGTATACTCCACCGTCGCAGCGTCACCCAGTGATAGACAAAACATGGGGATGAGCCACCCCTCACCTGCCTCGAATCCATAGGGAATCACCCTCGTATGGAAACTGTCACGACTCACCTCTCACGAGATGCGGTCTCATATATAAAACATGCATGTGATAAAGTAGTAAAACATGGAATACAAGAACATGCTAATGTAAAATATAAGCACATATATCATGTCGGCTATCTCGGTCAGTACTTACGTACCTCTATCACAGTAGGTAATGTAGTGACCCAACCCGAAATCACTATCTAATCAGAGATTAAGCATGCGATTAAATCTTAAAATGGAAATTAAATAAATCCAGCGGAAACTTAAAGTCCAAATACAGCATACATCGGCAAAACAACCGGGACAAATTTAATATTATACAACCCCATTGAAAGTACTTAAAATTCCATTCTAAGCACCTGAAAGGCTCGCCACGCAACCTCTGCAGCTCAACGACCACTGTCCACGAGTCCGTCCTACCTCAGAACTGCCCTATGGAATAGAGTGTCCAACACAAAACACTTGGACGTGAGCATGAACGCTCAGTACAAAAGTACGAATATACATATATCATGCATGCACATGCAATATGAAGGGTATTGGAAAACCTATCCAGAAGACTGCTCAGTCAAGGCGCCATGGTATGTAGAACATTGGGCCGTCGCATCTAGAGGTGGCTTCCATACCGTAAAACCGTGGATATAACCGGTTTCCAAATCCATGGAAATTCATCCACTAAAATACGGGGTTGATCAACCCCTACTACAGGCTATGCAGATCAAGGAAATAAGCTCAACGTGTAAATGCATGCCGCATAATATAATTCACATAGTAATGCCACACAAAACATGCAAACATAATACATGTATATCCAACCTGGTATCTCGGATAATATGTCCGTACCTTTAAGTAGAAAACCCGAGCAACCTAGCAACCTAGCAGTCCAAGTACTCACAGTCCAAGCCTATAAGCAATAGTTACCATATCACTTATAATATCCTAAAAGCCTTAACTAAGCTATCTCATACTCCCTAATCTATATAGGGATCCAAAGTTATACCTGCGTCCATAGTCAGTCCGCTGATGGCGATTGCCTGAAAACTTAGGCACAACTCCGCTGATGTCCCCAAAGCACTCCACCACTCCCCACTTTGCTATACGACGCCTAGAAACCCCTAAAATTGACTAGAATGAGCTAAGAACGAGAAAGAGGATTTGAAAGGTTCATCCGAAACTAAACCCTAGGCCCTCTCTTTATAGACACAGTTTGGACCGTCCAAACCCCGGGATCGGACCGTCCAAACTCTCCAAGCAAACCCCTCCGAACACGTGTCAAGTATTGTGACATCACTGCTAATGAAATACGATCGAAGCGTCCGATCCAGTCTTCGGAGCGTCTGATATTAGCATCAGTCCAATCAAATCCTTATCTAATTATCCGGATGAGATCGGACCGTCCGATCTCCCTTCGGAGCGTCCAATCTGCACGGGGCCTCCGAACTAGGCTCCGATCTGTTTGGAGCGCCCGAACTCCCTTCAGAGCGTCCGAACTACCCGAAATCCAAAACGTACTCCGGGCCCTTTTTAAGATCCCTTAATTATGTTTTAGCCTTTTAACATAATTAAGTGCTTGATTAACTTAATTTGGAGACGGGTTTCTACATTCTCCCCCTTTTAAGAGATTTTATCCTTGAAATCAGGACTAGGATAACTTGAAACGTTTTATTACAATAAGGCATTTAGAATTACAACTTAACTGCAAAACAAAGTACAATCAAAACAACTCTGGATGTTCAGAACGCATACGACTATAGAGATCCCAAGTAGCTTCCTCTGTATCTCGTCGCTGCCACTGTACCATGACCAGAGGGATGCGCTTATTCCGAAGTACTTTGTCTTTTCTATCAAGGATTCTGAGCGGTCTCTCAACATAAGAAAAATCAGGTTCCATCTGAACTTCCGTCGGATGCAAAATGTGCGAATCGTCTGCCACATACTAACGAAGTAGTGACACGTGGAACACGTTATGAATACCAGATAGATACGGTGGTAACACAAAATGATAGGCCACATCCCCGACCTTTTCCAAGATCTTGAACGGACCAATGAATCTGGATACTAACTTCTCTTTGAGATCAAATCTCACCACATTCCGAAAAGGTGATACTCGCAAAAAGACATGCTCCCCTGTCTCAAAATGAAAAGGTCGGAGCTTGGTGTTGCCGTAACTGGCCTGTCTATCCTGTGCAGTCTTGATATTTTTTCTTGATCAACTCAAATTTATCCACGATTTGTTGAATCAAATCCAGTCCCTCAACCTTCCTCTCCCCTACTTCATCCCAGAATAAGGGTGTTCGGCAACGACGACCATAAAAAACCTCAAACGGTGCCATGCCAATGCTATGATGGTAGCTATTGTTATATTCGAACTCTATCATCGGCAAATGATCCTGCAAGGATAATCCAAAGTACATCATTGAAGTCCTCAGCATGTCCTCCAACATCCTAATAGTCCTCTCAGACTGACCATTGGTCTCCGGATGATACGTTGTACTGAAACTCAAGGTAGTACCCAAGGCTCGCTGGAAACTACCCCAAAAACGCGAGGTGAACCTTAAATCTCTATCACTGACAATACTCAACGGCACCCCATGCAAATGAACAATCTACTGTATGTACAATCTTTCCATGCGATCAAAACTGAACTCGCGATTGTACGAAAGGAAATGAGCAAACTTGGACAATCTATCCACCACAACCCAAATAGCATCACATTGTTTGGAGGTCATTGGCATGTGGGTGATAAAATCCATCATCACATGTTCCCACTTCCATTTCGGAATCTCCAAACTATGCATCAGGACACCCGGTCGTCGATGTTTTGTTGGCAAACAAGGAAATGATAGACAAATTGATACACATTGCGCTTCATACCTTTCCACCAAAACCTGGTACGTAGATCCTTATACATCTTGGCACTGCCTGGGTGCACAGAGAATCTACTACGATGTGCCTGAGACAAAACTTCATCTCGTAGGGCAGAGTCATCAGGTATAACGACTCTTCCAAACAAACACATTCATCTGTCTGAAAATTAAAACCAGATGTGTTGTCTCCCTGAGCAAGTCTCGCTAATTTCTGCGTCTTCGAATCAGAAAACTGCACTTCTCGGATACGAGCAAACAAATATGGCTCGGCTAGTATTGAGTAAACTTGAATTCCTTGTTGTCCTTTCTTATGTCGGAACATAAACCCTGAAGAACAACATTCTCGAATGGTACTAGACCTTGCATTAATGATGAGAGCACTGATACTCACCTTCTGGCTAAGTGTGTCCGCCACTGGGTTAGAAGTACCCGGATGGTATTTGATCTCGAAATCATAATCTTTAAGAAGATCTAACCATCGACGTTGTTGCATGTTCAACTCCGCCTGAGTGAACAAGTATTTCAAACTCTTGTGGTTTGAAAAATATCTCGAACCTCTCTCCATACAGATAATGACACCATATATTCAGTGCAAACACGATTGCTGCAAGCTCCAAATCATGCACTAGGTAATTCCCCTCGTGGGTATTCAATTGTCTAGAATCATAGGCAATCACATGTTCGTTCTGTGTCAACACACTGCCTAACCCTTGAAGAGATGCATGGGTATAAACCACATAGCCCCCGGATCCTAATGGTAATGCAAGAATAGGTGCAGTAGTCAGTCTGCCTTTCAACTTGTCGAAGCTCTTCTCGCATTCCCTTGGCCAGACAAAAGGAACATCCTTTCTTGTCAGTTGTGTCAATGGTCTAGCAATTTGCGATAAAGTTTTGATAAACCGACGATAATATCCTGCCAATCCCAGAAGGCTGCGAATCTTTGAAGCTGTAGTCCGACACGACCAATTCAAAATAGCTTCAGTATTACTTGGATCGACTGATACTTCTTCTCGAGAGATAACATGATCAAGAAATATCACCCGGTTAATCCAAAACTCACACTTGCTAAACTTGGCATATAACTGCTTCTCACGGAGAATCTACAGTACAAGTCTCAAGTGTTGCGCCTGTTCATCAACATTACGCGAATAAACAAAAATATCGTTGATGAAGACAATAACGAACTTGTTTAGGTAA
Organism: Henckelia pumila; assembly: GCF_033568475.1. Taxonomy (NCBI): domain Eukaryota; kingdom Viridiplantae; phylum Streptophyta; class Magnoliopsida; order Lamiales; family Gesneriaceae; genus Henckelia; species Henckelia pumila. The sequence continues at coordinate 65,974,826 of NC_133121.1, forward strand.
TCACATAATACCCTGTTCATCAAATCCATGAACACCACCGTCACATTCGTCAACCCAAAAGAGATCACTAAAAACTCATAGTGACCGTATCGGTTGCAAAATGTTGTCATCGAGATATTCGTCTCTCAAACACGCAATTGATGATACCCTGACCGCAAGTCAATCTTGGAGTACACAGCTGTATCCTTAAGCTGATCGAACAAATCATCAATCCGTGGAAAAGGATACTTGTTCTTGACCGTTGCATGGTTCAATTGTCTGTAGTCGATACAGAGACGCATGGAACCATCCTTTTTCTTGAAGAAAAGCACTGGCATTCCCCAAGGTAAAACGCTCGGTTGGATATATCCCTTATCCAAAAAATCTTACAACTGTTGTTGCAACTCTCTCATATATGCTGGTGCTAGATGATAAGACGCTCGAGAAATCGGTGTCGTCCCTGGTACAAGTTCAATCCGGAACTCGACCTCTCGGATAGGAGGAAATCCTGGAATCTGGTTGGAAAGACATCTGGATACTCACAAACAATGGGTAACTCCTCTATAGGCCTGCTACCTACGGATGTATCAATCACATGGAAAAGGTAGCTTTCCCCACCCACCTCTAAAGCCTGACCGGACTTCAAAGCTGAAACCAGAGGCATAAGGGGTTGCGCTCCCTCACCATAGAAAAACCAACTATCGCCCTCAAACGGACGAAACTGGAAAATATTCTGATAAATATCCACTATAGCTCTGTACGAGGTAAAGATATCAATACCCAAAATGCAGTCAAAATCCTCCATCGCTAGAACCATAAGGTTTGCTAATAACTCAGAGCCTTCAAACTCTAATGTACACCCCAAGACTAAACGTTTGGCCAGAGCCGAATGACCAGTAGGAGTAGACACGGATAACACTACGTCTAAAGGCATTTACGTCAACCTATAGCGCTTAAAAAATCTTGCTGATATGAAAGTATGCGATGCACCTATGTTATGAGAACAAATGCAAGAATGCCGCATAAAAAAATGTACCTGCAATAATGTCCTTATTCTCCTACTTAATCTGATCCTGACTCAGCGCAAACACCTGTCCGGGTACACGCGGTCTCTGATTGGTGCTCCCAATAGACTGTCCCTGTGGCCTCTGTGGAACGGAAGGATGAAAACCAGATCCAGACGCTGATCCTCTGGTAGCCTATGGACAATCTCTCTTCATGTGGCCAATTTCTCCACATCGAAAACAAGATCTCGGCTTGCCGCACTTCTCTATCGGGTGACAATCTCCACAAGAATCACACTGTCCCTGACCCTTATTCCCGATGTGATAAACACCACCTAAACCGGAACCAGAAGAAGAAGACACACCCTGATTCTTGAAAGATTGAGCACTGGGGCCTAACGAATTTCCTGGTCAGAAAGAGAAAGAAAAGTTTGGGTCCTCTTGAGAGTATTCTTTGCCTGGCGGTAACGGTTCACCAACACTTCATATGACGTCGGATTGTTGTTGATGGACACTAACGAGTAGATCTCCGGATTCAGACCTTGCAGAAAAATTTCGTACTTGGCCTACGAGCTGCTGGCAACCTACGGGCAGTAAGGCAAAATTTCAAAGAACTTCAACTGATACTCGTCAATCGTCATGCTTCCCGGTTTCAGATTCATCAGATCATTTCTCTTTTCCTGGCGTAGGGCGGCAGGAAAGTAAAACTCTTGAAATGCTGTACGGAATTCCGCCCAAGTGACTAGGCCTCGCGCTGTTATGATTGGTGCGGAAGTGGACTTCCACCATTTATGAGCATTACCTTGAAGAAGGAATTTCACAGCCTGCATCTTATGCTCATTCGTGCAACGATACACCTCAAAGCAAGTTTCCATCTCTTCCAACCAGTTCTCAGCCACATCCGGACTCTCGCCTCCTTCCAATGGTTTTGGGGCCATCTGCACAAATCTGCACAAATCAAATCTTTCTCTATATTCCCTGGGGCGATGGTGTCTCTGCCAAGGTTCTCCGACCTCATCATCTCCCCAGCAACCACTGATGCTCCCATGAATTTTATCATCTCGACCAGCCATCTGGCAAAATAATTCAAAACATAAAATCTCGAGATTGAATTTCTATGTCCCAAATTTAATGCATGCTCTGATACCAATAAATGTAGTGGCCCAACGCGGAATCACTATCTAATCGAAGATTAAGCAAGCAATTAAATCTTAAAAAGGAAATTAAATAAATCAAACGAAAACTTAAAGTCCAAATACAACATACACCGGCAGAACAACCAGGCCAAATTAAATATAATACAACCCCATTGAAACTACTTAAAAGTCCATTCTAAGCACCTGAGAGGCTCGCCACACAATCACTGCAGCTCAATGACCGCTATCTCTGGGTCCGTCCAACCTCAGACCTGCCCCATGGAATAGGGTGTCCAACAAAAAACACTTGGACATGAGCATAAACGCTCAGTACAGAAGTACGAATATACATATATCATGCATGCACATGCAATATGAAGGGTACTAGGAAACTTATCCAAAAGACTGCTCAATCAAGGCGTCATGGTACGTAGCACGCTGGGCCGTCACATCAGGAGGTGGCTCCCATACCATACAACTGTGGATATAACCAGTTTGCAAATCCATGGAAATCCATCCACTAAAATACGGTGCTGAGAGACCCCTACTACAAGCTATGCAGATCAAGGCAATAAGCTCAACGTGTAAATGCATGCCGCATAATATAATGCACATATTAATGCCACACAAAACATGCAAACATAATACATGTATATCCAATCTGGTATCTCGGATAATACGTCCGTACCTCTAAGTAGAAACCCGTGAACCCTAGCAACCTAGCAGTCCAGGTACTCACAGTCCAAGCCTATAAGCAATAGTTACCATATCACTTATAATATCCTAAAAGCCTTAACTAAGCTATCTCATACTCCCTAATCTCTATAGGAATCCAAAGTTATACCTGCGTCCGTAGTCAGCCCACTGATGACGATTGCCTCAAAACTTAGGTACAGCTCCGCTGATGTCCCCGAAGCTCTCCGCCATTCCCGGCTTTCCAATACAATGCCTAAAAATCCCTAAAATCGACTAGAAGGAGCTAAGAATGAGAGAGAGGATTTGGAAGGTGCATTTTAAACTAAACCCTTGGCCGTCTATTTATAAACACAGTTCGGACCATCCGAACCCCGGGATTGGACCGTCCGAACTCTCCAAGCAACCCCCTCCAAACACGTGTCCAGGATTGTGACATCACTGCTAACAAAATACGATTCAAGAATCCGATCCAGTCTTCGGAGCGTCAGATCTTAGCATCCTATCCAATCAAATCCTTATCCACTTATCCGAATGAGATCAGACCATCCGATCTCCCTTCGGAGCGTCCGATCAGCACGGGGCCTCCGAACTAGGTCCGAACTCCCTTCAGAGTGTCCGAACTGCCCAAAACCCAAAACGTACTCCAGGCCCTTTTTAAGATCCCTTAATCATGTTTTAGCCTTTTTAACATAATTATGAGCTTGATTAAGTTAATTTGGAGATGGGTTACTACAGTCAATCCTAGTACATCGATCTAGTTCAAAGCCTACGAGTCTACTCTACTGCGTCTACAATGTAGAATATACATGCATCACTATTTAAGCTCTAAAAGCCTTAACTAAGCTATTGCATACTCCTAATATTTTTAGGAAGCCAAAGCTATAAGTGCGTCCGTCATCAGCCCGCTGATGGCGATAGCCCCCAAAACTTAGATACAGCTCCGCTGCTATCCCCGTAGCACCTAGCCACTTTCGGCCCTTCGTTAGGACGCCTAGAAAGCCCCAAAATAGCTAGAATCCTAACTTAGAGAAGAGAGGAGAGGAATTGGTGCATTTACAAATGAGCTCGGCACCCCCTTATATAGACAGAGATCGGAGTGTCCGATCTCACGTTCGGAGCCTCCGATCCTGATCGGAGCGTCTGATCCCTCCGTCCAAACTCCCTCAGCCAACCACGTGTCTATCTTCTATAGGACGCCTGCCGACAGCTGTTTGAAGCCACCGATCTCCCTTCGGAGCGTCCGATCCCTAACGTCACCATTGACATAATATTTTGGACAGCTGGCCTTGAACACGATTGAAGCCTCCGTTCTGAGTTCGGAGCCTCCGAACTCAACAGAGCTTCCGATCTTGGATATTGGTTCCGATCTGTTCGGACTCTCCGAACTGTGTTTGGATCATCTGATAGAATTGGTTAGGGGAGGAAAACACATGTTTAAAAATATTTTGAGCTACAATAGCTCGTTCTTGAAATGCTCGAATACGAACTGAGCACCGATAAATTATATCGAGTTTTGTTATGAAACCAAGCGGAAAACAGTCGAATTAATCCATCTAAAAACTGATTAAGCATTTGTGAAATCATTTCAAAAGATTACAAGTTGAGATAGTAAAAACATTTTGGTTGAAGCATTTTATCAAACACTTTGTATGCAGTATTTTGATACTTTAAAAAACATATAAAATTCTTCAACAAATCACCCAAATAAAGTAGCAATAAGTAAATGCGATAAATTAAATAGATAAGAATTTGTTTATGGATGTTCGGAGCTCAATTTTCTATGTCACCCTTTCTTCCTCCTCGGAAGGATCCACTAGAAGACTTTGGCTATTACAATGTCTTGTAATACACCCACTCCAACTTTAGGACTTACCCACTGCCTAAATCGGAACTCAATCGGAACTCCTAGATTCACACTCGATTTTAGGCCGCAACCTCACAATCCGCATAATGTTTAACGTCATTATGCCAAGACTTACAAACACAATCTTTAACATCTTTGTGTTAAGACTCTCACTCAACTAATCTTTACAAATCATCTCTCATATGTGTGTGAGTGAGTTGGGGTTGGGATGTGAAGAACTTGACAGTAAAATCTCATGAAATCTGTTGTGTTCTTCACACCAAGGGCAAGCTATTGAATAAGCCAAATAATCAGTTTTGACGCCCTCTTCATGTGGAAAAGCTCTAACAAGCTGAATATTCTTTTGGTTGTCCACTCTCTTTTTCCTTCAATCTCTAGATCTTGTATTTATAGCCTCCAAGAATAATATAGACGTTAGATTAAAAAATATGACCATTGGAAAAGTTTATGATATCACAATGTTCATATGTCTCTTTCTGGACTGTAGCTTTGGCCGGTTGACAAGATCTGGATCTGGAGCAGTAGACAAGCGAGATCATGTTACAAGATTAGTGAGCAGTTGATATATTCGAGTCGGTTGACATTCTTAGATCGGTTGATATCTTCAAGTTGGTCCGTTGATATAGAGCAGGTGACAAGCTTGGTGAGCAGACGAGTGAGATTCGCGACTGCTTAAGTTACTGCTGTCTGCTCAGATATTCTTTCTGTGTTGACTTCTAGGAAACATAATAACCACAAAAGTTGTATTAATTGATCTTGGATTTCCAAAGCCACAAGAATTACTCAATTCGGAGTTCATATGCAAAAGTTATTCCCGAAATACCAGAGCTGCTCAAATTTGTCGAGGTCTTCATCGGTCAGGAGAATGTTGATCGGTCGAGGTCTTGTAGATCTTGATGCGTTGCTTTCTGGGCAACGTGGGGAAAATAAAAGTTTTATCCCTTTGTCTTGGCTTTCTAACGCATCAAGAATCACTCAATTTGAATCTAATTTGACAGATCTATGCTCACATTACCAGACTGTGTACAACATAGAGTTCTGTTATCAACCTGTGCCAAACTAGTAACTTCAACTTGCTTTATCATCTTCTTAGGCTCCGATTCGGACTTTGACTTCTGAAGATAATTTTCAGATCATCTTCATATATTTCCAAATCATACTGAATCATTACATTTGGATTATGAAGCTGAGATATATGGTCATTAAACCAGAACTGGTCAGTCAATACATCTGCTGTCATCTAGTTAACTCTTGAGGTAGCCGTTTGACCTGGATATCAACCGAATTAGTCCAACTGTTATAAGACATGACTTGTAGAATTTTGCGTTGGCTATGCAACGGTTTAGGCGGCTGGTCATTTGGATCGTTGAGCAATGAGATATGCTCAAAACAAGAAGTTGCGCCAAAACCTAAGTTGATCTAAGATTGTATTCCAAGAACTTAGCACTTCCAATTATTTAATTTTAATTCGAGAATATTTAATTTGAGAATTTTGGAGTTTAGATTTAAATTTTAATATTCTTAAATTATTTAAGATTGAAATTGAATTAACAAGATTGACCGAGGAACGATTTGCAAATAATGAAGAATTCGGGGGCCAAAGTGCAAATCTTGAATTTTTAATGGGACACTTTTTACATATATGTGTTTATACGTTTATATTTCATAATCCATCAGAAACTTCAGATTAAGAAATCGAGACTTCATCTTCTTCCTTGAAATTGGATTTTCAAACTTTGATTCAAAAATATCCGGTCGTCCGATTTCAAAAACGAGCCTAGTTTTTGAATCCTTGCAAGAAGAGTTATCTATTGATGTAAGTATTGATGAGATTCAGTCGGTTTCAAAATCATGTATGTGCAGAACTCAGAATTTGATTATGGTTATATGTTCTTGAGATTATATGTATTGCGGTATCGAAATCGGATCAAAGAACGGACAACGTATGCATTTGATATGATTATTCCAGCTTTATTCAAAACCTAGGCCTACTGATATGCTGCTATTGTGATAATATTGAGCTGATATGAGATGTATTTGAGTTGTATTTGATTGTTATAATTCATAGATTTAAGTTTTGGTTACCGATTTTTAACCGTTACGCCGTCGGTTTAATAATTGATTCCGTTTGAGTCTTATTGATTGAGCTGAACATGATATGAGTTCATTTCTGATGTTTCTCGCTTGTGATCACTTCCTTTCAGATTGTTATTGAAGCTTGACGACTCGACATTTCAGATTTGAATCAATAGAATATTGATCAAGGTTTGAAGTCACTTTTACCTTGACGGTTGTGTTGTGAGTTGAGCAGATTTTTATATGCATTTCTTGTTGTAGATTTTCCGGACTTGGAACTTCTAAGAATCAAAAGAAAAGGTATAAGTAGATATTGATCAAGTTGGGATAGAACACTCGAGATAGATATGATTCTCGAGTTCCAAATCTAAATCACATACATAGATGTTTATGTGCTCTTACTTGCTATACATGTTTTTGTGGTTGAAATGTTAATTGTTGCTTGATTTGCACATTTTACATTTATTGATTATAGCATGATGCATCAGCTTTTGTATACATTCATCTTGAGCCACAAACCAAGAAAGCATAGACGGCCGAATGAACTAGATTGCAAAAGACGTTTGGAGGGCTATAGTTGGGTAGCACGAAATGTAGATTTACTTCCAGAGTTAGATGACTCACTATAGTTGCACCAAACTCAATGGATTGAGATACTTGACACCACCTCGATTGGTATAGTCGGTGGTTTTCTTGAGATTTTATTCCTTGGGATCCCAAGAATAGAGATTTCTTTGATAGCAGATTGACAGCCATGATTCATACATGCATTGCATTTATCTTTATTTAGATTTCATGTATGTTGTTTATACTGGGAATTATATTCTCACCGAAGTTATCCGACTATTGATTTGTTTTGTATGTGTGCATGGCAACAGGTGGGGCAGGAGCTAGTCCGAATCGACATGGGTAGCTCGAGTTAGAGTCTTAGCTGTGGGACTCGTGTTTATGTTAACAAAATGACATGTATTATATGAGTTTGTCAAATGTTAGAAAACAAAAAACTTTGTTTATGTTTACTCGTCGATTACTCGTTTATGTTCGAGATTTCATGTATTCTAGATGATTAGAATGATGTTTGAATGCATGTATATTATTTAGTAGTTTGATGAAGATTGAGAATATGTTTATGTCATTTTCCAGATTTGCATCCTTTGAAATTCTGATTTTTTTTAGCAGGGCACGGACCCTGTACATGCCTCCATGCATTGGTCTGTGTACCCTCGCATTTTTAATTGTTTAAGGAAAATCAAGGCACGGACCCCGTGCATACCTCTGTGCCAGGGTCCGTGTGACTACGAGTCGAGGCAGAAACTTTGAAATTTGAAATGTAATGCACAGACCTGGGCACGGAGGGAGCACGGAGGCCGTGTAGAAAACAAAAACTTGTTGTTTTAGTGTTATTGACTGGCACGGACCCAAACACGGCGGTGGCACGGAGTCCGTGTACTTTTCAGCCTTAGAAATTTGGCTACAAGTTAATGCACAGACCCATGCACGGCCTGTGCACGGAGTCCGTGAATTTTTTAAAAAATATGTTTTAAGTATTTTTTTATTAATTTTGATTCAATCATGTTTTTGTATTAATTGCCCTAAGATAAGATTAGAAAACCCAAGGAACCACAACAGGTGGTATCAGAGCCTAAGTTTCTCGGACTGAGATAGATGAGCGGGGTAGATTGAGTCTGTTTGATTTATTTATATTGCATGAGATTGAATTCCTTATTTGATTACATGAATTCCATGCGAGCATGCGTTACTATTTCGAGAATTATATGATTACATGATTATGTGTCTTACTTGTCAAAGCATGTGTTGTTTGAGCACCGATTCCAGAACTTGTCCTCGATCAGAACCTGAATTCTCATGAGATCGCATGGGAATGTTGATCAGATAAGGATGAGAATATAATTGTTGAATATGATATTGTTTTGTGCACTAATCTGTTTGAATATCAGATATGTCTCCCCGTCAAGCACCGCTTACTAGACAGACAATGACTGTTCCTCAGGAAAAACAGGCAAATATACCACAGCCATTGGCAGATCCTCAAAATGCTCAGGGAAATACATCAAATGATCCAATTGACGTGACTGCCACACCGATGGAGACGTTGTTGAAGAGGTTTCAATCTTTTAAACCGCCAAAACTGAAAGGGACCGAGAATTCAGTGGACTGTGAGAACTAGTTAGAAGAAATTGATTAGTTGTTCGAATCTCTAGACGATTCTAATGAACGTATAATCAGATTGATAGTAGATAAACTTCATGAAGTTGCAAAAAGTTGGTGGATCACTAAGAAAAAGGCTCTTGAGAATCGAGGTACGAATATCACTTAGTCTGTGTTTAAAACTGAACTCTATCAACGTTTCTTTCCAGTCTCCTACTGAAAAGACAAAGGGGCGGAATTTGCTAGTTTGAAGCAGGGACAGTTAAATATCAAGGACTATGTGGCTAAATTTTATAGCTTGTTGAAGTTTGCGCCACATATATCGAGAAGTGATGAAGCCATGGCGGATCAGTTTATAAATGGTTTGAATCCAGATGTCTTCACTCTAGTAAATGCCGGAAGACCGAAAAACTTTGCCGATGCACTAAATCGAGCAAAGGGAGCAGAAGCTGGATTGTTAAGATAGAAATAAGCACCTTTTGTACTAAAGCCACCCAGCCAGCCATCACCAGCGCCACAGATCTGCCACCGATACAGCAACCACCCTTCAGATTTGAGGGAGGAAGCAGTAGTAGTGGCAGAAAGGAGTCTCGTTTCTGGCCAAAAGGTAAGCAATTTAAGAAGTTAGGCAGTAGTTCTTCCAGTTCCAGTGGGTCACACTACAACAAATATGTCAATTAACCACACTAAAAAGACAACGGTTTTATACCTAAACTGTTGTCGTTTGGTTTTTAACAACGGTTTTATAAAAACCATTGTCATTGGCCATATTTTAATTAAAAACGACAACGGTCTTTAAAAAACCGTTGTCTTATATATGTCAAAGACAACAGTTTTTAAAAACCGTTGTCTATGAGCGGGTTTTTTATGGCCTACGACAACGGTTTTAATTAACCGTTGTCTATGTGCGTATTTTTTAGGATCTAAGACAACACTTTTTGTAATCCGTTGTCATTATTATTTTTTAATTATTTTTATTTTTTTAAAAAAATATAAACATTACATAATAATATGATAATAACTTACTACTACTCGCTTTTGGCTTATATTTCTCTCTCCCCGCTCATTCCTTTCTTCTACGCGCATCGTCTCTTCTCTCTCATCCCGAGAGACATTTCCGATTCAAAGCTAACGCCGCCAATATCTCCGTCTTCGGCTGCCCATTTCGCAAACAGTAAGTAGAACTGGAATCCTTTCGTCTAGGGCTACATTTCCATACCATTTTGCCCAATTTTTGACTCATTTTTTTTCGAAAATTTGCAGCTGCCGTCGCCGACCTCCACCGCCACTGCCGCGGACCTCCGACCGCCAATCGGGAGTTTTTTCCTACACTATAAGGTATATTTCGAATTTGAGGGTTATAAATTGGGTTTTTTGTTCAATTCGAAAATTTTGAATTTTATATGTTATTGTAATTAGTTGTACGTAGAATATTTTACCCGATTGGATGTTTATAGGCTTTGGAGTCCGGGAGTTTAGGAATAGCAATTTATGAGGCAGTGGAGATCGCTTCTAGTAATATTCATGGCTTCAATAAGTTTCCAAGTGTTGCAGATGAAAACATCATGCCATTGTTCTTGGAAAAATACCACCCAACCATCGCCGCCCACTATCTCCCTTTCAAAATCGGCATATGGAATTGGTTAAACTTAAACTTTTATTTCAATTGGATCATCAATTCCAACCGGATTTCTGGTTTTGAAAAATTTCCCATCTCTTTCCAGGAATCTTTCTGTGGAGAAGAATCAATCGATTTATATCCAGTTTTTCCCTGAACCGTCTTGTGTTTCGAAAGACCAGCCGCCGATTGCCCTCTGGTTCCAATCGAAGGCCCTTTATTTCGCCGAGTATGAATTTATATACTTTTTTTGTTGCTATTATGATTTCGTTGACCTTTACTTGTGATTTTATCAATTTATTGGGTTTGATTGATTTTTTATTTGTTTTACTTATGATAGTATGTAAAATTTTAGTATCTAATTTTTTCTATCATGACTGTTGGCTTTCAAAAGTTGAGAACATCAACATTAGCTTTTTGGAAAGCTTCAAATTATCCTGTAAAGAAACCTAACTTATTTTTCGATTCTGGGAAAATATTGATGGTAATTAAAGCTGGATAGTTGATGATTTATGGCATATAAATTCCTCTCAATGTTAAGTAACTAGTGAAGACCATTATTTTTAATATATATTTTCAACTTCGAGACAAAATTTGCCTCTCAGTACTTTGGGAATTTTTTTTCCTATCATTTTCACTGTACTTGGTTTCTTTTTGGACTTTTTTTACTGCTGCATCTTAGTTTTGTTCTGTAAGACAGCCTTGGACAACTTGATGTTCCTGCAAAACTAACAAAAGCTTGTATATCACTGGAGAAAGCTATGCTGTTAATATTAAACTTAAATTCCATCTTTATCACGAGATAAATCAATTTAGACATAATGCTGGTATGATTATTTTCACACGACACTATATTACATAGTTGGCAAAGCTAATGCTTCAATTCAATGTGAAGGAAAAGGTGTCTTCTTATTCTTGCACCGATCTTACGCCCACAGCGGGTACAAGAGCATTAAAGTAAAGCTTCCTTAATCCCGATCAGAAACCGGCCGAGCAAAGCTGAGAGCATCTGGAGAAAAGGCGTGTAGCGATGGAACCGACGATTTTGTTGGATCATGGGGTGGTGCTGGCGGTGGACGACCCTCTGTCCATCGAACTGGGCGACTCGCCGTTTTTGTACATGGACGACTGTATGGCGGTTTTCGTGACATTGCTGTGTACCTGCATCGATGAGGTCCACCTATTCTACTTGTGGCTGCAGTTTCAGCTGTCTTACATCTCCAAACAAACTATTAATTTGGGTTAGCCTTTTTCCCAATTTCTCGAATAGATATCAAAAAAATTGAGCTTCCACTTTATTTCAATCATTTCTCTGGAACCGTGAAAGTACTTGCATCATAATTTTTGAGTCTGATTAAGTCTCCATTATCGGAGAAAACTGGTTCCTAGTTTGTTATTTTTCACATGTCTAGTCTAATTTCTTTGTTATATGGTATTATCTATGGAGGCAAATAGATTTTCTTTTGGTTTTTGAATTAAGTATCTTTATGCATAAGAAAATTAATTGAATCTAGATTCAACACTTTTTGTGGTATAAAATATCAATATTTTGATTCTTCAACTTTTATTCTATAAACTTTTTCGGTCAGCCAAAAAGTTGAAATTATGGAGACTGATGAATTTATCCATGATATTGAACTATTTTAGTTACCTGCAATTTAAAAGGTTAGTTTTTGCTCTTGACAGAGAATTTTCAGCATCTTTATGGAAATTCTTTTTTCTTTTGGCTGGAATTAGTAATTTTTCTTGTATTAAGTTACAGGCTCAATCTAGTTATTCAAAGCAAGAAACAAAAAATTTAAATTGGGGAAATCTGAGTTTTATGTATGTCAACTTATTGAAGTTTTTAATCTGTGATCAATGTAGTTCAAAGAAGAATGCAATACTGAAATTAAAGTTGCATCTAAGTTGCAGTCTTGCTTGGAAAACTCCATGTTGTTGGAGAGCGAGGAGAAACTGCAACGCAGCCTCTTTGATCTTCTGAAGGAAAGTGTAAACACACTATCTATCTATATATATATATATATATATATATATATATATACACATACATATTAGTTTTGTAATCCATGTTGATGACAAAATAATTTAATTAGTTCCAAGACATCTGAGACCTTATTTACTTCTAATCTCAGATACTCCAAATTTACTTTCACACGATATTCAGAAAGTTAAGATTACTATTGTATTTGTCGCCCTATAATATTTTTTTCTAGTTCATGTTTATTTTTCTCCTGGATAGAATATTGTCCTCATTAGAGATCCAGAAGACTCAAAAAAGTTTTACCCACACTTCAACCTTGAGGACACATCTAGCTTCAGTGATTTAGATGAGCACAGGTACCATAAATGTCATATTATTCCAGCAACGCATGAACTCATTTTTGTTGTGAAACTGAACGATGTATTGTGGTGATGGGGTATGAATAACCCTATCAAATATCACCATTCTTTCATCTTCAATCTTTTATTTGATTTGGATTCTGCTTCACATTTGACCATTTCTTAAGACCATCTAATTATGCAGCAAAAATGTAATGACTGTATTATGATTATTATTTCCATCGCCAAGAAACTCTCTGGCGTCAGAACGCACGTAAGCCAAGTTTGGAAGCATAAATTTTGTATTTTTTTAGTGCATTAAGCCAAGTTTGGAAGCATAAATTTGTTATTTCTTAATCTTTATTCTGTTCTCTCATATGCTCTATTGTAAGTTTCGGTTTTTGTAATCACAAAAGAGGCAGTAAAAATTATTTATCTTGGGTGTGTCTCTAACTTTGTTTTTAAATGATCAATTCGAATACAGTGCCAGATGGAAGGATGATGAGGAGGAATTCGAGGTTCATGGATACATCTTTTGATAGTTCAGGGAGAGATTTCATTGTTTTTCTTTTTTCCATGTTTTTACCTTTTATTATATTGTCATCTTTAGGTCTGAGTGTAATTTTAGTCGATCTGGTGATAGAATTGCAGTGTGGTGGTTGTCAAGTTATTTTTAAAGTGAACTGAATTTGTGATAGTATACGTGTGTGAAAATTGTGATGATCCACTCGTGGATGATCTCACAATCCAAAATCAGTGCATATAGTTTTCATGTCCGAATTTATTAATATATATATATTAGAGGAGGAAAAAAGAAATACTGATCATTGAAACTTTTTTTGCTTTGTTTAAGTTTTTCTTTTTGTTTATTTTTTAGTGGCAGGGAAAAAGACTTTATAGTAAATCAGGGGCACTCAAATCCTTTAGGCCATTCTAATCAGGAAATATCCAATCCATGTAAAGCATGAACAGGTATGCCACGAAACTGGGAACAAAGTAGACCTTGGATATTGTTGTCTTGTTGTTATCCAAAGTGCAACGTAGATAAGTGTAGTTATTTGTTGCGTATGAAACCACGGATTTTCCCATTGTAGCTTTTCTAAGTGCTTTTTTTTTATCACTTGTCAGTCTGCTTCCATAAAAAGTTCTTTCTCTTTGTTCATTGCTTGTGAGTATCTAATTACGGAAAGAAAATAATGATTCAAATGAGATCAAGGCCAACGTTCTGATACAAACCCGGGCAAATGAATGGAAATATAAAAACCTTTGATTTTACAGTCACAAAGGTTTTTCAGATTGCTTGTAAACTTGGTATGTTAGTTGTACGTGTCTTATCTATTTTCTGGTATTTTTGGGACTTTGTTATTAACCATTTGGCTATTTCTATACGGTGGATTTGTACATAATATTTCATTAGGAATCATTAGGAAGAAAAAATGGGGTGAGAGACATCAAGTGATTCTTTGTTGTCAAAAGTTTGGCTACTTCATGCAAATGAGTCATGCCTGCACACCATTCATAAAACCAGGAAATGTTTTATTTTCCTCTCATTTCTCTTATATCCCTCAAATATCTAGAGCAGGCGCTAGGCAAAAAGTTGGCAAAAGATAGCTACAAAAAATGGGTCACATCGTCATTGTTGTCGCAGGCAAGCCTAGGATTGTAGGCTCTCTATGTTCAAGTTAGAGCACCCTGAGTCCAGAGATACCCCAAGTGCTCGAACATCGAAGAGGATCACGCCTCCATGACAAAGTGCAGACTTTAGCTGAACTACATGCCTAGAAAGCATGACAGCCCAGGTGCAACCTTTTGTGTCCTAAATTTTTTTTAACACACAAAAAATAGGAGTATTCTATTTGAGGAAAATATCCACAGTTTACACATTCTGCAAATCCATCGCTGGAGTGAAAAAAATCATTTTTTCATGAACAAAAAAAAAACATCCTCCTTATCCTATGATGCAATTGTGTATTGAAGGAATAACAATATATATATTTGTGCCTGAAAAAGAAACAATTTGACAGTGTTTCTCTTTAAATAACAACAACAATGATAAATCCAGTTTGATATTTTTATCTATCTATATTAAGAGATATATATTAACCGATTGTTCTGCTTCTGGCCATGGTTTCACGGATGTCCACATGAAAGCCGCAGTACGCCATTACGCTTCGTGCCAGGTACGTACATTTCTTTTAATATATTTTAGTAAATGCCACTAACTTTCTTAGTAAATGCCATAATAGCCAGTAGGGAAGAGAAACAAAGCATGGGCTCTCCATCCTCCAAAAAATAGCTTTTCATCCTGTTTGTTTATGCTTTACAAGAATGGGTATGTACAATTATTTCTGCAAGGGTGCATATGTGAATGACATCGAGGTAAAATATATTGTTTCACGCTGAAGTTTCTTTTAACACTCTAATTGCAGTCTTATATTTGCAATCACGAAGAAGGAAAAGAGGGCATTGAAATTCGATTGAAATTTGAATCTCAGCCGAGATGAAATAATATGTCACCACTTGTGGCATGAAATAACAATCAGCAGAAGAATATAATTTAAGAAAGTGTATATGAAAGATGCAAATCTGAAGAGGAGAAGAAACTTATACGTCGGATTTCTATCAAAAGTGTTTATTCTCAGCATTACTATGTTTCGAGTCTCCATCATCATCATCATGTTGTTGTCGTGAATGATTTTGGAATAATTTTTTAATGGTATTTTTTTCCAAGTAATTTTATTGTGCATGCACATCTGAACTAAGCTACAGTCTCTTCTCATTACTTGGACAATTAATTCTAGAGATGCACTGGAAAAATTCATCTTACTACAGCAGAAGGAATCCTTGATATCTGATTTGAAAGATTTGCTTGGTAAACCAAGATATGAAGTTTTCACTCTCCATTTTTTTTGGAAAAAGTATGTTTTATTTCTGATTTTTTCTTGTGATGTAGATTAGAACTTCTTCCTTTTTTGAGGTGCTATTTAACTATAGGATTGCTATATTTTGGCTACTAAAAAGAGTAAGCTATTTAATGTGTTAGCTTGGGTAGTAATGTTCTTGTGAGAGAGATAGAGATATTTGAGCTTGTCAAGAAGTGTCTGTTATTTATTTCATATAAAAGGAATTTAGTTGATTTTTTTGTGTCTGCGTGTCTACTAAGCATATTTTCTAACGAAAATATTCTTCACATGGTAATTAAGTGTTGTTTGTGGCTTGTCTAATGTGTGTGTGATGTTAGGAATTTTAGATTTTGAACAAAATGACCATGATTAATATGACTTATCACTTTTAATGGTGATTTTTTCTGAACAACATTTTCAAATTCTTGGAAGGATTCAGATGTGCCTATGTTGACTATATCAAACTGACGAAGTAATTTGTATATTGTAACTGTTTTCCGCTTTATTTACGTTATTTATTTGAAACTTGCGGCTTGCTATATACTTCTTGAACATTTGCATTTAATGTTGTAATTTTGTTTTGAATTGTTGCAGGAGATACAAGTGGATGTTGCTGAAACGAGTGATCCAAGTTAATTTATATAAATTAGTTCCTTGCTCTATTTTATAGTGTAGATTGAATTAGAATTAGAGTTTTGATTGATTTGTAATATTGAAAAATGTATATTAAATTTAATTTTTGAAATTTTAAATTTTCATTTATTTATAATATTAAAATTTTGTATATTAATTTTTTTTTTGTTTTTTATTTGAGAAACGACAACGGATTTTATCCGTTGTCTTTGTCATTTTAAAACTGTTGTATTTTTCAATGTTGTTAAAAGTTTGTTAAAAGACAACGGATAAAATCCATTGTCGTTGAGAGATACGACAATGGATAAAATCCGTTGTCGTAAATAGAGAAGACAACGGATAAAATCTGTTGTCTTTGATACCTACGACAACGGATAAAATCTGTTGTCTTTGATACCTATGACAATGGATTTTATCCGTTGTCGTAGGGCGCACTTTCAACAACACTGAAAAGTACAACGGTTTTTTGCAGCCTACGACAACAGATAAAATCCGTTGTCTTTAGCCGTTTTTCTTGTAGTGTCAGGACAGTTTAGGCCTAGACAGAGTTCTGGATCTTCAGGAGTTTATTGCAGCAGAT
The DNA here is from genome assembly GCF_033568475.1 of Henckelia pumila. Classification (NCBI taxonomy): domain Eukaryota; kingdom Viridiplantae; phylum Streptophyta; class Magnoliopsida; order Lamiales; family Gesneriaceae; genus Henckelia; species Henckelia pumila. The sequence continues at coordinate 65,991,806 of NC_133121.1, forward strand.
GTGGAGGACGCCATTCTATTGATCAGTGCAGAGGGGTTTCTGGCAGCTGTAACATTTGTCACCAAGTCGGTCATTATGCCAAAGTGTGTCCTCAACGTGCACCAAAAAGAGCAAACGGTGCAGGCTCATCTAGACCAGTTCCTTGGTCTGAAAGGCAATCATCTGCAGTGAATTCATTCCAGCCTCAGCCACAGACTAGACAAAGAGAAAGTTAAACTTTGAATCAACCTCCTTGGCAACAGGCACGAGTTTTTGCATTGACTGAAGAACAGGCTCAGGCAGCACCTGACGATGTCATAACAAGTAACTTTTCTGTCATTGGTTATCCTGCCTATTTATTGATAGATACAGGTGCATCACATACATTCATCTCTGAAAAATTTGCTATGTTGCATTCTTTATCATCTGAGTTATTGCCTGTTGTTGTTTCTATTTATTCATCTTTGGGTGAAGGAATTATATATGTCAGATTGATTCGAAATTGTGCATTACATTATGAAGGGAATGTGATAAACTTAGATTTTATTGTACTTGGGTTATCAGATTTTGATTGTATTATTGGCATAGATACGTTAACCAAGTATAGAGAAACTTTAGATTGTTATCAGAAAGTGGTACGATTCAGACCAGAAATGGCAGACGAATGAAAATTCTACGGTAAGGGTTCAAGATCTAAGATTCCATTGATTTCTGTATTGTCAATGACTCGATTATTGAAAAAATGAGCAGAGGGATTTGATCGCCTAAATCGGTGTGATATAAATCTACTGGCAAGCGTACCAGGTCAAGTAATAGTAAAGTGAACTTAGAGTCCAAGTATCGATCCCACAGGGACTGCTGTCAATTATCAAGAATTAATTATTTTACTTAATCTAGACAAAATAATAAAAATCAATTTGATTTAAAAAAATTAAGAATTTAAAATAAAAACATCTGAAGAAATAATAATTAAAATAACTGAAGATAAAAATAATTAAACGAGACAACCAAGACACACGTAGGTACCGAACAAATCATGTAACATGTAGTCGATTCAGGACTCAGATTTAATCTTAATTCACGGGAATTCTCCTAATTTGTTCAAAGGACTATTTCTAGAACAATCAAACCTATTCAAATATTGATGAACTAATCTTTCGTAATTCTAATCAAATTTGAATGCATTAAATATTTATGAAAATTTAGTTTGCACCCAAACCGCACACTGAAATCGAATTCTATTTCTAGTCGGTTTTACATTATATTGATTATCAAAGTGATCAAAATCGAAACCTCTTCTGTCAACTTGGAATCGATTAACCTGCAAGCAAACAGTTGATCAGACTATTCACAAGACAAATATAAATCTAACAATCAATAAAACAAAATCAACTCTGAAAAATCCCAAACAAACATCCAAGTTTTTTACATGAATTTGTTCGGCTCAATCACGCCGTCTTAATTGAAAATAAACTACTCAATAATTGAAAACAATAGTCAAACAAAAATTAAGAAAGAAAAGAAGAAAAGAAGAAAAACTCTGATGGAGCGTCTTCAATCTCCACGCCTGTAGCCGCCTCTCGCCTCTTGTCTGTGTTCTCTGCGTGTTCGAACCCCTAATCTGATGAATATATTCGTATTTAAATGCCCAAGGGTCTTCAAAAGATAGAATCCAATCCGAGCAAGAGTTTCTAAAAATACAGATTCTGCACGCCACGCTCGCTCGAGCGAGCACAGGTCTCGCTCGAGCGAGCAACTCTCTGTCCCGGAAGATTTTTGGCAAGTCTGGCTCGCTCGAGCGAGCATCGACTCTCGCTCGAGCGAGTGGATTTTTCTGCTCCGTGCGACAGTTTTGAAAAATTCATATCTTAAGTTCTAGCCGTCGGATCAAGCTAAAATTTTGGCAGCAGCTTTAAAACATCTTAAACTTCATTGTGAACAGTGAAGATCAAAGTTTGATTTCTCTAAAATTAAATATGATTTTTCGATCAAGGCTGCTCCGTAAACGAACGGAGCTTCTGATCGAGGAACGGAGCTTCCGATCGATGCCTATAAATATGAGGTCCGAGCTCCTCATTTCTTGCCAATTCCGAGTTCCTCTCCTTCGCCTAGTAGCTCTATTTTAGGGCTTTGGGTACTCTTATTTTAGAGTTGGAGTAGGAAATATATTCTAGTATAGTCAGACAGTGTCTGACATAGTAGCTGAGCAGTACTCATTTAGCGGAGCAGTGCTCGAGGGTGTGGAGCAGCAGCAGGGGTGTGCCCCTAGTTGCGGGATAGTCGCCATCAGTGGGCTGACGACGTACGCAGGTATAGCTATGGTCTCCTTAAATTATTTAGGAGTATGCAATAGCTTAGTTAAGGCTTTTAGAGCTTATTGATTGATGCATGAGTATTTGCATTGTAGACTTGATGATAGGCTTGGAACCTAGAGTGGAACTACTAGGACTGCCTTAGAAAGGTACGTAAGTACTGACTGAGATTGCCAGCGGATATGCATGCTTATATGTTGCATTTATGTGTTTGCATGTTATTATTGTTATGCGGCATGTGCATATCATCTTGTGCCTGTACATCTGTATATCTTTCGAGATGAGCCAGTTGGGGTTGCTCATCCCTGTTAGGACGTTTGATATCGAGTACCCCTAGGTACTGATACCTGAAGGACTCCGTGGTCCGCGTCCGGGATTCGGGAATGAGTGGTCGCACACAGTGTTTAGCTACCCCGATGTGACGAGCTTATATCCCAGGCGCCAGTCTGAGCAGTTTGTATACAGTTATTCCAGATATGGATACCCTGTCATTTGCATGCATCATATTTGTATGTTTATCCGTATTTGCGTATTGAGCTTAGAGCTCACGTTCAGTCTTTTCTGTATATCTGGACACCCTATTCGACGGGGCAGATTTGGGTGCAGGGTTTGAGCACCAGGAGCTTGGAGTAATAAGTGACCTTGAAGACAGCAGGATTAGCTGTAGGTTTTATTTAAAGTTATTCGATTGGGTTGTATGATCGAATCTGTTTAGCCGGTTGTATTCCGCCGGTCTTTTTGTATTTAAGTCTTCCGCAGCGATGTTATTTAATGTATGCTTTATTATGCTCTTATCTCTGATTAGGTAGTGGATCCGGGATGGGTCGCTACATTTATTGGTATCAGAGCAATGCATGCAAGGGACTTAGGAAATTGATATTAAGACTTCTTGATTATCCTTGTAGGATTGATTGAGGCCCAGCGAAAGAAGATTTGGTTCTTCATTGCCGAGGTTTGCGGCATAAGTCTTTACTATAAGGAATGCAACAGTGATGAGAACACCAGTAGTATTATATCGATAGATAGACTGACTGCTGTGGACAGTTCATCATTCGATGCATTGGGATGCTGATCGAAGAATATATGGATTCCAGCCAAGGAAGACTGGAAGAGAAGATCGAGTATATCGCGTCAGATACCTCTGAGGGCTTTTTGGAACGAATGGTGTTTAAAAATCCATGTGGTTCCAGTCCTCGAATATTCTCCACTCGTAGTTGGAGAGATTGTCAGATAGACCTTTACCAGGGAATGCTTCGAGTGCCTAAGGCATGGCAGGTTCCTAGCGTAAGGTCTGTAAACTCATGCAGAACATGGTTTTGCCGGTATGCTTGCATTGATGCTTTTGTTAGGCATACGGGAAACTTCATGTTCAAAAGCATGATTCGGATACAAGAAGAATGCTGATGGTAGATCGCGAGCAAAAGAAGTCGACCGACATGCACTGACGCAAAGCATAGCTGGTTAGCTATTACGTGCCATTTCTCCGGAGTTCTTCGCGGGAGGGCATGTAGAGAGACTTGGACGGGAGTATGCTTGTATCGATGCGTGTGTCGATGGGAAGCTTCATGCTCAGGAACGAAGACAAGATTTGATGATTTTAAATACTGTATTGTTGTAGTTGTAAACAGTATTTCAGTTGTAATGAATCATCAGAATTTGGTTGTATCAGTTCAAGTTATTGGATGTACATTTGTTGTATTTTGAATACTGTATGTATTACATGGGATTGTAATAAAGGAAATTGTACATAACTTGAAGTAATGATACATGTTTTATTTATTCAGCAATTCGTGATTGATTGCAAGTAATTTTATAAAGTGTGGCTTGGAATTAGTTGATTGGTAATCAACTAGGTTAGCTCATGGATTTTGGGTAAGCCTGCGGTAACGAATTGAAGTGTGGTTAGTCTAGGTGTTTTCCTAGGATTGACCTATTTAGTCATTTGACTGGGTTAGTGCCATTGATGAGGTAATTCATCTGGGGGCACGGGATTATTGATCTTGTTTTGGAATTTTGAGTTTCGTTCTAGGTGATTTCCGTAGATCAATAGCTTGATTAACCTTCATAGGTTGAGACTTCGTGATGATGGGATTTCATCGGGATACCAAGTCGAGTATATATACCGAGAGTTGTGGACAATGACCATGACTAGACATGATGGAGCGCGACCCTATGCCAATGTTACTCTGGGAGTCTTTCGTACTTTGGAGAATGTCTGGAAGCCTTCGTGCTTCAGGATTGGCGGTGGGAAGGCTACTAGTCTAGAGTTGTGGTAACAGTCACAACGGGGTATGAATTTGGATTAGTTGCCTTGGTTAGGTATCAGTGGTTTAGATATCGTCTGACTGTCGTCAGAGATATTGGCTGGTTAAGTATCTGTGGTTTAGATATCGTCTGACTGTCGTCAGAGATATTGCTTTGGATTTTGTCATAAGGACCAGTCTTGGAGGGATTTCCTTGACAAGTGCGTACTCTGAGCAGATAGTTTTTAGACTATTGGTTACTGATAGACTAGTGGATCTAGTCGGTGTTTGGATGCTCTGGTGATAGGGGCTAACTAGGAGTTTGGTTTGTGAACTTCCTATAATGTTTGACTCAGGGATTAGTATTTTTTTTCAGCATTGATGGTTTCCTTCAGTGATAGATTATATCCGATGCTAAGGATTGTACATGACGATTTGAGGCGTGAGGATAGCGTGATTTATGCCAGTGTACACTTGGTGGTGATTTCAGGTGGGACACCGCGGCAAGTAACCTCAGTCTCGATTTGTTGCAGTCTTAGCAAGAGATATAATTATCAGGAGTATGTTCAACGATAGTTGAAATCATTCGGACTTGTATTGCGGCTTGAGTTGAACAAGTCCTTATGATCATCTTGGATGAAGATAGACAGTGGATAGTATGTCTAGACTGGTGCAGGTTTAGCACTAGTGACTACTTGTAACTGTTGTCTGACTCTGTCAAAGATGAGTGATTGAATCAGCTGTGATTCTTTTGATTTCAAGTATTTGGGATCTGCGGACGTGTGGCATTGAGATCATTGATAGTGATCGGCCATGGGATTTTTCATTGATCTGTGATTGTCTAATTAGAATTTGTATCGTCAGGCATAGCAAGAGCTACAGTAGATCAACTTGATTGATCAGAATATTCCAATTGGTACTGATTGGGATATAGTGAATCAAGAAGTGCTGAAATAGTACTTAAGTATGGTATGCTATGATATAGCGATTCAAGTGCATTTAGGAAATTCTTTAGTCGCTAAGGAATCTCCAGGGATGCGGGAATCGAGACTTTTGGATTTTGCGGATCACGAAAGTGGTCATTAGTTTTCTTTTGCGATCGTAGTTGTTGGTAACGTTGCTTTGGCTACCAGTGACGGATTTTGATCTGAACGTTGCTTGGTTTTAGCAATGATTTATTCAGTTTGCGGAAAAAGGATTCAGTGATTGTTCCAGGGTTGTCAGTGAACGAATTTTGGAGACTGTTAGTCGGAATGATCAGCTTGGGTGCTTCCAGCAGATTTCTCAAGAGTTGTTCTTGAGCGGTAATTCGACAAGTGCTTTTGGATTTCAATGAGCATTAGCATGATAGCATTAGTTGTTTCATGGGATGAGACAACAGCTGAGACTTGTGTTTCTGAGTCTAGCAGGATTGTTGTCACTGATATCCCAGTGCGTTCTGATATGCTGTGTCATTGAAAGGATTTGATAACGTAATTGCCATCCGTATTGATAGATTCTGTGCGGGATCGCGGTGAATAAGTTTGGTTATCCCCGCTAGGGAGCCAAGGGTTTGGTTATCTGGAACAGGATTAACCGGAATCGTTTTCGTTGATACTATTTCTAGTTATGATATGGAAGTAAACATCTGATTGAGACTACTACTGAGGATGGTGTGGTCCATCTGGGAGTTTCAGCATGATGTTAGTGAATTTCGAGACGACGACCTCGAAGAATGCTTTTAGACAAGAAATTGTGTATAAGGATCTTATCACAATTGGGGTTAGTAATCTTTGTTTGCTAGTTGTTGTTCTTTGGGAACATTTGTTGGCCAATGGCAGGGTGAGTACTGAAATTACATACTATGACGCCAGGAATTGTCAGGATTTTGTTGTTATCCATGGCAGGATGACTAATGTAATCGAGTAGATGCTATCTACGATGGCGAGATTCGGATCAAGGTTTATCGCAATTATTCTAAGGATTTCAAATGGTTAGAGTCGCGTGCAGTGGTGCGATTGCTTTGCGAGCGGGTGGCCGGTAGCTGCCATTTCTATTCGCATAAGGTACTGTTTTGGAAAATATATTTTATCCTTCGTGATAAAAAGTAACTCACACGAGTTCTTGGAAAAAGGATATCTAGGATTTGACCGAGAGTTGAATCTAGGTCGATTGTTTAGGGCTTTTCGATAACATCAAGAGATGAGATGTTACCGTTAGACCAGTGAGATACAATGTGTTGTATCTTATTCTCTAGTTGGACTGCGATGGAGTTCGTACATATCTATAGATAACTGCTGATTAATTACTATCTTAGCAAGGGTGTCATCGCTAAGATTTGTAGGCAGTGTGACTGATTCAATGGGCAATTTGGACCGAAGGTGCCGTGTTGTTGAGGTTATCGATGGATAACTGACGGTAGTCAATAGTGTTACACTATTTTATCAAGGATTGGGTCTGTCGAAGGTTATTCGACCCAATATTTGGAACCGGAACTATTGCTGAATTGGACAAGTGGTTTGTACTATATTCCGAGGTTTACCTTAGATTTCGAGGACGAAATCCTTTTAAGGTGGTGGGAATGTAGTGGCCCGTATCCAAAACTAATGAGTAATGAGTAATTAAATCGTATAATCATGTCGGGATTAAGTAAAACATGATTAAGGAAATTCCAAAAGGGTTAACGGATTCAAGAAATGGATCCAGGACACTCGAAAATGGCTTAGAAGGTTTCATGACTCGAGTGGGATCGGAACCACCAATCCAGGATCGGAGCCTCCGATCTTGGTGAGTTCGGAACCACATCGGAAGCAGGGAGATCGGAACGTCCGATCAGGATCGGAGCTTCCGATGGCTGTCGGTGACAGGTGTGTGGTTGCATGTGGACCGAATTGACACGTAGCGAACGGAACTTCCGATCGGGGAACGGAGCTTCCGATCTAAACGAACGGAGCTTCCGATCGAGGAACGGAGCTTCCGATCGATGCCTATAAATATGAGGTCCGAGCTCCTCATTTCTTGCCAATTCCGAGTTCCTCTACTTCGCCTAGTAGCTCTATTTTAGGGCTTTGGGTACTCTTATTTTAGAGTTGGAGTAGGAAATATATTCTAGTATAGTCAGACAGTGTCTGACATAGTAGCTGAGCAGTACTCGTTTAGCGGAGCAGTGCTCGAGGCTGTGGAGCAGCAGCAGGGGTGTGCCCCTAGTTGCGGGATAGTCGCCATCAGTGGGCTGACGACGTACGCAGGTATAGCTATGGTCTCCTTAAATTATTTAGGAGTATGCAATAGCTTAGTTAAGGCTTTTAGAGCTTATTGATTGATGCATGAGTATTTGCATTGTAGACTTGATGATAGGCTTGGAACCTAGAGTGGGACTACTAGGACTGCCTTAGAAAGGTACGTAAGTACTGACTGAGATTGCCAGCGGATATGCATGCTTATATGTTGCATTTATGTGTTTGCATGTTATTATTGTTATGCGGTATGTGCATATCATCTTGTGCCTGTACATCTGTATATCTTTCGAGATGAGCCAGTTGGGGTTGCTCAGCCCTGTTAGGACGTTTGATATCGCGTACCCCTAGGTACTAATACCTGAAGGACTCCGTGGTCCGCATCCGGGATTCGGGAATGAGTGGTCGCACACAGTGGTTAGCTACCCCGATGTGACGAGCTTATATTCCAGGCGCCAGTCTGAGCAGTTTGTATACAGTTATTCCAGATATGGATACCCTGTCATTTGCATGCATCATATTTGTATGTTTATCCGTATTTTCGTATTGAGCTTAGAGCTCACGTTCATTCTTTTCTGTATATCTGGACACCCTATTCGACGGGGCAGATTTGGGTGCAGGGTTTGAGCACCAGGAGCTTGGAGTAATCAGTGACCTTGAAGACAGCAGGATTAGCTGTAGGTTTTATTTAAAGTTATTCGATTGGGTTGTATGATTGAATCTGTTTAGCCGGTTGTATTCCGCCGGTATTTTTGTATTTAAGTCTTCCGCAGCGATGTTATTTAATGTATGCTTTATTATGCTCTTATCTCTGATTAGGTAGTGGATCCGGGATGGGTCGCTACATTATTTATACGGTGAGAAGTTTGAAATTTTTTCTGATCACAAAAGCCTGAAATATCTGTTTTCGCAGTCTGAATTGAATATGAGGCAAAGAAGGTGGCTAGACTTGTTAAAAGATTTCGATTGCAAGATTAAGTACTATCCAGGAAAATCCAATTCTTCCGCTGATGCTTTGAGCAGAAAGATATGATCCTTATATTTATCTACTATTGGTGTGTCTAATTTGAATGAAGATTGTTGTACTTGTTGTTTAGAATTTGAAACATGTATACAGCGTATCAGAATTTCTGTTATTCACGCTGAACCATAATTTTTTATAAGAAGTAAAGAAGCATAGAAATCAGATTTTAGTATTCAGCATTCTGTTGAGATGGTCAGATCAGGGCATCAATCCAAATACCAGGTCAGTGAAGATGGTACTTTATAAGTGAATAATCATATTGTAGTACCAGATATTGCAGATTTGAGACAACAGATAATGAAAGAGGCACTTTGCAGTCGATTCAGTATTCATCTGGTGGCATAAAGATGTACAATGATTTAAAGAACCAATTTTTGTGGAAACAGATGAAATCAGATGTCACAAAATTTGTGTCTCGATGTATGAATTGCCAACAGGTGAAAGCCGAAAGAAAGAAACCTGGTGGTCTACTGCATAGTTTGTCTATTTTTGAATGGAAGTGGGATCATATTTCCATGAATTTTGTTACGAAGCTACCACGTTCATCCAAAGGTGGCGATGCTATTTGGGTGATTATTGACATATTGACGAATCAACATGTTTTATTCCATACAAAGATGACGTATAGACATGATCAGATGACAGAGATTTACATCAGAGAAGTGGTAAGATTGCATGGTGTGCCTAAATCTGTCGTTTCAAATCGAGACCCTAGATTTACATCTCATTTTTGCCATAATTTACAACAAGCTCTAGGTAATCAATTGCACCTGAGTACAACATATCATTCTCAGACAGACGGAGAGTCAGAGTGGACTATTCAGATACTTGAAGATATTCTTAGAGCTGTGGTGCTAGATTTTAGCACTAACTGGCAAAATTCTCTACCACTTGTTGAATTTTCTTATAATAACAGCTATCAGACAAGTATTGAGATGGCTTCATTTGAAGCATTGTACGGAAAGAAATGTCGATCTCCTCTTTATTGGGATGATGTCTCAGAGGTACCAGAATTTGGGCCACATATGATCCGAGAAATGACAGAGAAATTGCAACTTATTCAGAGGAGAATGAAAACAGCTCAAGATAGACAAGCCAAGTATGCAAATGTCAGACATATACCTCTGTGTTTTGAACAGGGAGATAGGGTTGTAGCTCAAATTCTTTATTTCTTAAAATTAAGAAATAGAAAATTGATACAAAGTGAATTAAATAAAGATTATTGAATGAAATCTCTAGATAATCCCATGATTATCCTCTTCTATGACAATTTCTTGTGAAATGTGAATTTCTTGGGTGTTTGATCTTCTTGGAAGATGATTTGATATCATGATAACGTTAATTCGATGGGTTCAAACCTTGTTATCGAATTAACCTTCAAAATTTGAGAAGAACGCGATGAATGCCTTGAATCGCGCCTTGAATTTTGTTGATCCTGAATTTGGTGAAGAACAAAATCTTCTTGAATTTGAATGTATTTAAATATGTTGAAGAATAACGCAATCAATTCCTTGAATCACACCTTGATCTTCTTGAATTTGATGAATTTGACGAAGAACGCCTTGAATTTTGCCTTGATCTTCGTTGATTTATTTGAGCTTTGAAAGAAACGGTGTACGTGGTTGGTTATGTAAAATAGGCAGTGTTGTACTTTGTGTTGTAACACTACAGACAACACAGTGCAGCGGAAATTTAAAGCGTAAATAAAATACAAGTAAATAATTTTGCATGAGTATAAAACTCGTGCGGGTGCCTTAGGGCTAAATATTACTAGTAAACGTAAGATCAGTCTTACAAAGTAATCCTAGTAATTTTACCAAAAGTCATTAAATCCTAAATTTCTCAACCAGTCGAGAAATCAAACTTGCATCCTAAATAAACAGAGTATAAAAGAAATTGGATGTAACTCCCGTAGCCTAAATTGAAGAGACAGGAAAGATCTTCAACAACACAGTTCCCACAGTGTTGTCTCTGATGTCTTCAACACGAACGGCAACACGGGGACAAGCAACAATGATGGTTGCAAACCTTGCTTCAGAATTCTTCAAATTTTTCAATGGAATTCTTCAGAGTTTGCGCAGTGTTTTATCGTCTGAAGCATTCTTATCTTGTGCGTGAAAACCCCTTTTATAGATAAGCATCCAAGTCTTGAGGATTTCCTTAGATAGAGTCCTACATGAATAAGAAAACATATTTTAGTAGGAATAAAACTCTATCAAATCTTGTAAATCAAATTTTGATAATATCAAATAATATTTTATCTAATAACTCCCTTATCAAGACAGGATTTATGTTTTGGCAAATATATCTTTAACATATTCGAAATATATACTAAATATTTACCAAATATATTATCTTGTCTAGAAAGTTAAAACTAATAATATCAATTAATACAAGAGCCGAAATTTCAAGGAATAAAATTCCTTTTAATCTCCCCCCTTTTTTTTTATTCCCCCTTTTTTCTTTCTGGGCAAAACATCGTACAAGCAAACATAATCATAAACTCCCCCTGAGTTTAAAAATTCTTCTCCCCCTGAATTTTAAGTCTCCCCCTGAAGTGTTGTCCCCCGTGTCGTAACACGGTGGATAACATGGATAATAACACATGGGTTTCTATAATTCATATATCAGAGCATAAGTGGGGTAGAATATGTTAGTCTAGTTAACACATATCAGAGCAATTAAGGCACGTAACTAGAGCAAAAGAAAATAGTTATATTAAGATCAAAATTAAACAACTAAGCAAAGATGAAAGAAGAAGCAAAATCTAAATTTGATCACTATCAGATCCATCTTGATCAAAAGCTTCATCCTCATCATTTTTAGTCTCAGATGGAACAGCTTCAGCTTGTGCACTATCTCCCCCTGTTTGGCCAGAAATGCCAAGCTGTCTCCGACAATTAGATAAGACCGTGCTGTAGAAGGCAATATATTCCTGTGCTTGAGCAATCTTTTCCTCAGCACGAGTCATCAGCAGCTGAATAGTGGAAGTGGTAAAGTCAAGAGAGGTAGGAGTAGGCACTGTTTCTTCAGTGTTGTCACCCGTGTTGGCAACACCGGGTGCAACACCATCAATGTCAGCAGCAGGAGTAGGAGTGGCAGTCCAGGACAAATCCAGAACACTATTTCCCTTGAGAAGTCCAGCTGATAACTTCAAAATCTCAGGTTGATCAGTGAGATCTTTTGTAATATTGCGGATGAAAGCCTGAGATTCCAAAATGCCGTAGATCAAAGATGGGAATGGCAGCTTTGTAGATTTGAGTCCTCCATCAGCAAACTGGAGCACTGTCTTGAATACCATATTCCAAAAATTAAAGGGACTCCCAGTCCCAATGGCATACAAAATGACCGCCTGTGATCTTGTGATAAGGAGTCCAATTCCTCACAACTATCTTATGCAGCACAGAATAAAATGAAGTGAGCTTAGCTACAGATAAATGGTCAGAGAACTGTTTGACCATACCACCAGTGAGAACAGTAATAACTTCATTGATCTCTGAAGGATTGCCTTCATCCACGTCTGGGGTGGAATATAAAGAGATGATAACGGCTGGAGTAAACTCAACCAGCCTACCCCAAAAATATACTAAGCCATACTTTGCAGACTCTGGATCTTCAATGCTTGCGGTCAGGTTGGCATAAAATTCCAGAATCACCCTCTTACAGTAGGGTATCACAGCAACAACAGTGGAATAAAGTTGCCAAAGCTTCAAAAAATCAATTAGATTGTACCTATCATAGGAGCGTACATCTATATTTCTTTCATCCAGTAGACCTCTATGAGTAAAGAGAGGTCAGACAGCAGCAGCATCACCAGAGTAAAACATGAGGGAATGAGCAGCATCCATGTCATAATCCTCATCAACAGTGTTGTCCGTGGTGTTGACGACACCAACATCAACACTTGCATCAGTAGCAAAAACATCCTCTGTCTCTAAAGGCTCTTCATCAGCATCCATGCTGGAAATATCTTCAGAGTATTCTTAATTTCCAATATCAGCACTCTTATCAGAAGAGTTAGCATCAGAGTCGGCAGAAGAAGAAGAGGAAGAAGGATCATTAGCTTGATGGGCTTTGCTTGCAGCAAACTCCTCCATCATCTCAGCATCAGGCTCATCATCGGAGAGATGAGCACAGGGAGGAACAGACGAGGAAGCCTTTCCTTGCTTAAGGCTTTCCAAAATTTGTGTCATAGTGACATCTTCATCAGAAACCAAGGTCTCTTGAAGTACAGTATCTGCGGGAGTGTCCTTAGAATGAATAGCATCAGAAGATTTTGAATCATCGCTATCAGAAGCAGATTCAATGATCGGAGCGGAGGAAGAGGCAGCAGCAAAACCAGAGGGTTTCTTCCTCGCCACAAATTCATAGTTGGCATCATCAGAATCATCACCGGAGCTGCGATCTTCTTCAGCCATAGATATGCGGGGACCCTTGTAAAAAAGCTTGGACTGGGTAAACTCAGGATTATACCCAGCCTGCCTCTTTGATCGGCGAGTCATCGGAGGAGGAGGATGAACTCGGTTTAGGACAGAAAAATCCGGTGTATTCTCCAGATCAATGGCATTCCCAGGTTCGCCTGGCATGAGAACAGCAAGAGGAACGGGTTCCATGGGGACTGAAACGATCAGCAGAGCAGGAGTGGAAGATGGGTTCTCCGGTGTTGCAACATTGGCGGGCAAAATCGGATTCTTTGTGGCCCATCTCGCTTCGAATATCTTGGGGATCAAAATCTGCCATTGAAAATATAAATTTGGGAGTGAGAGAGAGGTAGGGTTTGCAGAGAAAACAATCGGATAATTGAAGAATCAAGAAGATGATAAAGCCCGATAAAAAAGGAAAAAAAAATATATAGGAGTCCTATCTCAAACGGTAACATTTTCCCTCTAACACTCATAATTACCCTGATCCCTTATCTCTCCCATGTTACAAACGGTAACTTAAACGGTCAAGATTTTAAAAACTGAGATTTAAGAGATAAAATCCCATAAATAAGGCAATAATCCAAGACACGTATTTCAGCCCAAATCTTCAGAATTAACTCCACATCAGCCTAACTCCACTGAAACAAAAATCAATCACAAAAATTCAATTTTGAGTAAATAGGGTAAATCAACAAAATTTGTTTATTTAGAACCTTACCCAAAAACAGAAACCTATAAACAAAAATGCATATGCATAACCTATTTTATACCTAAACAGAGTGTATCATAAAATAAAAATTCAATCACAAGAAAACGATATGTTGACAAGTGTAGTGTTGCCTCTCATGTTGCCAACATCATCAACAACACCATAGTTTTTCAAAAAGCATTTGAGACTTACACACTTGATTACCCTTGATTTAGAAAAATTTCAGAAGTGGTAGTCTGCACACTAAAAGAACAGTCTTCATTGGACTCAATTAGGTAGCTTTTTTCATTTTCTTCCGATTATTTATAAAGCTTGTACATATGAAATTGGTCATCAAACTTGATTAAAAAGCCGAACACTGAATTTTCAAAATCACCGTTCACATGGGACAAGAACATGGAATACACGTACATCCCTCAACTACTTAGTGGTTTAGTCAGAGTTCGATTTGCAAGGGCCAGTGTGTTTCAATAAAAAAATTTCAGAAAAACTTGGCATCGATTGAATCAATGAAATAGAGATTTAAACACTACACATAACAGAGTGAGTGCAGAATGCCTAAAATCCTAAAAATGCATGACAAGAAAAACATCAGTGTTGTCGATAGTGTTGTAACACCGCAGACAACACATGCAAAGGATTATAATGCACACATGTTGAGAAACCTCCGAAGAGTTGAGAATCTCTCATGATCTAATGTTTTAGTAAAAATGTCTGCCAATTGGTCATTGGTTCCAACAAACTCCATTCGAATCATACCTTTCTCTACCAAATCTCGAATAAAGTGATGACGAATGTCAATGTGTTTTGTGCGTGAGTGTTGAACTGGATTCTTTAATATATCAATAGCACTCGAATTATCGCAATAAACAATGGGGGGTTCACTCTTAAAACCATAGTATTCAATAATTTGGTTCATCCAAAGAAGTTGTGAAGAACAACTTCTGGCTGCCACATATTCAGATTTAGCAGTCGAAAGTGACACACAATTTTGCTTACGACTATACCATGAATCCAAATTATTGCCAAGGTAAAAACACTCACCCGTAGTGTTCTTTCTATCATTCACATCACCAGCCCAATCAGCATCACTAAAACCTACAAGGTTAGTGTTGGTTTTCCTCGTATACCACAATCCTAAATCCAAATTACCCGAAACATATTTCAAAATTATCATAACAGCTTTTAAATGGGTTACCTTTGGATCAGATTGGTACCTAGCATATAAACACACACTGAACATGATATCTGGACGACTGGCAGTCAAATACAAAAGACTCCCTATCATGCTGTGATACATGGTGTTGTCAACACCAACCGCAACACTGTCTTTTCCTAATTTTTCACTCGAGCCCATAGAAGTTTTTATGTTCTTAGCATTCTCTTTGCAAAACTTTTTTACCAAATTCTTTGCATACTTACTTTGACAAAGAAAATCCCATCATTTGATTGCTTAACTTGCAGTCCAAGGAAAAAAGTTAACTCTCCTACCATGCTCATTTCAAAAGTAGAAGACATGCATTCAACAAAACTATCAACATGCTTTTGAGAAGAAGCACCAAAGATAATGTCTTCCACATAAACTTGACAAATAAGGATTTTACCTTTGGTCTTTTGAATAAAAAGGGTTTTGTCAACCTCACCTCGTTTGAAGCTAATTTTGAGCAAATACTCGGTCAACCTACCATACCATGCTCGTGGAGCTTGCTTCAAGCCATAGAGTGCTTTCTTCAACTTGTAAACATGATCCAAGTGGTGTGGATCCTCAAAGCCTTTGGGTTTCTTCACATACACTTCCTCATTTAAGATACCATTCAAAAACGCACTCTTCACATACATTTGATAAAGTTTTATGCCCATATGACATGCAATAGCTAGAAATAGTCGGACTGACTCAATGCGAGCAACAGGAGCGAAGGTCTCATCAAAATCAACCCCCTCAACCTGCGTATACCCTTGAGCAACCAACCTTGCTTTGTTCCGAATGATGTTTCCTGATTCATCGGTTTTAATTTTGAAAATCCATTTTGTACCAATGACATTACCATGATCAGGAGGTGGAACCAAAAACCACACATCATTTCGGACAAATTGCTCAAGTTCTTCATGCATGGCATTTACCCAAAATTCATCATTCAAAGCATCATTGACATTCTTGGGTTCAATATTGGAAACAAAACAGGAATGCATTACCTGTGAGTACACGGAACTCATGCATACTAACCCAACCATCTTGCAGTAGTCAACTTTGTCCTTAGCTCGGGTTTGACTTCTTCCCTGAACATCTCCAATAATCTGTGATGATGGATGATTCTTCTGTATCTTTCTTGTATGTCCTTTTCAGTAATCATCTCAGCTTCCTCATTATTTTGGGAATTTTCCTCATGGATAGTTTTTGGAGGAACCAATGCTGTGTTTGGTGTTGTAACATCCGGGACAACACTGTGTTCTTCGGGAGGAATTTCCAGCAAGCCTTCAATATCATCTTCAGCAGTTTTTCCTTTGAGATCTACACCATCATAAAAAACAACATTAATAGATTCCATAACTGTTCTGGTCCTAAGATTATACATCCTATATGCACGACTATTTGTAGAATAACCTAGGAACAAACACTTATCACTTTTGGAATCAAATTTTTTTAGGTGATTTCTATCATTCAAAACATATCACACATAGCCAAAAATATGAAAATAATTGAGATTTGGTCTCTTTCCCATGAGAATTTCATAGGAAGTCATGGAAGATCCACTTCTCAAATAAACACGATTGGAAATATGGCACGATGTATTCAATGCTTCTGCCCAAAATCTCTTGGAGATATTTTTTGAGATCATCATCACCCTAGCCATCTCCTGCAACGTCCTATTCTTCCTTTTGGCAATTCCATCCTGTTGAGGAGTTTTTGGGGCAGAGAACTCCTGTGATATTCCCTTCTTATCACACAAAGAAGAAAAACATGAGTTCTCAAATTCCTTTCCATGATCAGTGATCCTTGCTACAGTCAAAGTATGTAGGTTAGTAATCTTGGTAAACAACATATTAAAAACATCAAAAGTGTCTGATTTTTCTCTAAGAAACCTTACCCATGTAAAACGAGAAAAATCATCAACACATACCAAAGAATACTTTTTACCTCCATAGCTTTCGACTTCCATGGGACCCATCAAATCCATGTGTAAAAGTTCAAGAAACCGTGTTGTCCCACAGTGTTTTAACACGGGGTGCGCAACACGGGTTTTCTTACCTTTATGGCATGCATCACAAACATATGGAACACCAGACTTTAGATTTGGAAGACCTCTGATAGCTTCAAACTTACTCATATTCTTTAAGGTCTTGAAATTCACATGTCCAAGCTTTTGGTGCCATAGACTAAAATCATCAAACATTGAGTGTCTACGTGCCAATTCTTCATCGCGTTGGTAGCAATTATCAACTGATCTAGTACCTGTCATAACACAAAAATTAGCATTATCAAAAAATTCACAAGTATTTTTATCAAACTTCACATGCAAGTCATCATCACACAGTTGACTAATTGAAATTAAATTTGCATTAAGTCCTTCAACGTGTAAGACATTATGAAGCTTTGGAAATCCTTCGACATTGAGTGTTCCTTTGCCAACAATTCTTCCTTTTGCACCACCTCCATAGGTCACTCTACCACTTTTTTGTTCAATGTAGTCCGTGAGGTGATCTTTCAAAGCTGTCATGTGCCGAGAGCTTCCACTGTCAAAGTACCAATTACCTGCAGTGTTAGCTTTCAAGGAAGTATAAATAACAAAACATCTAACATCAGGCTTTTGTATCCAAACTTTCTTCACAGTGTGCCTAGCTCTTTCTATCAGTGTTGCTCTTGGTGTTGTGCAACACGGGGGGCAACACTTGATTAGATTCTCACAACACGCAGTCATTCTTTAGCTTTCGACAAAAAGGCCTGATATGACCAGATTTGAGACAATAGTGTAAGAGTAGGTGCCCAGTGAGCCAACTGTGTGGCTATGGGCTTTGATGACTCTTTGTATAAACAATCTTTTGTTTAATATTATTTACACTTTTATTAATGGCAATGACTTTATATTACTTCATATTGTTATATTGTGATATACTATTGTTGTTTTGATAAAGACCTTGAATATACTATAGTGTATGTAAGATGTGGTAGAACATGGAGATGTCTATCATGAAATACATCTTATAGTCACTGTATATTCTAAAAACCGTTCCTAGTCGATTGAGCCGTCCGATAATAAGGATAAGGATCGCTCGAGTTTGAGACTAGCATTTGCGATGCGGAGTACCACGTTTCATTGGTAGGGAACATGGAGATGTTCGAAGCATGCAAATGGATATTCATAGGATGAATAATCGAACTACCCTATCCGGACTTTCCAAGTGGTTATCACTTATCGAGTGGATAAAGTCCGCGGTTTTGGTTGTACACCATTAGTCCTTACGACTTGAAACATCATGGAGACTCTATATGCTAGTGCTGTGCTTTGACTCGTTTACCGACTCTATGGGGGTCATCAGGTGTCGAGATTGGGTACAGTTACGACACATATAGGAGTCAATGCATTGTTGTCAAGGATTCACCACATACTTGCGAGTGTGGATATCCTATGCGATCTGAGGAGATATTAGTGTGACAAATCTCTGGCCAGAGTACTTGATGTGATTTAAGAAATGGTTTCTTAGTAGCACATGCGATGTCACTAATTTGATCTTCAAGATGCATTGCATAGTTATCGAATCTTGAGCGACTCTCGATATACCAATGGTTGTTGATTCGATCGGGATATATGGATGAAGGGACCGTACTGTACGCTAACCAAAATCTACTGGTTCTTGTAGGCACTATCAGTGATACCTAGGGAATCATGGGGCGATGTTGCTAGGCGCTTTACCATGATTCGTTGGGCAAGTCGGAAAGTGTTGTTCCGAGTCACAAGGAGTTGTGAGCCCACGGCTAGCTGTATCCCTGAACCATTGAGGGTCACACAGTGTAATGGAGTTTTAATCCCCGTTGAGATAGTTAAATTTAAAGAGTTAAATTTAATGAACTAAGGAGTTGGACTTCTTAAATAAGAGTAAGGGAGTAGGATTTCCTAAAATGACATAGGGATGGACATTTTTTTGGAAACTACTGAATTCGGATTCAGGAAAATTTATTTTGACTTTAAAATGTGCAGAAATGGTTTCTGTGCACATTGGTGAAATTGGTTCATCAATTGGAGTCACGATGAATTTTATATTAATTTCTGAACGTGCGGGCTTTGCTTGTCGGGCCCTAGCTTATGACTAATGGGCCCTAAGGTGTTAGTGGCCTGCATTATAAATAAGTTATTGCAGTACAGAAATTAGACACAACAGGTCATTATTTTGAGAGCAGAATTTTCGAAACCCTAGCCCCTTTCACTCTCACAATTCGGCCGCCCCTCCTTGCTCTGTCAGAGAATTTCCGGTCTGTGATTTTGAATCGCAGTCAGGAATAACGAATCAGATTCGTTTAATCTCTTCGCAGAAAACTTCTGACAGATTTTCTAGTGCAATCTGTCAGAGGGATTTAAACCTCTATTCGTGGACCTGATTGAAGGAGTTCATCAGTTCCTGGGAGATACAAGAAGCGCAGAGAAATCTGTGTGGTGTCCAATAATCTCGCTTCGAGATTGAAGGTAAAATTTAATTAATTGTTATTTGAATTTTACACACACAATAATTTAATCGTTAAACGGTTGATACCCACACTATGAAATTGTTCCATAATAAAAATTTTAAACTTCCGCTGCACCGGGTATCAATCGTGAATGATCTGACCGCCAGTTTTCCAACAGTGGTATCAGAGCCAGGTTGCTCAGATCAAACAATTGAATTAATCAATTGTACAAAATTTTTGAGTCTCGGTTTTTGAAACAAAATAAATATTTTTAAATAAAATTTTTTTTTTTCGGGGCAAAACCCGGGCAGCGATTGGATCGCTGCCCGGAGGGGGCGGCGATGGTCGCTGCCCCCGGGGGAGGCGCACGGCGCCGCCCAAAGGGGGCGCACGGCGCCGCCCAGGGCGGCGACCGTCGCCGCCCAAAGGGGGCGCACGGCGCCGCCCAGGGCAGCGCTGTGCGCTGCCCAGGGCGGCGCACAGCGCCGCCCAGCGGTGGCACCAGTTGCCGCCAGGGCAGCGATAGTCGCTGCCCTAAGGGGGCAGCCGGGCTGCCCCCGGCCCGCGCCCCGGGTGCGGGCCGGCCCGGGAGTGTCCCGGGCGGCCCGCGGGAAAAATTATATTTTTATTAAAAATTAATTTTAATATGTTAAAATTTTATTTTTGGTCCGGTCAAAAATTGTTTTTGATTGGTTCACGAGATTTCGGATCGAATTGTTCGAGTCCGTAAATTTTAAAATTGATTTTTGGATAAATTTGAATTTTTGGAAAATTTTAATGTTTTATCCGTAAATTGAATTTTGAAATCAATTATTTTGGTACAATTGATGATAAGATATGATCTTATGATATATTGAGTAAAATATGATTTTATTTGTAAAATTGGATTTTATAGATAAAATATGATTTTATTTGATATAGAGATAAAATATGATTTTATATGTGAAATGAGATTTTATATATAAAATATGATTTTATCTTGTTTAAATTTGAATTGCCACTGCATGTTATCCAATAAATTAATTTTGAATTAAATGTTATTGGATAAGGATGATCGATTGCCATGACCAATTTTGTAGGTGTATGTTAGGAATTTACATTTTGTTTTTATTGTTGTTGGTTTTATTAATGGGCCTGGTTTATGGCCCGATATGAATGTCATATGTAATAAAAGTGGGCTTGGTTTATAGCCCGTTCCCACCCCTAAAAATGTATCCCCTACTTGTCATTGTTATTTATTGTAAATACATTAGATTTAGTGGGAGATCAAGATTTGAAGACGGTGGGCCCAGCAGACAATAAAGACTGAAGAAATGTAAATTGGAAGCACATGTAATAGGATTGCATTGCATACTGCATATCACCTAGGATTGGACTAAGACCCGTGATTGGCAACCACGGGTCAATTAGAAATGGAATCGATCATCCTATATAATATTTGATATTATGATTGTATGCATGTTTAGACATAATTGCGTGAATCCGGCAAGCATGCAATAAATTAAATATGATGAGACAAATATTTTTATAATTAAAAATCCCTCATTTTAAATATGATTTAAAATTTATATCAAGATAAATAAAGGAAATTTAAATTTGTTTAAATGTTCCCACCTTCCATCAACGGTCAATGTATGTGATGCTACCCGCGGATACGGTCCGGCTCATATTATTGGGGGGGCCCGTCCGTCGGAAAGCTGTACATTGGATCGACAAATGTTGTAAGTTGGGTGGAACTCCCATGGGATCGGCTCATATTATTGGGGGATCCACATGGCGACCGTCCATCACAACTTAATATTGATGGGTCATCTTGACATGTCACTTTAAACGGCGTCATATTATTGGGCCCTTATTGGACATGAGGTAAACACATGGGGGTTGCTTTGGAAGCAATTGGGCTCTACCTTTTGAGAATTATGGTTGGCTGATATTATTCGGGACCATAAGTTTGTCAATTGGACTCCATGTTCTCACTAAGGAAAAAGTTTCCGTTTTCACTAGAGGGTGGTGAAATCGTTAAAATAGTGGGAGTGAGATTCATAAAATTAAATTCGCCTATTTTATGTCTTAGTAAATTGTTAAACAATCATTGATATATGTCTGTTTTTCTTTTCAGTATTTCATACAATGAATTCGCGAAATCCATTATTCTCGATCCTCGAACAAAACAAGTTGACTGGCGCCAACTATACGGAATGGTTCCGGAAGTTGAAGATTGTCTTAACTTCGGAGAAAATGCTCTACGTGTTAGAGAAAGCACCTCCGAAGGAAGCACCAGCTGACATAAGTCCGGAGGAATTGGCCAAACTTGATGCATGGTGTGACCATGACATCAAGACCAAATGCTATATGCAAGCCTCGATGTCTGATGAACTCCAGAGGCAATTTGAGGACACGGTGAATGCTGCTGACATTCATACGCAACTCAAGGAACTTTTTGGGGCTCAGTCGAGGGCTGAAAGGTTCGCTACTGTTAAGGAGTTGATGACGTGCCGCATGCGTGAAGGGACTTCGGTCCGTGATCATGGGGTACGAGTGATTTGGCTCATACAGAAGTTGGCGACCCTAGATTTGGTGTTGGAGCATGAACTCAATGTGGATTTATTGCTTCTGTCTCTTCCTTCTTCATTTGATGGATTTGTGATAAATTTTAATATGAACAAGATAGAGGCCACCCTAGAAGAGATGGTCAATATGCTCGTTACATATGAATCCACACTTAAGAAGAATAAGCCAGCTTTCTTGGTGGGCTCCTCATCTTCTGCTAAGAAGGGGCCAAGTATGAAGGGCAAGAAACGTTCTACCCCACCCAAGAAAGTCGAGCCCGAGAAGAAGCAAAAGACAAAGGCTTCAAACAATGGAAAATCCAAGGATGTTTGCCATTACTGCAAGAAGCCGGGTCATTGGAAGCGCAACTGCAAGGAATATCTTGAGCAGTTGGGAACTGCAAAGGGTATGTTCTATATTGAAATAAACATGTCACTTAATACAACTTCTTGGGTATTGGATACCGGATGTGGATCTCACATTTGCAATGATTTGCAGGTGATGACAAGAAGTCGCAGGCTTAGAATGGGTGAGACCCAGCTGAGGCTCGGGAATGGTTCCAGAGTTGAAGCTACGGCCATTGGAGATGTTTGTTTGACTTTGCAGAACGGTTTTAAATTATTGTTAAGAGATGTTTTATTTGTGCCAGATTTAATTAAAAATATTATTTCTATTTCTATGCTTGATAGAGATGGTTATTCTTGCAATTTTGTGAATGGGATTTGCAATATTTACAAGAATGAATGTTTAATTGGAAATGGACAACTTGAAAACGATCTATACAACTTAAAACTTAAAGACGTTCCAGTGAATTATGTTGATAAACCGGCGACAACAAACAAAAGGAAAATCGATAGTCAAAACCCGGCAAACCTTTGGCATGCTAGGCTAGGTCATATTTCCTCAAGGAGGATGAATAAGCTAGTGGGAGAGGGCATGTTTGATATGTCTGATATCAACTCTCTACCTACTTGTGAATCATGCCTAAAAGGAAAAATGACTAAATCTCCTTTTAAGGGGAAACCTGAGCGTAGTCAGAATCTGTTGGATTTGATCCATACAGATGTTTGTGGTCCATTTAGAGTAGGGACTCAACATGGCCACACCTACTTCATTACCTTTACTGATGATTATTCAAGGTATGGGTATTTATATTTAATGAAATATAAGTCTGAAGCATTTGAAAAGTTCAAAGAATTCAAGGCTGAAGTAGAAAACAAGCTAGGTAAAAGTATTAAAGCCCTTCGATCGGATCGAGGTGGAGAATACTTGGGTACCGAGTTTTTGGACTATCTAAAAGAGAATGGGATTCTCTCTCAGTGGACTCCTCCTATGACACCACAGCTGAATGGTGTATCGGAGCGTCGTAATCGAACTTTGTTGGACATGGTTCGATCCATGATGAGCTTCACTGAGCTTCCACCTTCATTTTGGGGCTATGCGCTTGAAACGGCGGTATTGTTGTTGAACAACGTCCACACTAAAGCAGTGGACAAGACACCATACGAGTTATGGAATGGCAAAGCTCCTAAGTATTCGTACTTAAGGATTTGGGGATGTCCTGCTTACGTGAAGCGGACAGTGGGAGATAAGTTGGATAGTCGATCCAGCTTATGTTATTTTGTGGGGTATCCGAAGAATTCAATCGGATATTATTTCTATTATCCTGCTGAAACAAAGGTGTTTGTTTCAAGGAATGCCACCTTCTTGGAGAAGGAGTTCTTATTGGATAAGAAAGGCGAGATGATGGAACTCGAAGAAGTTCGAGAAGAACCCGAAAGACAAAATAACGATCCTACACCTCAGGAACCATTACTGGACACGCCTGCACCTAGAAGATCCGAGAGGACTTCTAGACCTCCTGTTCGATATGGTCTTCTTCTTGAAGGGGATCAAGATGAACCCAACATTGGATGTGATCCAAGAAACTTCAAGGAAGCAATTTCTGATGCGGATTCAAATTTATGGCTTGAAGCTATGCAGTCAGAATTGGATTCGATGCATACAAACCAAGTTTGGTCTTTAGTAGATCCTCCCGATGGAATTGTTCCAATAGGGTGTAAATGGATCTACAAAAGAAAGCTTGGGCCTGATGGT
Source organism: Henckelia pumila (assembly GCF_033568475.1). Lineage (NCBI taxonomy): Eukaryota > Viridiplantae > Streptophyta > Magnoliopsida > Lamiales > Gesneriaceae > Henckelia > Henckelia pumila. The sequence goes on from NC_133121.1 coordinate 66,016,018, forward strand.
AAGGTATTGACCTACAAGGCGCGATTGGTGGCGAAAGGTTATACTCAAAGGCAAGGAGTTGACTATGATGAAACCTTTTCACCAGTTGCTATGTTCAAGTCCATAAGAATCCTAATTGCCATAGCTGCATGGTATGACTATGAGATATGGCAAATGGATGTGAAGACTGCTTTTCTTAATGGAGACATTAAGGAGGAAATCTATATGAAGCAGCCTGAGGGGTACACATCCATGGGAAGCGAGCATAAGGTATGCAAGCTTCAGAGATCAATTTATGGTCTAAAACAAGCATCAAGAAGTTGGAACCAGAAATTTGATGAAACAATAAAAGATTTTGGTTTCATCAAGAACCCGGAGGAACCTTGCGTGTACAAGAAAGTAGTTAAGGATGCGGTGACATTCTTAGTACTTTATGTTGATGACATCCTACTCATTGGGAATGATGTAGGGATGTTGCAGTCAATAAAGATATGGTTATCAAGTAGATTTTCGATGAAGGATTTGGGAGAGGCATCCTACATTCTTGGGATACAGATCTATAGAGATAGGTCTAAGAGAATGATAGGACTCACTCAATCAACCTACATCGATACCATATTGAAACGGTTTTCAATGGATGGGTCCAAAAGAGGACATCTACCCATGTGTCATGGAGTTTCTCTATCCAAGTCTATGTGTCCCAAGACTGATGCAGAGATAGAGAATATGACACATGTACCATATGCGTCAGCTATAGGTAGTATCATGTATGGGATGATATCTACCAGACCGGATGTAGCATTTACTCTGAGTGTCACGAGCAGATATCAGTCTAATCCTGGTCAAATGCATTGGAAAGCCGTGAAGGACATTCTTAAGTACTTGCGAAGGACTAAGAATATGTTCATGGTGTATGGAGGACGAGATCTCAAATTGGAAGGCTATACCGACTCTAGCTTCCAAAGTGATGTGGATGACTCGAAGTCAACCTCTGGATTTGTGTTCATGCTCAATGGCGGTGCTGTCTCTTGGAAGAGTTCCAAGCAGGACACCACAGCGGATTCCACCACTGAGGCTGAATACATTGCAGCATCAGCTGCTGCTAAAGAGGCCGTTTGGATGAGGAAGTTCGTCCAAGAGTTGGGCGTTATTCCTGAATTTGTTGGTCCAGTCCCGGTGTACTGTGACAACACGGGTGCCGTTGCTCAAGCAAAGGAACCAAGGTCTCATCAAAGATCCAAACACGTACTGAGGAAATACCACATAATACGGGAGATTGTGGAAAGAGGAGACATCATTGTCGAACGAGTGGCCTCTGCAGACAATATCGCTGATCCGCTTACTAAGCCCTTGCCAGGACCATTGTTTGACAAACATCGCGAAGCAATGGGTCTACGTAGTATGACTAGTTGGCTATAGGGCAAGTGGGAGATTGTAAGAGTAGGTGCCCAGTGAGCCAACTGTGTGGCTATGGGCTTTGATGACTCTTTGTATAAACAATCTTTTGTTTAATATTATTTACACTTTTATTAATGGCAATGACTTTATATTACTTCATATTGTTATATTGTGATATACTATTGTTGTTTTGATAAAGACCTTGAATATACTATAGTGTATGTAAGATGTGGTAGAACATGGAGATGTCTATCATGAAATACATCTTATAGTCACTGTATATTCTAAAAACCGTTCCTAGTCGATTGAGCCGTCCGATAATAAGGATAAGGATCGCTCGAGTTTGAGACTAGCATTTGCGATGCGGAGTACCACGTTTCATTGGTAGGGAACATGGAGATGTTCGAAGCATGCAAATGGATATTCATAGGATGAATAATCGAACTACCCTATCCGGACTTTCCAAGTGGTTATCACTTATCGAGTGGATAAAGTCCGCGGTTTTGGTTGTACACCATTAGTCCTTACGACTTGAAACATCATGGAGACTCTATATGCTAGTGCTGTGCTTTGACTCGTTTACCGACTCTATGGGGGTCATCAGGTGTCGAGATTGGGTACAGTTACGACACATATAGGAGTCAATGCATTGTTGTCAAGGATTCACCACATACTTGCGAGTGTGGATATCCTATGCGATCTGAGGAGATATTAGTGTGACAAATCTCTGGCCAGAGTACTTGATGTGATTTAAGAAATGGTTTCTTAGTAGCACATGCGATGTCACTAATTTGATCTTCAAGATGCATTGCATAGTTATCGAATCTTGAGCGACTCTCGATATACCAATGGTTGTTGATTCGATCGGGATATATGGATGAAGGGACCGTACTGTACGCTAACCAAAATCTACTGGTTCTTGTAGGCACTATCAGTGATACCTAGGGAATCATGGGGCGATGTTGCTAGGCGCTTTACCATGATTCGTTGGGCAAGTCGGAAAGTGTTGTTCCGAGTCACAAGGAGTTGTGAGCCCACGGCTAGCTGTATCCCTGAACCATTGAGGGTCACACAGTGTAATGGAGTTTTAATCCCCGTTGAGATAGTTAAATTTAAAGAGTTAAATTTAATGAACTAAGGAGTTGGACTTCTTAAATAAGAGTAAGGGAGTAGGATTTCCTAAAATGACATAGGGATGGACATTTTTTTGGAAACCACTGAATTCGGATTCAGGAAAATTTATTTTGACTTTAAAATGTGCAGAAATGGTTTCTGTGCACATTGGTGAAATTGGTTCATCAATTGGAGTCACGATGAATTTTATATTAATTTCTGAACGTGCGGGCTTTGCTTGTCGGGCCCTAGCTTATGACTAATGGGCCCTAAGGTGTTAGTGGCCTGCATTATAAATAAGTTATTGCAGTACAGAAATTAGACACAACAGGTCATTATTTTGAGAGCAGAATTTTCGAAACCCTAGCCCCTTTCACTCTCACAATTCGGCCGCCCCTCCTTGCTCTGTCAGAGAATTTCCGGTCTGTGATTTTGAATCGCAGCCAGGAATAACGAATCAGATTCGTTTAATCTCTTCGCAGAAAACTTCTGACAGATTTTCTAGTGCAATCTGTCAGAGGGATTTAAACCTCTATTCGTGGACCTGATTGAAGGAGTTCATCAGTTCCTGGGAGATACAAGAAGCGCAGAGAAATCTGTGTGGTGTCCAATAATCTCGCTTCGAGATTGAAGGTAAAATTTAATTAATTGTTATTTGAATTTTACACACACAATAATTTAATCGTTAAACGGTTGATACCCACACTATGGAATTGTTTCATAATAAAAATTTTAAACTTCCGCTGCACCGGGTATCAATCGTGAATGATCTGACCGCCAGTTTTCCAACAAATAGTGACATACAATAGGACGCTTCCATTGTTTTGGCTTAGGGACAGAAACATTCTTTTCAACAATGAGTTTTTTAACTTTCGAAACAGTTGAAAGATGGTTCAAGGAATCATTACCTTCCTTCACAAACACTGGTGTTTTGGAAGATTCACCAGTTTCAAACACACTTTCTTTAAAACCAAGTCCAAACTTGTCATTCTTACCCATAGATAACAAAGTATCAAGTTTGTTTGAACTTGAATTAAATTCAGCAAGAGTTGTTTTTTATTTTTCATGTTCTGAATTCAACAATCCTAATTCCAGATCTTTCTTGCTCATAATGACTTCCAGCCTAGCCACAACATCTTTCAATTCAGTATTCTCTTCGGTGAGAGTTGTGTTCAACTGATTTCTCTTGATCCAATCACAGTATAACTCTTCATAGATTTTTTGAATACCTTCCAGAGTATAAGCATCAGCTACTTGTTCTTCATGATCACTGGAATTATCAAGGTTAGAAGCAACAAAACACACAGATTTTTGAACTGTGCTGCGTCCAGGTGTTGCAACACCGAAGCCAACACCGAAAGGATTAATCTGAAAATTTTTCTTACTTTCCAGCAAAGCAGTAAAAGATATGAGATCTGTCTGTTCAACCTTTTCTTGTTCTTCTTCAGAATCATCATCACTCAAAGAAACATTCATACCTTTTCGAAGGCGATTTGCGCATTCATAAGCATAGTGACCATATCCCTTACATTCCCTGCATTGAACATTATCAAAATTTTTACTTTAGGACTTTACCTTTCCTTCATACCTTTGTCGAGATCCCCGAGTAGCAGCAGGTTTTTGAGGCTTCTCTGAAGTATGCATTTTAGGGAATTTTGAAGGTTGTGCACCTTTCACATCCTTCTTTTCTTTCATTACCTTGAGATCATCAGTGAACTTCTTTGAGATCAAGGTAATCGAATTCTCTTCAAGATCAGATTCCTTTACTTCATGTTGAACTTAAAAAAAATCATTGTAAACATCATTAGATACTTGAAAGGCAATAGACTTACCTTTAGAGTCATCTTCGGCTTCCAACTCCATCTCATAAGTGAAAGAGTGGGTGCCCGTTAGCCAACTTGTGGCTAAGGGCTTTTGTGACTCTATGTGTAAACAATCTTTGTTTAATATAATTTATAATTTTATATTGGCATTTACTTTATCTTTTATCATATTATTATATTATGACGTACTATACGATGTTTAGATAAAGACCTTGAATATACTAGAGTGCATGTAATATGTGATAGTAGAATTGAATGACTATCATGAAGCACATCTTATAATCACTACATATTCTAAACAGTTCCTAGTCAATTGAGCCGTCCGCTAATAAGGATAAGGATCGCTCGAGATTGAGACTAGCATTTGCGATGCCTAGTACCACGTTTCATTGGTATAGAACATAGAGATGTTCGAAGCATGCAAATGGATTTTCATATGATGGATGATCGAACTACCCTATTCGGACATTCCAAGTGGTTATCATTAATTGAGTGGAAAAGTCCGCGGTTTTGGTTGTACACCATTAGTCCTTACTACTTGAAACATCATGGAGACTCTATATGCTAGTACTGTACTTTGACTCATTTACCGACTCTATGAGGGTCATCAGGTGTCGAGATTGGGTACAGTTACGACACATATAGGATTCGATGCTTTGTTGTCAAGGATTCACCACACGCTTGAGAGTGTGGATATCCTATGCGATCTGAGGAGATATTAGTATGAAAAATCTATGGCCAGAGTACATGATGTACTTTAGGTTACTTGGTTTCCTAGTAGCACATGCGATGTCACTATTTGATCTTCAAGATGTATTGCATAGTTATCGAATCTCGAACGACTCTCGATATACCAATGGTTGTTGATTCGATCGAGATATTTGGATGAAGGGACCGTACTGTACGCTAAACAAAACCTACTGGTTCTTGCAGGCGCTATCAGTGATACCTAGGGAATCATGGGGCGATGTTGCTAGGCGCTCTTACCATGATTCGATGGGTAAGTCAAAAATTGTTGTTCCGAGTCACAAGGAGTTGTGAGCCCATGGCTAGCTGTATCCCTGAACCATTGAGGGTTACACAAGTAATGGATTACTAATCCCCGTTGAGATAGTTAAATTTAAAGAGTTAAATTTAGCGAAAGAGAAGTTGGACTTCTTAAGTAAAGGGAGTGGAATTTCCTAAAATGACATAGGGATGGAAATTTTAGGAAATCACTGAATTCGGATTCAGAAAAATTATCTTGACTTTAAAAGGTGCAGAAATGGTTTCTTTTCACATTGATGAAATCAGTTTATCAATCGGAGTCAAGATGAATTTTATATTAATTTTTATAATAACATTCTTGGCTTGTTGGGCTTAAGTTATGACTAATGGGCCCTAAGGAGTTAGTGTCATATTAGACATATAATTTAATCCAAAACAGAAATTATATATAGTAGATGTAGGGGATTTCGAAAAAGACAATTCATTCCAAGTTGGAATTTTCGAAAATACTACTACACACACATCTACAGTTTTCGGAAAAATCCTAGAACAATTCTAAGGAGATTTTCGAATTCTGTCTTCTTTTTGAGAGAATTCAGTATGTGATTTTTCTGAAAAATTACATTCTGAATTGACAGATCAAATCTGTAAATCTCTTCGATAAACATCTGATTGATTTCTAGTGCAATCAATCAGAGGGTTTCTGTTTTCTATTCGTGGACCTAATTCAGGAGTTGATCGAGCAAGTCATCAGTTCCTGGGATTTACAACAAGAGCAGATTTAATCTGTTGGAGTCCATTAATCAAGCCATAGCTTGAAGAGGTAAAATATTAATTGTTATTATTATTTTACTAGTATATTTTAATCGTTAGGATTTGATACCCATGATATGGAATCGTTCCATATCAGAAAAGAAAAAATTTTAAACTTCCGCTGCTCCGGGTATCAGATCTGACTGATTTGAAAACGTGTTCCAACAGTGGTATCAGAGACAGGTTGTTCTCAGATCAAACGATTAAATTTATCGATTGTACAAAATTTTGGCCTCGGTTTTTGGAAAAACATAACAAAATTTTTAAATTAAATTTTAAGGGCAACATGGGCAGCGATTGAATCGCTGCCCCAGGGCAGCGATGGGCTTCCCAGGCCCCACATGGGGCTGCCTTTCCCCACATGGGGGCGGGGCTGCCTGGAAACGTCCCGGGCAGCCCGAAAAATTAAAAATTGTTTTTTTTTTAGAGTTTTAAAATTTTGAAATTTTAGTTTTTGGTCCGATCGAAAATTATTTTGATTAGACCACGAGGCATCGGGTCAAATCGTTTGAGTCTGAAATTTTTAAAATTGATTTTTGGATAAATTTGAATTTTTGGAAAATTTATAAATTTTATCCGTTAAATTAGATTTTACAAAATTAATTATTTTGGTACAATTGATGATAAGATATGATCTTATGATTATATTAGATAAATTTTGATTTTATATTTTTAATTATGTTTCCATTGCATGTTATCCAATGATTTAAATTATTGAATTTATTATTGGATAAGAGGATGATCGATTGTCATGACCAATTTTGTAGGTGTATGTTAGGTTGTTTACATTTGGTTTTTATTATTGTTGTTGGGTTTTATTAATGGGCTTGGTTTATAGCCCAAATTGATTTATCATTTGTAATAAAAGTAGGTCTGGTTTATGGCTCGTTCCCACCCTTAAATATGTATCCCCTACTTGTCATCAAAATTTATTGTAAATTTATTAGACTTAGTGGAAGATAAAGATTTGAAGACAATGGTGGGCCCAGCAGACAATAAAGACCGAAGAAATGTAAATTAGAAGCACAATGTAATAGGATTGCATTGCATACTTGCATATCACCTAGGATTGGACATTGACTCGTGATTGGCAACCACGGGTCGATTAGATCTAGGCATCGATCATCCTTTATATAATATTTGATATTATTGTTGTATGCATGTTTAGACTAAATTGCATGAATCACGCAAGCATACAAATTATTAAATGATGAGACAATTTTTCAAAATTAAAATCCATCATTTTAAATATGATTTAAAATTGATATCAAGATTAACAAAAGGGAATTTAAATATTGTTTAAATTTTCCTACCTTCCATCAACGATCAATGCATGAGATGCTACCCGCGGGCATGGTATGACTCATATTATTGGGGGGGCCCGTTTGTCGGAAAGCTGTATATTGGATCGACACATGTTGTAAGTTGGGTGGAACTCCCATGGGATTGGCTCATATTATTTGGGATCCACATGGAGACCGTCCATCACAACTTAATATTGATGGGTAATCTTGACATGTCACAATAAACGGCGTCATATTATTGGGCTCTTATTGGACATGAGGTAAAAACATGGGGGTTTTTTTGGAAGCAATTGGGCTCTACCTTTTGAAAATTATGGTTGGCTGATATTATTCGGGACTATGGTTTGTCAATTGGACTCCATGTTCCCACTAAGAAAACCATTTTTTCGTTTTCACAAAAGGGTAGTGAAATCGTTAAAATAGTGGGAGTGTGAATCATAAAATTAATATCGCCTTATTTTATGTCTTAGTAAATTAATTAAGCAATCACTAATTATTGTCTGTTTCTTTTTAGTATTTCATTATGATAAATTCGCGCAATCCACTATACTATATTCTCGAACAAAACAAATTGACTGGCGCAAACTATACGGAATGGTTCCGTATGTTAAAGATTGTTCTAAGTTCCGAAAAGGCTTTCTACGTGTTAGAAAAGTCTCCTCCGAAGGAAGCCCCGGCTGATGTGAGTCCAAAAGAGTTGGCTAAACTTGATAAATGGTGGGACCATGATATCAAGGCAAAAAGCTACATGCAGGCTTCGATGTCTAATGAACTTCAGAGGCGATTTGAGGATACAGTGAATGCTGCTGACATTCACAAGGCCCTCAAGGAACTTTTTGGAGCTCAGTCGAGATCCGAGAGGTATGCGACTGTCAAAGAGCTCATGACATGCCGCATGCGAGATGGGACTTCGGTCCGTGAGCATGGGGTACACATGATTGGGCTCATTTAAAAGTTCGTAACACTCGATCTGACATTGGAGCACGAACTGAATGCGGACTTATTACTTCTATCTCTCCCTTCGTCGTTTGACGGTTTTGTAATGAACTTCAATATGAACAAGATAGAGGCCACCCTTGAAGAGATGGTCAATATGCTTGTCACATATGAGGCCACATTAAAGAAGGATAAACCGGTACTCTTGGTAGGCTCCTCTTCTAACTCTAAGAAGGTACCAAGTGCAAAAGATAAGAAACGTTCTGCCCCACCCAAGAAAATTGGACCCAAGAAGAAGAACAAGACAAAGGCTTCAAACGTGATCAAATATGAAGATGTTTTCCATCACTGCAAGAAACCCGATCATTGGAAACGTAACTGCAAAGAATATCTTGAGCAGTTGCGAACTGCAAAGGGTATGTTTTATATTGAAATAAATGTTTCACTTAAAACTACTTCTTGGGTATTGGATACCGGATGTGGATCTCACATTTGCAATGATTTGCAGGTGATGACAAGAAGTCGTAAGCTTAGGATGGGTGAGACCCAGTTGAGGCTCAGAAATGGTTCTAGAGTTGAAGCCAAAGCTGTGGGAGACGTTTATTTAGTTTTGCAGAACAATTTTAAGTTATTTTTGAGAGATGTTTTATTTGTGCCAGATTTGGTTAAAAACATTATTTCTGTTTCTATGCTTGATAGAGATGGTTTTTCTTGCAATTTTGTGAATGAGATTTGCAATATTTACAAGAATGAATGTTTTATTGGATGTAGACAACTTGAAAGCGATATATATAACTTAAAATTAAAAGACGTACCAATTAATTATGTTAATAAACCGGTAACAACAAATAAAATAAAAAATGATAGTCAAAACCCGGAAAAACTTTGGCATGCTAGGCTAGGTCATATTTCCTCAAGGAGGATGAACAAACTAGTGGGAGAGGGCAAGTTTAATATGTCAGATATTAACTCTCTACCAACTTGTGAGTCCTGCCTAAAAGGAAAAATGACTAAAACTCCTTTCAAAAGAAAACCTGAGCGTAGTCAAAATCTGTTGGATTTGATCCATACAGATGTTTGCGGCCCATTTAGTATTGGTACTAAATATGGTCACACCTACTTCATTACCTTTACTGATGATTATTCTAGGTACGGGTATTTATATTTGATGAAATATAAGTCTGAATCATTTGAAAAGTTCAAAGAATTCAAGGCTGAAGTAGAAAACAAACTAGGTAGAAGTATTAAAGCACTTCGATCAGATCGAGGTGGAGAATACTGAAGTACCGAGTTTTTGGGCTATCTAAAAGAGAATGGGATTCTCTCTCAGTGGATTCCTCCTATGACACCTCAGCTAAATGGCGTTTCGGAGCGTCTCAATCGAACTTTGTTGGACATGGTTCGATCTATGATGAGCTTCACTGAGCTCCCACCTTCGTTTTAGGGCTATGCACTTGAAACGGAGGTATTGTTGTTAAACAATGTCCACACTAAAGCAGTGAAAAAAACTCCATATGAATTATGGAATGGCAAAGCTCCTAAATATTTGTACATAAGAATTTGGGGATGTCCTGCTTACGTGAAGCAGACAGTGGGAGATAAGTTGGATAGCCGATCCACCTTATGTTATTTTGTAGGGTATCCGAAGAATTCAATCGGATATTATTTCTATCATCCTACTGAAACAAAAGTGTTTGTTTCGAGGAATGCCACCTTTATGGAGAAGGAGTTCTTACTTGATAAGAAAGGCAAAATGATGGAACTCGAAGAAATACGAGAAGAACCCGAGATACAAAATAACGATCCCGCACCTCTGGAACCAATACTTGACATGCCTCTTCCTAGAAGATCCGAGAGTTCTTCTAGACCTCCTATTCGACATGGTCTGCTTCTTGAAGGGGATCTGTAGTAGCCCGTAACCAAAATCAGTAATTAAGGAATTAATCATAATTACTTGGATAGAGTTCGGAAGCTCCGAAGGTGAGTTCGGAAGTTCCGAACAGGATTGGAAGCTTCGATGCAGAATCGGAAGCTCCGATTGTATTACGTCAGGCATGACATGTGGCAAGATCGGAAGCTCCGATCAGGATCGGAAGCTCCGATCACCCCTATCCGAAGTCAACAAGTGATATTTTGACACGTGGCAGATCAGGATCTTCGGAAGCTCCGATGGCAGGATCGGACGTTCCGATCGAGGTTCGGACGTTCCGATCGAGGATCGGAGGTTCCGATCATTGTCTATAAATAGAAGGCCGAGAATTCATTTTCAATTGCCAATTCCGGATTTCCTCTCTAACTCTAGTCGTATTCGAGTTGTTCTAGCCTTCCTAGGCTTGCCCCGGGAGTCGTCGAGGCATTCGATAGTCGTAGCGGAGTTGTGCCCAAGTTTTGGAGGCATCGACATCAAAGGGCTAACGGCGGACGAAGGTATATCTTTTGCTTCCTAAAAATATTTAGGAGTATGCTTTAGCGTAGTTAAGGCTTTTAGAGCGCTATAATGATAGTAGTATCATTTGGCAGTGTAGAGCAGACTATAGGCGTGGACCTAGAGTTGGTAGAGCTTGCACTGATTTGAGGTACGGAAGTACTGTTCGAGATATCCTGACTGAGTATGCATGTATTATGTGACTGCATGATTTATATGTCATTGATTTATGCTGCATTCATTTGCATACTGAGCTATCTCCTTCGAGATGTCTGTTAGTAGGGTTTTTCCCTATCCTGTTAGTGGTTGGACTTCCACCGATTTGGGTCCGGCATATCCACTTGTATTATGGTATGGGAGCCTCCTCCTGAAGCGACGGCACAGCGTGCTACATACCAGGGCCCGGTCTGTCTCTGTTATCTGATCCTTGACCTCGAGTTTATAGGGAGTTCACTTTGCATGCATGTATACTCATACTCTCGTACTGAGTGTTTTATGCTCACGTCTCGTACTCTGTGTTTCTGGACACCCTATTCCATGGGGCAGATTTGCGATTGGACGAGGCTGGGGGATCCAAGAGAGGCTAGGCAGTGGTTGGCCAGCTGGAGCTTCGTCTAGGTTTTATTTCTGTTGTTTTGGGTTGATACAACTATTCGATTTGGTTGTATATTATTTGGATAAATTACAGATTCCTTTCCTTGGGATTGTATTTTATTTATATTTTTCGCAAGTTTATTCTGATATCTGTTTTATTAAGTTAATTGCATGCCTAAGTTCTGTTTAGTAGGTGATCCGGGTAAGGGTCACTACATTTATGGTATCAGAGCATGCATAGTATTCTTGGGATTTAGACTCTGCATAAGGTAACCGTGAGGTATTTTTGTAGATGGCAGATCGTGATGACCAGAGTTCTCATGGCAGTATTGGTGGGCGTTGGGGTGATGCCGACCGAGAGCATCGTCAAGAACGGCGTCATCGTCATCATGACGATGAGCGTTTCACTGTGCGTCGATTCTTAGCTATGGGTCCTAAGCCCTTAGTTGGAGGTGAGTCTCCGGAGGATGCGGAGAACTGGTTAGACCGCATGGAGACGACTTTTCAAACTTTCCAATGCACCGAGGAGCAGAAGATGGAGACCCTGGGTTATCTTCTGGATGGATGTGCGCGCAGGTGGTGGAGGTTTACTTCTGCATCTTTTGTTGAGGCGAGAGGAGTGGCCACTTGGGCCCAGTTCCGCACAGCTTTTTAGAAGCTGTATTTTCCTTCTGCACTCCGTCAGTCGAAGGCAGGCGAGCTTCTGAGTCTGCGACAGGGAGCCATGTCTATTGATGAGTATCAGCAGAAGTTCTTTGATCTGCTATCCTATTGCCCCGAGATTGCTGACAGCTCTGGGATGAAGTATAATCTGTTCCTTCAGGGCCTTAACCCTGAGATCCATGACCGTGTGGTGGTAGGCGACGACATGTCCTATGAAGGTTTGGTGAGCCGTTTTCACCAGGCGGAGGACAGCATTCGGCTGAACAGGTCTTTCTCTCAGTCGAGACCTGCTAGTTCTTTGGGTCCCCGTGCCCAATCTTTCAAGAAGTCTGGATCTACTTCTTCTTCCTCTGGCTCTGCTGGTGTTGTCCGTTTCGGTAAGAAGGACAAGTGTGATCACTGTGGGAAGAACCATCCATCCGACAAGTGCCGCAGAGCTTCTGGAACTTGTTTCCGTTGTGGAGAGACTGGTCATATCCGGAGAGATTGTCCACTATCTGGGGGAGGCGGTTCTGGTTTTGGGTTCAGGATCTGGTTCTCAGACCACCGTTTAGCAGAGGTCGCAGGGACAGCCTGCTGGGAGTTCTCATTTGAGGCCACGAGCTTCTGGCCAGGTGTTTGACCTGAGACATGATCAGGCAGTGGAGGAGAATGAGAAAGTCATCGCAGGTACATTTCTGCTTTATGGTATACCTGCTCTTGTACTTATTGACACTGGTGCATCTCATTCCTTCATTTCTGCACGTTTTGTTAAGAGGCATAAGTTACCATGCATTGCACTAGATGTAGTGATGTCTGTTTCTACTCCGACGGGCCAATCTGCTTTGGCTAAGCGTCTAGTGATGGGTTGCCCTTTAGAGTTCGAAGGTAACATTCTGTTAGCAAATCTCATGGTCCTGGCAATGGAAGACTTTGATTGCATTCTGGGAATAGATATGTTGACTACCTATCGAGCTTCAGTGGACTGCTATCAGAGATTAGTACGCTTTCATCCGGAGGGGAGTGAGAGCTGGTTTTTCTATGGTGAGGAACGCGACCTCCGATGCCTTTGGTATCAGCTTTGAGAGCCTGTCAAGCTCTAGAGACTGGTGGGGAAGGCTACCTTATATATGCAGTTGATTTGTCCGCTGAGAGCATTGGGATAGAGAGCATTCCAGTTGTGGATGAATTCCCAGATGTATTTCCTGATGAGATTCCGAGTTTTCCTCCTGCTAGGGAAGTCGAGTTTGGCATAGAGTTGATGCCGGGTACTTAACCTATTTCTAGAGCACCGTATCGTCTGGCTCCGTCAGAGATGCGTGAGTTGAAGAATCAGCTACAAGATCTTTTGGACAAGGGGTACATTCGTATTAGTGTATCTCCTTGGGGAGCTCCTGTTCTTTTTGTAAAGAAAAAGGATGGGTAGATGCGGCTGTGCATTGACTATCGGCAGCTGAATCAAGTCACTGTGAAGAACAAGTATCCATTGCCTCGTATTGATGACTTGTTTGATCAGCTGCAGGGCACGTCAGTTTACTCCAAGATTGACTTGAGATCTGGGTATCATCAGTTGAGAGTCCGTGATCAGGACGTAGCCAAGACTGCATTTCGTACTCGCTATGGGTATTACGAGTTTCTAGTAATGCCATTTGGTTTGACTAATGCGCCGGCTATATTCATGGATCTGATGAACCGTGTTTTCAGGGAGTATTTGGACAAGTTTGTCGTGGTCTTCATTGACGACATCTTGGTGTATTCGCGTAATACGGAAGAGCATGTTTCTCACTTGCGGTTGGTACTATAGACTCTTCGGGATGAGCAGTTGTACGCCAAGCTAAGCAAGTGTGAGTTCTGGATGGATCGAGTGGTCTTTCTTGGCCATATCATATCCAGGGAAGGGATTTCTGTTGATCCAAGCAAGATTGAAGCGGTACTTAATTGGTCGCGTCCGATGACAGTTGCTGAGATCTATAGTTTTCTGGGTCTAGCAGGGTATTATCATCGCTTCATTATGAACTTCTCTCAACTAGCTCGACCTTTGACGCAGCTTACCCGAAAGGGTGTGTATTTCGAGTGGTCCTCCGAATGTGAGGAGAATTTCTGTGAGCTTCGACGGCGGTTGACTTCTGTGCCGTTGTTGGCATTACCGTCAGGATCTGGAGGGTATGTAGTATACACTGATGCTTCTCTTCAGGGGTTAGGTTGTGTTCTGACTCAGAATGGGCATGTGATCGAATACGCTTCTAGACAGCTGAAGCTTCACGAGGACAACTATCCAGTCCATGATTTGGAATTGGCAGCCATTGTGTTCGCTTTGAAGATCTGGCGTCATTATCTGTATGGCGAGAAATTTGAGATCTTCACCGACCATAAGAGTCTCAAGTATTTGTTCACTCAGGCGGAGTTGAACATGAGGCAGAGACGTTGGATGGACTTGCTTAAGGACTATGATTGCGAGATTAAGTACCATCCGGGAGCTGCTAATCTCACTGCTGATGCTTTGAGTCGCAAGGTGCGACTATCCGCACTTCAGACTTGTTCAATGTCTAGTGCGATCGGTGACTATTGTACTTTGGGATATACCTTCAAGCATAAGAAAGGTATGCAGAGTATCCAGATGTTTGCGATATTATCTGAGCCAGCTTTGTATTCGCGGATTCGAGATGCTCAGATGTCTGATTCGAAGACCCAGCGTTTAGCTCGTCTAGCTAACGAGGGTAGCTCGTCTAGATTTCATTATCAGTCAGATGGCTTTCTGTGTTTTTCTGGTAGGCTTGTGATTCCGCAGGATGAAGAGTTGCGAGAGGAGATTTTGTCTCAGGCGCATCGCACTAAGTTGAGTATTCATCCTGGGAGCAACAAGATGTACAAGGATCTACGTACTCGTTTCTGGTGGAAGGGTATGAAACGCAGTGTTTATCAGTTTGTTTCGAAATGTTTGGTGTGTCAACAGGTCAAAGCAGAGCACCAAAGACCTGGAGGATTGCTTCACAGTCTGCCTATTCCTGAATGGAAATGGGAGTTTATCACAATGGACTTTGTGACCCATTTGCCGGTATCCCCAAGGAACCATGATGCTATCTGGGTTGTGGTGGACCGACTCACCAAGTCAGCGCATTTCATTGCCTATAGCCGAGAGTACTCTGTGGATCGCATGGCACGGATGTACATTCAGGAGATCGTTCAACTTCATGGAGTTCCTGTGAGCATTGTCAGCGATCGGGACCCCAGGTTCACTTCTAGATTCTGGGGGAGTGTTCAGCGTGCGATGGGTACTACTCTCAGTTTGAGTACTTCCTATCATCCGGAGACTGATGGTCAGTCAGAGCGCACTATCCGTACTTTGGAGGATATGCTTAGAGCGTGCGTCATGGATTTTGGTTCAGCCAGGCAGGATCATTTGCCGTTGATCGAGTTCGCGTACAACAACAGTTATCACACTAGAATTGGGATGGCACCTTTTGAGGCGTTGTACGGGCGACGTTGTCGTACTCCACTCTTCTGGGAAGAAATGGGGGAGAGACAGGCTGAGGGACCGGAGCTTATCCAGCAGGCGGTAGACATTGTTGATCAGGTCAAGAAACGGATTAAGACTGCACAGGATCGTCAGGCCAGCTATGCTAATACCAAGCGTAGGCCATTGCAGTTCGATGTCGGGGAGAAAGTGTTTCTGAGAGTGTCACCTTTCCGCAAGATTCTCAGATTTGGCCTTAAGGGCAAGTTGTCTACCAGGTTTATCGGTCCGTTTGAGATCTTGAAGAGCATTGGCAATTTGGCTTATCGGCTAGCTTTGCCACCGCATCTTTCCAGTATTCACGACATGTTCCACATATCTCTGTTGCGACGATATGTGGCGGATGAATCTCATATTTTGCAGCGGTCTGAGGTTCAGGTGAGCAAGGATTTGACTTATGTTGAGAAACCTATTCGTATCCTGGATTATAAGGATAAGGTTTTGCGGAACAAAGTCATTCATCTGGTTTTAGTTCAGTGGCAGCGCCAAGGCACTGAGGAAGCTACTTGGGAGCTTGAGGACAGGATGCGTGAAGACCATCTTGAGTTGTTTTGATTTCATTCTTAAGTTGTATTCAGTTGCAAACTCTGTAAACGTTTGATTTGAATAAAGAATGTTTCTGATTTATGTATTTCATTCAGTACTTAAGATCTGATTTCGAGGATGAAATATCTTAAGTGGGGGAGAATTTAGTAGCCCGTAACCAAAATCAGTAATTAAGGAATTAATCATAATTACTTGGATGGAGTTCGGAAGCTCCGAAGGTGAGTTCGAAAGTTCCAAACAGGATCGAAAGCTCCGATGCAGAATCGGAAGCTCCGATGGTATTACGTCAGGCATGAAGTGTGGCAAGATCGGAAGCTCCGATCACCCCTATCCGAAGTCAACAAGTGATATTTTGACACGTGGCAGATCAGGATCTTCGGAAGCTCCGATGGCAGGATCGGACGTTCCGATCGAGGTTCGGACGTTTCGATCGAGGATCGGAGGTTCCGGTCGTTGTCTATAAATAAAAGGCCAAGAATTCATTTTCAATTGCCAATTCCGAATTTCCTCTCTAACTCTAGTCGTATTCGAGTTGTTCTAGCCTTCCTAGGCTTGCCCCGGGAGTCGTCTAGGCGTTCGATAGTCGTAGCAGAGTTGTGCCCAAGTTTTGGAGGCATCGACATCAAAGGGCTAACGACGGACGAAGGTATAGCTTTTGCTTCCTAAAAATATTTAGGAGTATGCTTTAGCGTAGTTAAGGCTTTTAGAGCGCTATAATGATAGTAGTATCATTTGGCAGTGTAGAGAAGACTATAGGCGTGGACCTAGAGTTGGTAGAGCGTGCACTGATTTGAGGTACGGAAGTACTGTTCGAGATATCCTGACTGAGTATGCATGTATTATGTGACTGCATGATTTATATGTCATTGATTTATGCTGCATTCATTTGCATACTGAGCTATCTCCTTCGAGATGTCTGTTAGTAGGGTTTTTCCCTATCCTGTTAGTGGTTGGACTTCCATCGATTTGGGTCCGGCATATCCACTTGTATTATGGTATGGGATCCACCTCCTGAAGCAACGGCACAGCGTGCTACATACCAGGGCCCGGTTTGTCTCTGATATCTGATCCTTGACCTCGAGTTTATAGGGAGTTCACTTTGCATGCATGTATACTCATACTCTCGTACTGAGCGTTTTATGCTCACGTCTCGTACTGTGTTTCTGGACACCCTATTCCATGGGGCAGGTTTGCGATTGGACGAGGCTGGGGGATCCAAGAGAGGCTAGGCAGTGGTTGGCCAGCTGGAGCTTTGTCTAGGTTTTATTTATGTTGTTTTGGGTTGATACAGCTATTCGATTTGGTTGTATATTATTTGGATAAATTACAGATTCTTTTCCTTGGGATTGTATTTTATTTATGGTTTCCGCAAGTTTATTCTGATATCTATTTTATTAAGTTAATTTCATGCCTAAGTTCTGTTTAGTAGGTGATCCGGGTAAGGGTCACTACAGTATCAAAGTGAACCCGACATTGGATGTGATCCAAGAAAGTTCAAGGAAGCAATTTCTGATGCTGATTCGAACTTATGGCTTGAAGCTATGCAGTCGGAAATAGACTCGATGCATACAAACCGAGTTTGGTCTTTAGTAGATCCTCCCGATGGAATTGTTCCAATAGGGTGTAAATGGATCTACAAGAGAAAACTTGGGTCTGATGGTAAGGTACTGACCTACAAGGCACGATTGGTCGCAAAAGGTTATGCTCAAAGACAAGGTGTTGACTATGATGAAACTTTTTCACTAGTCGTAATGTTCAAGTCCATAAGAATCCTTATGGCCATAGCAGCTTGGTATGACTATGAGATATGACAAATGGATGTGAAGACTGCATTTTTTAATGGAAAAATTATGGAAGAGATCTATATGATGCAGCCCAAGGGATTCACATCCATGGGAAGCGAGCATAAGGTATGCAAGCTTCAGAGATCAATTTATGGTCTCAAACAGGCATCAAGAAGTTGGAACCAAAAATTTGATGAAACAATAAAGGACTTTGGTTTTATCAAGAACCCGGAGGAACCGTGCGTATAAAAGAAAGTAGTTAAGGATGCTGTGACATTTTTAGTGCTTTACGTTGATGACATCCTACTCATTGGGAATGATGTAGGGATGTTGCAGTCAACAAAGATATGATTATCAGGTAGATTATCGATGAAAGACTTGGGTGAGGTGTCCTATATTCTAGGAATACAGATCTATAGAGATAGATCTAAGAAAATGATAGGACTCACTCAAACAACCTACATCGACACCATATTGAAAAAGGTTTTCTATGGATGAGTCCAAGAGAGGACATCTACCTATGTGCCATGGAGTTTCTCTATCCAAGTCTATGTCTCCCAAGACCGACGAAGAGATAGAGAAAATGACACACATACCATAAGCGTCAGCCATAGAGAGTATCATGTATGGGATGATATCTACCAGACCGGATGTGGCCTATGCTCTGAGTGTCACGAGCAGATATCAAGCCAATCCCGCTCAAATGCATTGGAAAGATGTGAAGGATATTCTTAAGTACTTAAGAAGGACTAAGAATGTATTCATGGTTTATGGGGGAAGAGAATTGAAATTAGAAGGCTATACTGACTCTAGCTTCCAAAGCGACGTGGATGACTCAAAATCAACCTCTGGATTTGTATTCATGCTCAATGGCGGTGCTGTCTCTTGGAAAGGTTCCAAGTAGGACACCACAGCGGATTCCATCACTGAGGCAGAATACATTGCAGCATCAGCTGCTGCTAAAGAGGCTGTTTGGATAAGGAATTTCGTCCAATAGTTGGGGGTCATTCCTGAAGCTGTTGGTCCAGTCCCGGTGTACTGTGACAACACTGGTGCCGTTGCTCAGGCAAAGGAACCAAGGTCTCATCAAAGATCCAAACACATACTGAGGAAATACCACATCATCCGGGAGATCGTGGAAAGAGGAGACATCACTGTTGAGAGAGTGGCCTCTGCAGACAATATCGCTGATCCACTTACTAAGCCCTTGACAGGACCATTATTTGACAAACATCGCGAAGCAATGGGACTATGTAGTATGACTAGTTGGCTTTCGGGCAAGTGGGAGATTGAAAGAGTGGGTGCTCGGTTAGCCAACTTGTGGCTAAGGGCTTTTGTGACTCTATGTGTAAACAATCTTTGTTTAATATAATTTACACTTTTATATTGGCATTTACTTTATCTTTTATCATATTATTATGTTGTGACGTACTATATGATGTTTAGATAAAGACCTTGAATATACTAGAGTGCATGTAAGATGTGATAGTAGAATTGAATGACTATCATTAAACACATCTTATAATCACTGTATATTCTAAACATTTCCTAGTCAATTGAGCCGTCCGCTAATAAGGATAAGGATCGCTCGAGATTGAGACTAGTATTTGCGATGCCTAGTATCACGTTTCATTGGTATAGAACATAAAGATGTTCGAAGCATGCAAATGGATATTCATATAAAGGATTATCGAACTACCCTATTTGAACTTTCCAAGTGGTTATCATTAATTGAGTGGAAAAGTCCGCGGTTTTGGTTGTACACCATTAGTCCTTACTACTTGAAACATCATGGAGACTCTATACGCTAGTACTGTACTTTGACTCGTTTACCGACTCTATGAGGGTCATCAGGTGTCGAGATTGGGTACAGTTACGACACATATAGGAGTCGATGCTTTGTTGTCAAGGATTCACCAGACGCTTGCGAGTGTGGATATCCTATGCGATCTGAGGAGATATTAGTATGACAAATCTCTGGCCAGAGTACATGATGTGCTTTAGGTTACTTGGTTTCCTAGTATCACATGCGATGTCACTATTTGATCTTCAAGATGTATTGCATAATTATCGAATCTCGAACGACTCTCGATGTACCAATGGTTGTTGATTCGATCGGGATATTTGGATGAAGGGACCGTACTGTACGCTAACCAAAACCTACTGGTTCTTGCAGGCTCTATCAGTGATACCTAGGGAATCATGGGACGATGTTGCTAGGCATTCTTATCATGATTCGATGGGTAAGTCGGAAATTGTTGTTCCGAGTCACAAGGAGTTGTGAGCTCACGACTAGCTGTATCCCTGAACTATTGAGGGTTACACAAGAAATGGATTACTAATCCCCGTTGAGATAGTTAAATTTAAAGAGTTAAATTTAGCGAAAGAGAAGTTGGACTTCTTAAGTAAAGGGAGTGAAATTTCCTAAAATGACATAGGGATGGACATTTTTGGAAATAACTAAATTCAAATTCAAAAAAATTATCTTGACTTTAAAAGGTGCAGAAATGGTTTTTTTGCACATTGATGAAATCAGTTTATCAATCGGAGTCAAGATGAATTTTATATTAATTTATATAATAACAGGCTTGGCTTGTTGGGCTTAAGTTATGACTAATAGGTCCTAAGGAGTTAGTGTCCTATTAGACATATAATTTAATCTAGTATAGAAATTATATATAGTAGATGTAGGGGATTTCGAAAGAGACAATTCATTCCAAGTTGTAATTTTCGAAAATACTACTACACACACATCTAAAGTTTTCGGAAAAATCCTAGAATAGTTCTAAGGAGAATTTCGAATTTTGTCTTCCTTTTGAGAGAATTCAGTCTGTGATTTTTTTGAAAAATTACATTCTGAATTGACAGATCAAATCTGTAAATCTCTTCGATAAACATCTGATTGATTTCTAGTGCAATCAATAAGAGAGTTTCTGTTTTCTATTCGTGGACCTAATTCAGGAGTTGATCGAAAAGTCATCAGTTCCTGGGATTTACAACAGGAGCAGATTTCATCTGTTGGAGTCCATTAATAAAGCCATAGCTTGAAGAGGTAAAATATTAATTGTTATTATTATTTTACTAGTATATTTTAATCGTTAGGATTTGATACCCATGATATGGAATCGTTCCATATCAGAAAAGAAAAATTTTTAAACTTTCGCTGCTCTGGGTATCAGATCTGGCTGATCTGAAAACGTGTTCCAACAATAAGTGCGAAGAGAACAAATTAACTCATCCAAACCCATTATAGATGTATCTTTGGATTCATACATAGCACAAACCTTGGTGTGAAATCTTTTGGGGATAGAACGAAGCACTTTGGAAACGAGTCTCTCGTTAGAAATAGGGTCACCAAGAATAGATGCTTCATTTGCAAGGCTCTTCAATCTACCATTATATTCCATGATGGTCTCTGATTTCTCCATTTTCATTTTCTCAAATTTTGAAGTTATGAGACGCATCCTTGTCTTCTTGACACTTGCCGAGCCTTCACAATGGGTTTGAAGTTTCTCCCAAGCATCCCTAGCACAAGTACAAGTACCAATTAGATTAAACATGTACATATCAACTGAAGTGAACATAGCATTAAGAGCTTTAGCATTATAAATAGCCGCAGTATTCTCATCGGATGTCCATTGTGATCTTGGCTTTGGTCCTGGTACATCATCATCCCTCATAGGTGGTGTCCAACCGCCAAGAACACGTTGCCAAGCCCTGGACTCAATGGATTGAATGTACATGCTCATCTTTAATTTTCAAGGGTCGTAATTTGTTTCATCCAAAATAGGTGGACGAATTGCACTTGTGTACGGAGTGTCCATAACTAACCTGTAACACAAACCAGGAACTCACTTAGTAAAGTCAAGTGGTGGCTTTGATCCCACGTGAAAGAAACGGTGTACGTGGTTGGTTATGTAAAAAAGGCAGTGTTGTACTTTGTGTTGTAACACTACAGACAAAACAGTGCAGCGAAAATTTAAAGCGTAAATAAAACACAAGTAAATAATTTTTCATGAGTACAAAACTCGTGCGGGTGCCTTAGGGCTAAATATTACTAGTAAACGTAAGATCAGTCTTATAAAGTAATCCTAATAATTTTACGAAAAGTTATTAAATCCTAAAGTTCTCAACAAGTCGAGAAATCAAACTTGCATCCTTAATAAACAGAGTATAAAAGAAATTGGATGCAACTCCCGTAGCCTAAATTGAAGAGGCAGGAAAGATCTTCAACAACACAGTTCCCACAGTGTTGTCTCTTATGTTTTCAACACGAACGGCAACACGGGGTCAAGCAACAACGATGGTTGCAAACCTTGCTTCAGAATTCTTCAAATTCTTCAATGGAATTCTTCAGAGTGTGCGCAGTGTTTTATCGTCTCAAGCATTCTCATCTTGTGCGTGAAAACCCCTTTTATAGATAAGCATCCAAGTCTTGAGGATTTCCTTAGATAGAGTCCTACATGAATAAGAAAACATGTTTTAGTAGGAATAAAACTCTATCAAATCTTGTAAATCAAATCTTGATAATATCAAATAATATTTTATCTAATAACTCCCTTATCAAGACACGATTTATGTTTTGGCAAATATATCTTTAACATATTCGAAATATACACTAAATATTTACCAAATATATAATCTTGTCTAAAAAGCAAAATCTAATAATATCAATTAATACAAGGGCCGAAATTTCAAGAAATAAAATTCCTTTCAAGCTTCTTGAAGATAACTTGAGAGAGAAATCTTGAATTTTTTTACGCATTTTCTTCAGTCTTCTCTGTGTTGTGTCTTTTTATCTTCGTCATCTGCCTCTATTTATAGCTGAAGGATGCATATTCCTTTCGTTTCCATTTGATGATGTGTCGCAATTTGATTGGCTCCTCATGATTCATTTGTCTTCCATTAATCACAATATTTGATTTTAAATACTAAAAATATTAGTATTCTCTTCTATTTGATTCAAGATTTGATTTGAAATACTAAAAATATTAGTATTTCGTTCCATTTATTGCAAGATACAATCTTAATTTAAAAATCTTGATTTGATCACACAATATATTAAAATATCAATTTAATTAACTATTTATTTTTTTTAGGAATTTAATTTCAAATAAATAAATAGTCAATTATTTTTTATTGATATTTAATATATATACTTCTTTTGGTATTTTCCATAAATTTAGGCTAGACAAATTTAATTGTCTACAAATGCCCTCGAGACTTATTCACAATTTTTTTTAGGGAATAAGTAACGATAATTCAATTCCAAAAATTTACCTCTTTATTTTATTTTATATATATATATATATACATACATACATGTATATATATACATAATATATATGGAAGCAAGGAAAGCATATATACGGATCCATGTGGGTGAATCTTGCATCAGAATTTTCTTTCTCCTCAAGTAATAGAAATATGGAAACCTTTATTTCCTCTTTATGCATTTTCTTTGAATGAAAATTTTCTCTTCCTTTTATGCACACCTCTTCAACTATAAAAATGTTGAGACATGTCTTTTCTTAATCAAAGCACATGTATGTGAATTTCTCCCCTCCTTTCCCCGACCTTTTTTTTTCGTCTGCTTTTCTGTTTTTTTTTTTCGACTACTAATATTTATTCAATTTTGATTCCATGTGTCCACAGGTTGATTGGCTTTTAAAGAAGCATTAAACACTTGGAATCCTTTCACTTTGAATTGTCATCTGGTACGGTGCTTCTTCCATTTTCTTTTCTTTCTTCTTCTTTTTTATTTTCGTTATACATATATACGTATATTTTACTTATTATTTTTATTATTATACACATATTCAATTATTATTGTTGTTATTATATATTATTACGCTTACAGTTATTATTAATAACTTACGCAATTTCCATTGTTTTCGTTTTTTTTAATACTTTATTTGTTGTTATAAATTTTACCATATACATATATCGTGTTAAAATTTTTTTTTTCAAACCACTTTTCTTTATAATAGTATTATTTCAAATTTAATTTTACGTATTTAAATTTTGTTTTCTTCTTATGTAATTATATACATATATTCCATTATTATTGTTAGTTACATAATATTTTTTTACATCATTATTTACATAATAACAATATTTTTTTATTAATTTTGTTTTTTTAGGTAACACAATGGTCTTCTTCAAAGACATATCTTCTTCCTCCGGCACGCAACGTTTGATGATTCTTGATGAAGAAAATCAACCCGAAGAAAAAGGCACTATTTTGATTGTTGACGAGTCAGTGGCCGGTCGTTATGCAAAACCATGGCCGCGGTTGACAAACTTGCTTTATGCTCCCGAGTGGTCCATCGAGACTCCTTTCTCCAAGAATTTTAAAGTTTGGGCTTTGCGGACAACTCACCATCAGCAATTGCAGGAGCATGTTCCATTGCCATCATTGGAAAGACGTATTATTGAAGGCAAGGCAAGGTGGGATAACACACTCCAATTTCTTGGCGAATTTCATTACATCAAAGGATATTGGGAATGGACTAAAGATATTCTTAGCCGATGTGATCATAGGCTTCGGGCGGCGCAAATATATGACCCAATTTATGCTTCATTATTCACATATGATCGAGATCCCAACATTATGAAGGCATTTTGTGAGACATGGTGTCCACTAAACAATACATTATTGACTTCACATGGCGAATTATCGATCTCTTTGTGGGATTTGCACTCTTTGTCGGGCTTGTCCATCACCGGAAATTTATATGATGAAGTTGTTCCTAGTGCCAAGGAGCTCACCAGCGTTGATGAAGCGGGTAGCAGATTCTTTCCTCGATCTTGCAATCACTTACTTCATGTCTTTCACATTCTTCGAGGAAACTCAAAAGATAATTTGTGCTCTCAAGTTACTATTGATCAATGGGTTAGATTTTAGTTCAAGAAGGCTTTTCGGTATCATTCACCTCTCCCACATAGAGATAAAGAGACAGTGCCTCCCGAATCCACATATAATCCACTTGGAGATCCCAAGACACACAAAGAATGGTCCCCTACAGAGAAGAATATATTTTCGAAGCTTGGCATCAGAGACAACTCTAGAGACGAGACATACTTGGCGGCATATTTATCTTGTTGGTTATGTGTATTTGTCCTTCCTCAAAGCGGTGCCAAAATGATTCGTCCAAGTACTTTGGTAGTAACCCAGATTCCAGATTAAGATAATGATATGTTAAACATAATTAAGAGTTAGTAATTAACCGATTTCGGGACTTAATCGGACTTCAGAATCAAGAATTGGATTGTCAATATTTGAGCCAGTTCGGACGGTCCGAAGAGGACTTCGGACGATCCGAACTCAACAACTCGGGGGCTCCAAATATGGCTTGTTGACTTCGGAGTTAAGGCAAGTTAGGACGATCCGAACTATGATCGGACGGCCCGAACTTCACCTACGCCAAGTAGGCAGGATTACTCAGCCGAGATTTTTGACAAGTGTCGGATTTAAGACACTTTGGACGGCCCGAAGTGGCGATCAGACGGTCCGAACTTGACGTGTCTTGCATGCAGGCAATAAGTTTGATCGGAACATGACCGGAAATTTTCTTATAAATAGGGGTCTCCGGAGATCATTTTGAATTACGAATTTTTGAGTTTCCTTCTTCAGTTATATACTGTGAGTTATACACTTGAGGGCCCTATCGGTAATAGTGGGATTCTGGAATAACAAAGAAGTTGTTATAGTCATCCAGAGTCAGCGACCTCAAAGGGCTTACTACGGACGAAGGTATGGTCCGGGAATCTATTTAAGTTTTGGGAGTACTTATTAGCTTAGCTAAGGCTTATAGAACTTATGTAGAGATATGGTGAACTTTTGAATATAGGCTTGGAGCCTAGGATTCTACTAGACTTGAACTAGTCTAGAGGTACGTACACATTGACTGAGATTGCCAGCAAGTATACATGTTTATATGTTGCATTTATTTGGCATTATTATGTGGCATGATGTATGTTTTACCGTTTTCTATATTCATATATCATGTGCATATACACGTTGAGCCTATACCTTGTTATACCTGATTATAGAGCCGCTCACCTCTATACTCGATAGTCTGTCATTGAGAGTACCGCGATGGTGGGGACATGTATATCTGACTACTCTGGTGTACTAGACGAGTGTGGTTGCACCCAGAGGTTGATCCGTGCGGTGGCAGCACTCATGTGGCGTCGGTACTTAGCATGACTTTTCAGATGACCCTTTACCAGTCATCATGTTGCATGCATCATATACATACGTGCACTCATGTTTATGTACTGGGTGTTAGCGCTCACGTCCTAGTTTTTATTTTGGACACCCTATTCGACGGGGCAAGTCACAGGATGGACGGAGCTGGTATTTCAAGGCAGGACTAGGGAGAATGAGTCTTGAGAAGTTATTTATACAGCAGGATTCGTTATAGTTGTATAATATTTACTTTTTAGTTATTTCGATTTGGTTGTATCACTACAGTATTAAGCCTGGATTTATTACTAAGTTGATATGTAAATTATGGATTATATTTCGCACGTTTTACTCTGTTAAGAATTTTGCTTTATTAAGTTTATTGCATGCTATTAGTTGGCAGTTAGTAGATGATTTCATGCAGGGTCACTACATTTTTGGTATCAGAGCATGCTTAGATTTTGGGATTAGTATTTGGGGTTTAGTCTAGTCTTGAGTAATTATTGCGCATTTGGGATTTTTAATGTGCAATTCTTTTCAGGATATGGCTGACGAGAGTCACGGTAGTGTTGGCCAGGGAGGTGGTTATCATCGTCATCATATCATCATGATGATCGATATCGTCCTCATGAGGGTAGACGTCGCTACTCTATCAATAAGTTTATGCAAGTAGGACCGAAATATTTGGTGGGAGGCGAGAATCCTGAACAGGCAAGAGGTTGGATGTCTAAACTCGAGAGTGCATTTCGAGCTTTCGATTGCACTGAGGAGCAGAAACTGAAAGTTCTAGAATTTGTTCTAGAGGATCGAGCATGCTTATGGTGGGATTCCAAGGCTACTCAGGCACGTACAGAGAGAGGATAGGTGACTTGGGGGGATTTCTGTCAGCAGTTTCAGAAATTGTATTTTCCTCCAGCTGTTCGTCAAGAAAGATCTATGGAGTTGCTGACTCTGAGGCAAGGATCAATGACTATTGATCAATATCAGCAACGATTTCTTGATATGTTACCTTTCAGTCCTCATATCAATGATAGTGATGCATCCAAGTATGATATCTTTCTGCAAGGCTTGAATCAAGATATCTATTCACAAGTTGTCGTCTGTGATGATCCGACATCTTATGACACTTTGGTGAACCGCTTCCTTCAAGTGGAGAACAGCAACAGGCGGGCACAGTTGATGATGCTAGGACAACCTAGTGGATCTCTTGGGCCTAGGGCTCAATCTGTTGTGCAATCTTGACCTATGTCTTCTTCTACTATTACTACTTCGTCTAGATCTCGTGGTTCACGAGGTATGTTCCGTTTTAGGAAGAAGAAGAAGGAGGAGGAGTTTTGCAGCCATTGTGGTGGGAAGCATTCTGCAGCTTCGTGTCGGAAGGCTACTGGTGCTTGTTATATTTGTGGTGAGCAGGGACATCTGCGGAGAAATTGTCCTCAGCGTATGGGTTCTGCTAGTGGATCGGGATCACAGGTTGGATCTCAGGCTTCTACTTTTCCACGTCAGCAGCCAGCACCACAGAGTTCTTCTGGTTACCGCCCACAGACTCAAGGGCAGGTATTTGCTCTGTCTCAGGAGCAGCCTACTGAGGGAAGCGATCGCATGTTGGCAGGTACCTTTTTGTTATGTGGTATTCCTGCACTTGTTTTAATTGATACTGGAGAATCGCATTCCTTTATTTCTAGTCGCTTCGTTAAGAGACATAGATTACCTTTTGTATCATTAGATATGGATTTAGTTGTATCTACTCCGCTGGAGCAGGAGGTAGTAACTAAGAGTCTAGTGATGGGTTGCCTTCTAGAGTTTGAGGGTCATGTGTTATCGGCTAATTTGATGATCTTAGCGATGACAGATTTTGACTGTATTTTGGGAATAGATATGCTGACTTTGTATCACGCTACTGTGGATTGTTATCAGCGTCTGGTACAGTTTCATCCGGATAAGGGTGATAGCTGGTACTTTTATGGCGAGGATGCGCGACCTCCGATGCCACTTGTTTTGGCTCTGAAGGCATGTCATGTCTTAGAGTCAGGTGGGGAGGGCTACCTCATTTATGCAGTTGATATATCCACGAGTAGTCCGGGTATTGATCAGTTACCGGTTGTCAGTGAGTTTCCTGATGTATTCCCTGATGAAATTCCTGGTTTTACTCCGGTTCGAGAGGTTGAATTTGGTATTGATCTAGTACCAGGAACGACACCTATATCCCGAGCACCTTATCGTCTTGCACCGTCAGAGATAAGGGAATTGAAACAGCAGTTGCAGGATCTGCTTGATAAGGGATATATTCGTCCGATTGTTTCTCCGTGAGGAGCACCTATTTTGTTCGTCAAGAAGAAAGACGGATGGATGCGATTATGTATTGATTGCAGGCAGCTGAATAGTGTCACCATCAAGAATAAGTATCCTTTGCCATGGATTGATGATTTGTTTGATCAATTACAGGGTACTTCTGTTTACTCTAAGATAGATCTGAGATCGGGATACCACCAGATGAGGGTAGGAGACTCAGACATTTCTACGACTGCTTTTAGAACTAGATGTTGGAAAACGTGTTCAGATCAATTAAGAATTGATACCCGGTGCAGCGGAAGTTTAAAAAATTTTATTTTATTATATGAAACGATTCCATATATGGGTATCAAAACTTTTACGATTAAATTTGTTCAAGTAAAAATAAAAACACAGTTAAATTTTTACCTCGTCAAGCAAAGGCTTGATCGTGGACTCCAACAGAATTTAATCTGCTCTTCTTGTAAATCCCGGGAACCGATGACAGTCACAATCTATCTTCGGAATTAGGTCCACGAATGAAAAACAGAAACCCTCTGATTGACTGCACTAGAAATCAATCAGAAGTTTTACGTAGAGAATAAACAGATATGATCTGTTAATTCGATTTGTAATTTTTCACAAAAATCACAAGTCGAATTTTCTCCAAAAGGGACAGAGAAATTTTTGAAAAAACCTCTTGAATAGTATAGAGTGAATTTCGAAAATTGCAGTATTCAATGTGTGTAATTTTCGAACCCAACACCTCTATTTATAGATAATTTCTAGTTATAATTGTATCAGGACTCTAACTACTTAAAGCCCACAATCCATAACTTAAGCCCAACAAGCCAAGCCTGTTGTTATAGAAATTAATATAAAATTCATCGTGACTCCGATTGATAAACTGATTTCACCAATGTGCACAGAAACCATTTCTGCATCTTTTAGAGTCAAGATAATTTTTTTGAATCCGAATTCAGTGATTTCCAAAAATGCCCATCCCTATGTCATTTTAGGAAATCCCACTCCCTTTAGTTAAGAAGTCCAAATTCTCTTTCATTAAATTTAACTCTTTAAATTTAACTATCTCTACGGCGTTTTAGTAATCCATTACTTGTGTAACCCTCAATGGTTCAGGAATACAGCTAGCCGTGGGCTCACAACTCCTTCTGACTCGGAACAACAATTTCCGACTTACCCATCGAATCATGGTAAGAGCGCCTATCAACATCGCCCCATGATTCCCTAGGTATTACTGATAGTGCCTGCAAGAACTAGTAGATTTTGGTTAGCGTACAGTACGGTCCCTTCATCCATATATCCCGATCGAATCAACAACCATTGGTATATCGAGAGTCGTTCGAGATTCGATAACTATGCATTACATCTTGCAGATCAAATAGTGACATCGCATGTGTTACTAGGAAAACCCATTAACCTAAAACACATCATGTACTCTGGCAGAGATTCGTCACACTAATATCTCCTCAGATCGCATAGGATATCCACGCTCGCAAGTATGTGGTGAATACTTGACAACAAAGCATCGACTCCTATATGTGTCGTAACTGTACCCAATCTCGAAACCTGATGACCCCAATAGAGTCGGTAAATGAGTCAAAGTATAGTACTAGCATATAGAGTCTCAATGATGTTTCAAGTAATAAGGAATAATGGTGTACAACCAAAACCGCGGACTTTATCCACTCGATAAGTGATAACCACTTGAAAAGTCCGAATAGGGTAGTTCGATCATTCATCATATGAATATCCATTTGCATGCTTTGAACATCTCTATGTTCCATACCAACGAAACGTGATACTTGGCATCGCAAATGCTAGTCTCAATCTCGAGCGATCCTTATCCTTATTTTCGGACGGCTCAATTGACTAGGAACAGTTTGGAATATACAGTGACTATAAGATGTGTTTCATGATAGCCATCTCCATGTGCTACCACATCTTACATACACTATAGTATATTCAAGGTCTTTATCAAAACAACAATAGTATATCATAATATAACATAATGAAGAAAGATAAAGTCAATGTCATTATAAAAGTGTAAATTATATTAAACAAAAGATTGTTTATACATAGAGTCACAAAAGCCCTTAACCACAAGTTGGCTAACCGGGCACCCACTCTTTCAATCTCCCACTTGCCCTAAAGCCAACTAGTCACACTACGCAATCCCATTGCTTCGCGATGTTTGTCAAACAATGGTCCTGGCAAGGGCTTAGTAAGCAGATCAGCGATATTGTCTGTAGAGGCCACTCTCTCGACACTGATGTCTCCTCTTTCCACGATCTCCCGGATGATGTGGTATTTCCTCAGTACGTGTTTGGACTTCTGATGAGACCTTGGTTCCTTTGCCTGAGCAATGGCACCCGTGTTGTCACAGTACACCGGGACTGGACCAACAGCTTCAGGAATTACACCCAAATCTTGGATGAATTTCCTTATCCAA
Organism: Henckelia pumila; assembly: GCF_033568475.1. NCBI lineage: Eukaryota > Viridiplantae > Streptophyta > Magnoliopsida > Lamiales > Gesneriaceae > Henckelia > Henckelia pumila. The sequence continues at coordinate 66,046,811 of NC_133121.1, forward strand.
ACCGCCTCTTTAGCAGCAGCTGATGCTGCAATGTATTCTGTCTCAGTGGTGGAATCCGCTGTGGTGTCCTGCTTGGAACTCTTCCAAGAGACAGCACCGCCATTGAGCACGAATACAAATCCAGATGTTGATTTCGAGTCATCCACGTCACATTGGAAGCTAGAGTCGGTATATCCTTCCAACTTCAATTCTCTCCCTCCATAAACCATGAATAAATTCTTAGTCCTTCGCAAGTACTTAAGAATATCCTTCACGGCTTTCCAATGCATTTGATCGGGATTGGCTTGGTATCTGCTCGTGACGCTCAGAGCATAGGCCACATCCGGTCTGGTAGATATCATCTCATACATGATACTACCTATGGCTGACGCATATGGCATGTGTGTCATCTTCTCTATCTCTTTGTCAGTCTTGGGACACATAGACTTGGATAGAGAAACTCCATAACACATAGGTAGATGTCCTTCTTGGACCCATCCATTGAAAACCTTTTCAATATGGTGTCGATGTAGGTTGATTGAGTGAGTCCTATCATTCTTTTAGATCTATCTCTATAGATCTGAATTCCTAGAATATAGGATGCCTCACCTAAATCCTTCATCGAGAATCTACCTAATAACCATATCTTTGTTGACTGCAACATCCCTACATCATTCCCCATGAGTAGGATGTCATCAACATAAAGTACTAAGAATGTTACCGCATTCTTAACTACTTTCTTGTACACGCATGGTTCCTCCGGGTTCTTGATAAAACCAAAATCCTTTATCGTTTCATCAAATTTCTGTTTCCAACTTCTTGATGCTTGTTTGAGACCATAGATTGATCTTTGAAGCTTGCATACCTTATGCTCGCTTCCCATGGATGTGTATCCCTCAGGCTGCATCATATAGATCTCTTCCTTAATGTTTCCATTAAGAAATGCAGTCTTTACATCCATTTGTCATATCTCATAGTCATATCATGTTGCTATGGCAATAAGGATTCTTATGGACTTGAACATTGCGACTGGTGAAAAGGTTTCATTATAGTCAACTCCTTGTCTTTGAGTATAACCTTTTGCCACCAATCATGCCTTGTAGGTCAATACCTTTCCATCAGGCCCAAGCTTTCTCTTGTAGATCCATTTGCACCCAATTGGAACAATTCTATCGGGAGGATCTACTAAAGACCAAACTTAGTTAGAATGCATCGAGTCTATTTCCGATTGCATAGCTTCAAGCCATAAATTTGAATCCGCATCAGAAATTGCTTCCTTGAAGTTTCTTGGATCACATCCAATGTCGGGTTCACTTTGATCCCCTTCAAGAAGAAGACCATATCTAATAGGAGGCCTAGAATTCCTCTTGGATCTCCTAGTAATATGCGTGTCTTGTGATGATTCTTGAGGTGTAGGATCGTTATTTTGTATCTCGGGTTCTTCTCGAATTTCTTCGAGTTCCATCATCTTGCCTTTCTTATCCAATAAGAACTCCTTCTTCAAGAAGGTGACATTCCTTGAAACAAACACTTTTGTTTCAGCAGGATGATAGAAATAATATCCGATTGAATTCTTTGGATACCCAACAAAATAACATAAGGTGCATCGACTATCCAACTTATCTCCCACTGTCTACTTCACGTAAGCAGGACATCCCCAAATCCTCAAGTACGAATACTTAGGAGTTTTGCCATTCCATAACTCGTATGGTATTTTATCTACTGCTTTAGTGTGGACGTTGTTTAACAACAATACCCCCGTTTCAAGTGCGTAGCCCCAAAACGAAGGTGGGAGCTCAGTGAAGCTCATCATGGATCGAACCATGTCCAACAAAGTTCGATTGCGACGCTCCGAAACACCATTCAGCTGAGGTGTCATCGGAGGAGTCCACTGAGAGACAATCCAATTCTCTTTTAGATAGTCCAAAAACTCGGTACTTAAGTATTCTCCACCTCGATCCGATCGAAGTGCCTTAATACTTTTACCTAGTTTGTTTTCTACTTCAGCCTTGAATTCTTTAAACCTTTCAAATGCTTCAGACTTATATTTCATTAAATATAAATACCCATACCTAGAATGATCATCGGTAAAGGTAATGAAGTAGGTGTTGCCACATTTAGTACCAATCCTAAATGGACCGCAAACATCTGTATGGATCAAATCCAACAGATTTTGACTACGCTCAGGTTTCCCTTTGAAAGGAGATTTAGTCATTTTTCCCTTTAGGTAGGACTCACAAGTAGGTAGAGAGTTAATATCAGACATATCAAACATGCCCTCTCCCACTAGCTTGTTCATCCTCCTTGAGGAAATATGACCTAGCCTAGCATGCCAAAGGTTTGCCGGGTTTTGACTATCGTTTTTCCTTTTAATTGTTGTTATCGGTTTATCAACATAATTAATTGGAACGTCTTTTAATTTTAAGCTATATAGATCGTTTTCAAGTTGTCCATTTCCAATCAAACATTCATTCTTGTAAATATTGCAAATCTCATTCACAAAATTGCAAGAAAAACCATCTCTATCAAGCATAGAAATAGATATAATGTTTTTGACCAAATCCGGAACATATAAAACATCTCTCAAAAATAACTTAAAATTTTTCTGCAAAACTAAATAAATGTCTCCTATAGCTTTGGCTTCGACTCTAGAACCATTCTCGAGCCTTAGCTGGGTCTCACCCATCCTTAGCTTACGACTTCTTGTCATCACCTGCAAATCATTGCAGATGTGAGATCCACATCCGGTATGCAATACCCAAGAAGAAGTATTAAGCGAAACATTTATTTCAATGTAAAACATACCCTTTGCAGTTCGCAACTGTTCGAGGTATTCCTTGCAGTTATGTTTCCAATGACCGGGTTTCTTGCAGTAATGGCAAACGTTTTCATCTTTTATCTCAATTGAAGCCTTGGCCTTTCCCTTCTTATTTGGTACAATCTTCTTGGGCGGGGCAGAACGTTTCTTACCCTTTCCACTTGGTCCTTTCTTAGAGTTAGAAGAGGACCCAACCAAGAGTACCGGTTTATCCTTCTTTAGTGTGGCTTCATATGTGACAAGCATATTGACCATCTCTTCAAGGGTGGCCTCTATCTTGTTCATATTGAAGTTCATCACAAAACCGTCAAACGATGAAGGAAGTGATAGAAGCAACAAGTCCGCGCTAAGTTCATGCTCCAAAGTCAAGTCGAGTGTTACCAACTTTTCAATGAGCCCAATCATGTGCACCCCATGCTCACGGACTGAAGTCCCATCTCGCATGTGGCTCGTCATGAGCTCTCTGATGGTGGCATACCTCTCCGACCTTGACTGAGCTCCAAAGAGTTCCTTGAGGTTCTTGTGAATGTCAGCATCATTCATGGCATCCTGAATCTCCTTTGAAGCTCATCAGACATCGAAGCCTGCATGTAGCATTTGGCCTTGATATCATGGTCCCACCATAAATCAAGTTTGGCCAACTCTTCCGGACTTGTATTAGTCGGGGCTTCCTTCGGAGACGGCTTCTCTAACACGTAGAAATCTTTTTCCGAAGTAAGAATAATTTTCAACTTACGGAACATTCCGTATAGTTTGCGCCAGTAAATTTGTTTTGTTCGAGAATTGAAAACAGTGGATTACGAGAAGTCATTGTAATAGTATACTGAAAAGGAAACAGACAATAATCAATGATTGTTTAATTAATTTACTAAGACATAAAATATGGCAAATTTTAATTTTATGAATTACACTCCCACTATTTTAACGATTTCACTACCCTCTAGTGAAAACGGGAAACTGTTTTCCTTAGTGAGAACATGGAGTCCAATTGACAAATCATGATCCCGAATAATATCAGGCAACCATAATTTTCAAAAGGTAGAGCCCAATTACTTCCAAAGTAACCCCCATGTTTTTACCTCATGTCCAATAAGGGCCCAATAATATGACGTCGTTTATTGTGACATGTCAAGATAACCCATCAATATTAAGTTGTGATGGACGGTCGCCATGTGGATCCCAAATAATATGAGTCAATCCCATGGGAGTTCCACCCAACTTACAACATGTGTCGATCTAATGTACAGCTTTTCGACGAACGAGCCTCCCCAATAATATGAGCCGGACCGTATCCGCGGGTAGCATCTCATACATTGATCGTTGATGAAAGGTAGGAATATTTAAACAATATTTAAATTCCCTTTTTATTAATCTTGATATCAATTTTAAATCATATTTAAAATGAGGGATTTTTAATTTTGAAAATTTGTCTCATCATGCAATTTATGTATGCTTGCGGGATTCATACAATTTAGTCTAAACATGCATACATCAATAATATCATATATTATTTAAGGATGATCGATCCCATTAACTAATCGACCCGTGGTTGCCAATCACGAGTCTAAGTCCAATCCTAGGTGATATGCAAGTATGCAATGCAATCCTATTACATTGAGCTTCCAATTTACATTTCTTCGGTCTTCATTGTATGCCGGGCCCACCATTTCTTCAAATCTTTGTCTCCCACTAAGTCTAATAAATTTACAATAAATTTCGATGACAAATATGGGATACATTTTTAGGGGTGGGAACGGGCCATAAACCAGATCCACTTTAATTACATATGACAATCATATTGGGCTATAAACCAAGCCCATTAATAAAATCCAACAACAATAAGACAAATGTAAATTACCTAACATACACCTAAAACATTGGTCATGGCAATCGATCATCCTTTATCCAATAATTAATTCAATAATTAAATAATTGGATAAACATGCAAAGGCATCATAATTTAAAAGATAAAATCATATTTTATCTTATCCAACCATAAGATCATATCTTATCATCAATTGTACCAAAATAATTAATTTTATAAAATTTAATTTAACGGATAAATTTATAAATTTTCCAAAAATTCAAATTTATCCAAAAAAATCAATTTTAAAATTTTCGGACTCGAACAATTCGATCCGATGCCTCGTGAACCAATCAAAAACAATTTTCGATCGGATCAAAAACTAGAATTTCAAAAAATTAAAATTTTAATTAAAAATTAAAAATAATTTTTTCCGGGCTGCCCGGGACAATCCCGGGCAGCCCGCGCCCCAAAGAGGGGCCCAGGCAGGGCAGCGACGATCGCTGCCCTAGGCAGCGACCCGGGCAGCGACGATCGCTGCCCAATTTGCCCATTAAAATTCAATTTTAAAATTTTCGTTTTGTTTCAAAAACCGAGGCTTAAAATTTTGTACAATCGATTAATTTAATCGTTTGATCTGAGCAACCTGTCTCTGATACCACTGTTGGAAAAAGTGTTCAGATCAATTAAGAATTGATACCCGGTGCAGCGGAAGTTTAAAAAATTTTATTTTATTATATGGAACGATTCCATATATGGGTATCAAAACTTTTACGATTAAATTTGTTCAAGTAAAAATAAAAACACAGTTAAATTTTTACCTCGTCAAGCAAAGGCTTGATCGTGGACTCCAACAGAATTTAATCTGCTCTTCTTGTAAATCCCGGGAACCGATGACAGTCACGATCTAACTCCGGAATTAGGTCCACGAATGAAAAACAGAAACCCTCTGATTGACTGCACTAGAAATCAATCAAAAGTTTTACGTAGAGAATAAACAGATATGATCTGTTAATTCGATTTGTAATTTTTCACAAAAATCACAAGTCGAATTTTCTCCTAAAGGGACAGAAGAATTTTTGAAAAAACCTCTTGAATAGTATAGAGTGAATTTCGAAAATTGCAGTATTCAATGTGTGTAATTTTCGAACCCAACACCTCTATTTATAGATAATTTCTAGTTATAATTGTATCAGGACTCTAACTCCTTAAAGCCCACAATCCATAACTTAAGTCCAACAAGCCAAGCCTATTGTTATAGAAATTAATATAAAATTTATCGTGACTCCGATTGATAAACTGAGTTCACCAATGTGCACAGAAACAATTTCTGCATCTTTCAGAGACAAGATAATTTTTCTGAATCCGAATTCAGTGATTTCCAAAAATGTCCATCCCTATGTCATTTTAAGAAATCCCACTCCCTTTAGTTAAGAAGTCCAACTTCTCTTTCATTAAATTTAACTCTTTAAATTTAACTAGATCTCCAAGATGTAATGCATAGTTATCGAATCTCGAACGACTCTTAATATACCAATGGTTGTTGATTCGATCGGGATATATGGATGAAGGGACCGTACTGTACGCTAACCAAAATCTACTGGTTCTTGCAGGCACTATCAGTAATACCTAGGGAATCATGGGGCGATGTTTCTAGGCGCTCTTACCATGATTCGATGGGTAAGTCGGAAATTGTTGTTCCGAGTCACAAGGAGTTGTGAGCCCACGGCTAGCTGTATTCCTGAACCATTGAGGGTTACACAAGTAATGGATTACTAAAACCCCGTAGAGATTTAAAACACATCATGTACTCTGGCCAGAGATTCGTCACACTAATATCTCCTCAGATCGCATAGGATATCCACACTCGCAAGTATGTGGTGAATCCTTGACAACAAAGCATCGACTCCTATATGTGTCGTAATTGTACCCAATCCCGACACCTGATGACCCCAATAGAGTCGGTAAACGAGTCAAAGTACAGTACTAGAATATAGAGTCTCAATGATGTTTCAATTAATAAGGAATAATGGTGTACAACCAAAACCGCGGACTTTATCCACTCGATAAGTGATAACCACTTGGAAAGTTCGAATAGGGTAGTTCGATCATTCATCATATGAATATCCATTTGCATGCTTTGAACATCTCTATGTTCCATTCCAATGAAACGTGGTACTTGGCATCGCAAATGCTAGTCTCAATCTCGAGCGATCCTTATCCTTATTTTTGGACGGCTCAAATTACTAGGAACAGCTTAGAATATACAGTGACTATAAGATGTGTTCCATGATAGCCATCCCCATGTGCTACCACATCTTACATACACTATAGTATATTCAAGGTCTTTATCAAAACAACAATAGTATATCATAATATAACATTCTGAAGAAAGATAAAGTCAATGCCATTATAAAAGTGTAAATTATATTAAACAAAAGATTGTTTATACATAGAGTCACAAAAGCCCTTAACCACAAGTTGGCTAACCGGGCACCCACTCTTTCACTGGATATGGGCATTATGAATTTCGGGTGATGCCATTCGGTTTGACGAATGCACCGGAAATCTTTATGAATTTGATGAATCGGGTATTTTGAGAATATCTGGATAGATTTGTGATCATATTCATTGATGATATTCTTGTCTATTCTCATGACAAGGATGAGCATGCACAGCATCTGAGGATTGTTTTGCAGACGTTATGAGAAAAGCAGCTGTATGCGAAATTGAGTAAGTGCGAATTTTGGCTTGATCGGGTAGTATTTCTCGGTCATGTGATTTCTAGTGAACGAATATCTGTAGATCCAAGTAAGATAGAGGCAGTGCTGAACTGGTCTCATCCGCCTACGGTTGCTGAGATTCGAAGTTTCTTGGGTCTAGCGGGATATTACAGTCGGTTCATCGAGAATTTTGCATAGTTGGCCAGGCCTTTGACACAGCTTACACGGAAATATGTTACCTTCATATGGTCCTCAGATTGTGAGGAATCATTTCACGAGCTGGATAGACGTCTTATTACTGCACCTGTGTTAGCTCTACCTTCTGGATCGGGAGGTTATGTTGTATATACTGATGCCTCTGGTCAGGGGTTAGGATGTGTTCTGACACAGCATGGACATGTTATTACCTATGCTTCTCGACAGTTGAAGACGCATGAGAATAATTATCCAGTGCATGATCTCGAGTTAGCCGCCATTGTATTTGCGCTTAAGATTTGGAGGCATTATCATTATGGCGAGAAATTTGAGATATTCACAGATCACAAGAGTCTAAAATATTTATTCACTCAGGCGGAGTTGAATATGCGACAAAGACGCTAGATGGATCTCCTGAAGGATTATGATTGTGAAATCAAATATCATCCAGGTTCTGCTAATCTTACTGCTGATGCCTTGAGTCGGCAGGCGAGACTTTTTTGCACTTCAGACTAGTGATTTATCTCATATGATTCAGGAGTGTTGTTCACTGAGTTTTGCGCTTAAGCACAAGAAAGGGAGAAATGGAATTCGATTGTATACTATTCTATCTGAGCCAGCATTGTATTCTCGGATCAGAGAAGCTCAGATATTTGATGTTAAGACTCAGCGTTTGGCACGTCTAGCCAATGAAGTTAATACATATGGATTCCATTATCAGTCAGATGGTTTATTGTGCTTATCGAATCGAGTGGTTATACCTGATGTTGCGGAGCTCACGAACGATATTCTTTCTCAAGCTCACAGGAATCGATTGTCAGTTCATCCTGGTAGTATGAAAATGTATAAGGACTTGCGAACTAGATTCTGGTGGAAAGGGATGAAACGGAGTGTATATCAGTTTGTTTCGAGATGTTTGGTTTGTCAACAGGTCAAGGCTGAACACCGACGACTAGGTGGATTACTGCAGAATCTTGAAATTCCCGAATGGAAGTGGGAGCATGTGACTATGGATTTTGTCACCCACTAGCCTATGACTTCACGTCAGTGTGATGCTATCTGGGTCGTTGTTGACCGTTTGACGAAATCAGCACATTTTATTGCTTACAACCTGGAATATTCTTATGATTGCATGGCACGCTTATATGTCCTGGAGATAATGCGATTGCATGGTGTTCCAGTGAGCATAGTCAGTGATAGAGACCCTCAATTTACCTCACGTTTCTGGGGTAGTTTTCAACAAGAGTTAGGTAGCACTCTGAGTTTGAGCACTGCATATCATCCGGAGACTGATGGATAGTCCGAGTGCACTATTCGTATGCTGGAGGACATGTTACGTTCTTCTGTCATGGATTTTGGCTTATCTTGGCAGGATCAGTTACCTTTGATCGAATTTGCCTACAATAACAGTTATCATCATAGTATTGATATGGCACCTTTCGAGGCACTGTATGGTCGACGGTGTCGTACTCCGTTATTCTGGGATGAGATAGGAGAACGACAAGTCGTGGGTCCTGAGTTGGTGCAGCAGATTGTAGACAAGGTAGATTTGATCAAGAGGAGGATTAAAGATGATCAAGATCAGCAAGCCAATTATGCTAATATTCACCGCAGGCCACTTCAGTTTGAGCCTGGTGAATATGTGTTCTTACGAGTATCACCTTTCAGGAAGGTGATGAGATTCGGTGTGAAAGGCAAGTTATCACCTCGTTTCATTGGGCCTTACCAGATATAGGAGAAGATCAAGGATTTTTGCTTATCATTTGGCATTACAGCCATATCTTTCCAGTATACATGATGTTTTTCATGTGTCGTTACTTCGACAGTACATAGCTGATGAATCTCATATTATTCAGCCCACTAATGTTCAGCTAGAGTCAGATCTGTCTTATGTTGAACGACCACTCCGTATCCTAGACAGGAAAGAGAAGGTTCTTCGAAACAAGACTATACCACTTGTGATGGTACAGTGGCAACGTCGAGGCATTGAAGAAGCAACTTGGGAAACCGAGAGTCGTATGCGAGCGGAATATCCTGAGTTGTTTGCTTTGTACTTTTGATTACCATGTAAAGATGTAATTACAGTTGTTGTAATAAAATATGGTTTGATATTTCATATTGATATCTTGATTTGTCTTTAGATTTTATTTCGCGGACGAAATGTCTAAAGGTGGAAAGAATGTAGTAACCCAGATTCCAGTTTAAGATAATGATATGGTAAACATGATTAAGGGTTAGTAATTAACCAATTCTGGGGCTTAATCGGACTTCAGAATCAAGAATTGGATTGTCAATATTTGAGCCAGTTCGGACGGTCCGAATAGGACTTCGGACGATCCGAACTCAGCAACTTGGGGGCTCCGAAGATGGCTTGTTGACTTCGGAGTTAAGGCAAGTTAGGACAATTCGAACAAGGATCGGACGGCCCGAACTTCACCTACGCCAAGTAGGCAGGATTACTCAGCCAATATTTTTGACAAGTGTCGGATTTAGGACACTTCAGACGGCCCGAAGTGGCGATCGGATGGTTCAAACTCGACGTGTCTCGCATGCAGGCAATGAGTTGGATCGGACGATCCGAACCCGAGTTCGGAGGGTCCGAACATGACCGGAAATTTTCCTATAAATACGGGTCTCCAGAGTTCATTTTGAATTATGAATTCTCGAGTTTCCTTCTTTAGTTATATACTATGAGTTATACACTTGAGGGCCCTATCGGTAATAGTGAGATTCAGGAATAACAAAGAAGTTGTTATAGTCATCCAGAGTCAGCAACCTCAAAGGGCTTACTACGGATGAAGGTATGGTCCGGGAATCTATTTAAGTTTTGGGAGTAATTATTAGCTTAGTTAAGGCTTATAGAACTTATGTAGTGATATAGTGAACTTTTGAATATAGGCTTGGAACCTAGGATTCTACTAGACTTGAACTAGCCTAGAGGTACGTACACATTGACTGAGATTGCCAACGAGTATACATGTTTATATGTTGCATTTATTTGGCATTATTATGTGGCATGATGTATATTTTACCGTTTTCTATATTCATATATCATGTGCATATACACGTTGAGCCTATACCTTGTTATACCTGATTATAGAGCCGCTCACCTCTATACTCGATAGTCTGTCACAGAGAGTACCGTGACGATGGGGATATGTATGTCTAATTACTCTGGTGTACTAGAAGAGTGTGGTTGCACCCAGAGGTTGATCCGTGCGGTGGCAGCACTCATGTGGCTCCGGTACTGAGCATGACTTTTCAAATGACCTTTACCACTCATCATGTTGCATGCATCATATATATACGTGTACTCATGTTTATGTACTGGGCGTTAGCGCTCACTTCCTAGTTGTTATCTTGGACACCCTATTCCATGGGGCAGGTCACAGGATGGACGGAGCTGGTAGTTCCAGGCAGGACTAGGGAGCATGAGTCTTGAGAAGTTATTTATACACCAGGATTCGTTATAGTTGTATAATGTTTACTTTTTAGTTATTTCGATTTGGTTGTATTACTACAGTATTAAGCCTGAATTTATTACTAAGCTGATATGTAAATTATGGATTATGTTCCGCACGTTTTACTCTGTTAAGCATTTTGCTTTATTAAGTTTATTGCTTGCTATTAGTTGCCAGTTAGTAGGTGATTCCATACTACAACTTTCAAGATGTCAAGCATCATGGCTAGTGTACGGAAGGTGGGTCTTGCTGTTCCAACATTGACAAGAATTTATCGAGGCCTCAACAAAATTGCTGCTTCTTCAAATCCATCTCGTGCATGTGCAACTTTTCCTACACACTTCATCTATGGTTGGCTTGCGCATTACTTTAATACTCACACCCAAGTTTTACAAGGAGCAAGTGGTCCCAAAATGGCTAGTTTTTCCGGCGAAGGGAGCGCAAAACATTATGATTCAATTGAAGCTCACAAAAGAATTAACAAATGAGATTTTGCTTCTTGGACTTGCACCATGATCACAAGGAGTAAAGACTTTTTATATCTTGATAATGGAAACACGGAGGAACTTGAGCAGAATTATTTTATTGCCATCCGTTCCGGCTATCTGTCTTTGCGCCAAGGAAGTCGCTTCTTGGTTGAACCTTATAGTCCTCACCACTTCAGTCGTCAGTTTGGATTTCATCAAATACCACCAGGGGTTCTTGTTCGAGACGTCCGCAAAGCTTCTTTGGATGAAGGGCTTTTTTTTTGGCGGTTGAGTACTCTTTCCAACTCAATGTCTAGAGTGCAATTTCCATCCATGCCCCCAAATGCGAAGAGATTCTACTCCGATGAGTATAAGAAGTGGTGGGCAATAGTTCATGGAAATTATTTGGAAGAAAACATCACAATTTTGACTATCTCGAAGCCTTGTGAAAATTTGCGATAAGGTAAAATTTGTGAGGATGAAAATGGGTTTCTCGGTGAAGACTCTCGTCCCAAAGATCATAGTGCTCGTGCAATCGAACTTTTAGAGATAAACAAGAGAAAGGACTTCCAAGATAGTGAGAGTAGCACTGAAAACCATTATTGGAAAAGGGCCAAAAGGACCTCTAATCCTTCTGAGCCAAGAGTTATTGACATTGATAGTGTAATCGGAGACCCGAGACTCATGAGAAGCTTTGTGGGAGAGGTAATTTTTTTTTAAAAAAAAATTCCTTTCTCTTTTTTTTTTTATTATCCATCAAACTCTTTTGTCATTCTTTTTTTTTTAGGTGGAGAAAGAGTTATTGAATGTTGATGATACTCATGGTTCAAAAAGGCAACCAAAAATCGATCATGAGACCAAACACATCAATTGCAGTTCTTTCAGCCGGTAAACCAATAACAAGAAGGGTTCTATTTTGGAGATTCCCAATGCAACTCCCAAGCCTGCTGCCCTTCTTGCATTTGATGGAGGGAAATTTTTATTTGATCATCAAAAGAAATTTCTTCAAAGACTGTGGGTCGACCTTTGTTAAAAGATAATGAATACTTCAATTGATTGTATCTCTCCTCTCAAAGGCGACGTGCTTTTGGTGCTTGATACCATGAAGAGTTTCCATGATTTTGATTTCTCCTTCTTGGAAAATTTGTTAGGATCATTTTTTGACAAATCTGCTCCATTTGATGAAGCCCGGTCAAAATCTTCCGAACAAACTGCCAAGGAGATTCTTGCACAACAACTGAGTGAAGCTAAAGATCGTCTTGATGCTGCCAAGACTAAGGAGAGCAATGAGGCGAGTCAAGTTCAATCTGCTCATGAGGAGTTGGAGCGCCTTACAAAGGAACTTGATGATTTGAAGAAGAGAAAGAAGAGTTTATCTGCTTCCTTAAAGAGACAACAACGATTGTTATCCAGTGCTCAAGCGGATGTTCATAAGATTGAGGAAGAAATCACTGCAATCGGAGATGTTTCCCCTTTGGATGATGGGGCCGTCGAGAATTTGAAGATGTCGATGATCCATCTTGAAATTTCCAAAGAGGACTTGAAGAAATTTAGTCTATTTGTTTAACATTTGTTTATGACTTTCATTTCTTCATATCTTTTGTAATGAACATCATTTTGAGACAACTATACATTTGTTTCTTTGATTGATATTTTTTTTATATTCTTACATTCCACTTGAAAATAAATTATTATTTCATGTGAAAAGAAAACAGGAAGTTCATGACTGTACTTAGAAAATATCTAAGTTGCCTACGTACCCAATATAGGGATCAAGTCATAACGTAGTTCAAAAATTTTATTGTTTGGGAGGGTTCCGTGCACAGTTTATACTCATGCGGGCCAGGAGTATCTATTTTTTAACCACCCTAGACTAGGTGGAGATTTAATATTTTAACCAGATAAAATTCCATAAGTGGGAGAAATACAGTTTAACCACATGAATTCACTATTGGTGGGGACATAACAATTTAACCACATGTAATACATTTGGTGGATACCGTTCACAGTTTATACTCTTGTGGGTCAAGAGTTTTTCTTTATTTTATTTTTTTTTATGCATAGTAATGCTTCAAGAATTTCCCGTTTATGGGACCAATTCTTAAACCATCTTCAGCCACCAGTTTGTATGCACCATTAGTATAAACCTCTTTGACAACATACGGGCCATCCCATTTTGATGTAAACTTGTTTCCGGTTCGATGGGTTGTGATGATGGGTCTTCTCACTGCGAGTACTAAATCACCGACTTGAAATGAGCGCGATCACACTTTTTTGTTGAAAGCTCTAGAGAGACGAGCTTGGTAACACTCAAGTCTTTGTTGCGCTTCCAGTCTTTTCTCATCGAGAGCTTCAAACTCCTCGAGGCGCAAACGTGCATTTTCTTCTTCTGTCAAGCCTTCTTGTATAGTTATCCTTAGTGATGGAATTTGTTGCTCGAGTGGCACGACGACTTCCACACCATACACCAATGCATAATGAGTTGCTTGAGTAGGCGTTTTGTAAGTGGTTCTATATGCCCATAGAGCCTCTCCAATCCTTTCATGCCAGTCTTTCTTTGATTTTGCAATTATCTTTTTCATGAGATTACACAAGGTTTTGTTGAAAGCTTCGGCCAAACCATTAGCAACAGCATAGTACATAGAAGACTTTCTTTTCTTAAAGCCAACTTTTCACAGAGTTTATCAATCAAAGCGTTGCAAAAAGGTTTTCCATTATCTGTGATCACGTACCGAGGAATCCCATATCGATATATAATGTGGGTGCGAATAAAATCAGAAACATTTTCCTTCTTCATTTCTTTGAGAGCTACCGCTTCAGCCCATTTAGAAAAGTAGTTAGTTGCAGCCAAGATATACAAATGTCCACTTGAAGATTAAGTTAGCGATCAAACTACGTCTAAACCCCACACGTCAAATGGCCAAGAGGCTACTGTAGGATGCAACACATCGGGCGGTTGGTGAATGAAATTTGCATGGTACTGACAAGCTTGACACATTTGTGCATAATCCATGCAATCTTTCACCATTTTTGGCCAATAATAGCCCATTCTTTTAATCTGGAAATGTAGCTTTGGGCCTGATTGATGGGCTCCGCAAATTCCAGAATGAGCTTCTTCCATTGCTCGGGTGGTTTCTTCATCCCCTAAACATCGTAAGAAAACTTCATCAAATGAGAGCCTATATAAGGTATCTTTGTAGTAGATGAAACGTGCTGCGTGTCTTCGAATGTCTACCCTTTGACGCAGAACATTTGGCAACTTTTCATACTTAAAGTAATCAACAAATGCTTGACGCCAATCTTCTTTCTCAATTTCGAATACTTCGACAGTGTAATTATCATCTTCTTTTTCTTCATCACTCTCATCCTCAAAAAATGGCGGTACTACCCAATTTTTACATATTGGCACACGAGCTTCGTTGTTTAGCATGGAAATTGTAGAAGCAAGTTTGGCTAGTGCATCAGCTTGTTTATTGTCTTTTCTCAGCACATGCTCAATCTCCACATCACCGAGCCACCCCATAAGCTTCCTAGCATAATTATGATATGGGAGTAATTCAGGCTTTCTGACTTCATATGATCCGAGTAACTGATTAATCACCAGAGCCGAATCCCCATATACTTGAAGATGAAATTGCTTTAGATCGGCCGTCATTTCTAGTCCAAGGATTAGAGATTGATATTCAGCAACATTATTGGAGCAATTTTGAGTCAAGGTTAATGAGTATGGAAACACTTCCCCGTCAGATGTCACAAATATAACTCCAGCACCGGCTCCTTCCTTATTGGAAGCTCCATCAAAATATATTTTCCATGGAGGTATAATTTCAATTACAAGAACATTTTCATCAGGAAATTAATTAGATAGCTCCCAATCAGCAGGGATTGGGTGTTCAGCTAAAAAGTCAGCTAATGCTTGCCCTTTGACAGCCTTCTGAGGAACATATATAATTTCAAATTGCTGCAATTGGAGATACCATCATGCAAGCCTATCGGAAAGAACCGGTCTTGACATCACATATTTTAGCGGGTTTGCTTTTGAGACAAGCCAAACAGTGTGGGCTTGGAAGTAGTGTTTTAGCTTCTGAATGACAAATATGAGGGCTAGGCATAACTTCTATATTGGTGAGTAGTTCAATTCATTTGGAGTCATCATTCTACTCAAATAGTATAGTGCAGTTTCCTTCCCATCCTCATTATCTTGAGCTAATAAAGCTCCAACAGAATGCTCTTGAGCAATGATATAGAGGGTTAATGGGGGTCCATGCACCGGGGAGGCCAACACAGGAGGCTTCATCAAATAATCCTTAATACTCTCAAAAGCATTCTTGCAAGATTCATCCCACTTAAATGGAACTCCTTTTTTTGTGATGCGGCTAAATGGTTGACAACGCCCATCCAAATTTGAGATAAATCTCCTGATATATGCCAATTTTCCTTGCAAACTTTTCAGCTCGTGGATATTTTGAGGTCCAGACATTTTTAAAATTGCATCAATTTTGGCTTGCTCAATTTCAATCCCTCGATGTCGGACAATAAATCCAAGGAATTTTCCTAGTGTGACACCGAATGCGCATTTCAAAGGATTCATCTTTAGTTGGTACTTTCTTAGGCGCTCAAAAATTCTTCTTAAATCTTCCAAATGGTTATTTCTCCATTTGTATTTAACAACCACATCATCAACATAGAATTCAACATTTTTGTGTTACATGTCGTCAAAAATATTCTGCATTGCCCTTTGATAAGTGGCACCAGCATTATTTAATCCAAATGGCATTACTTTGTAGCAATATATACCCTTTGGTGTGCGAAATGTAGTTAACTCTTCATCTTCTGGCGCCATGAGAATTTGATTATATCTAGAAGATCCATCCATGAAAGAAAATGCTTTGTGACCCATTGTGGCATCAATCATGAGTTCAGTGATAGGTAATGGAAAGTCATCTTTTGGGCATGCATCATTCAGATCTCGAAAGTCAACACAAACCTGAATTTGTCCATTCTTTTTCTTTACAGGAACTATGCTAGATATCCATGTAGGATACTTGACTTCACGGATGAATCCAACCTCAATGATTTTGTTAATATCATTTTCGATTGGAGGGATTAACTCAGGGCGGAACCTTCGTTGAGCTTGCTTTATAGGTTGAGCTCTCTTTTTAACAGCTAAGTGATAGACATCCACTTTTGGATCCAGCCCAGGCATTTCTTTGTATGACCATGCAAATATATCTTTAAACTCATGCAGTAGCTCGATGTATGCTTCCTCTTCATTGATGGACAATAGGGAACTGAGGTAGATTGGTCTCGGGTTATCATCGTCGCCTAGATTAATCTCTTTCAGTTCATCAACAGTGGCTTTTACCCCTTCTTCAAGTTCAAGAGGGGCGATTTCAGAATCTTCCTCTGATGTAGTTTCTTCTTCATTTAAAGTGATGTGACAGGAAGCAACACTTTCTGTATCATCCTCATCTTTTTGAGTTTGAGTTTAAACCACTATTTGCATCTTAGCCTTTAGGATCTTATCGCATGATATAATCAATGTGGTGCATCGCTTCATGCGGGATGGAATCCAACTTCGCAATATTTTTGGGGTTTGCTGATTATGCGCCTCTCACGAATGCTTGGGAAAGTTCAATCTTTGTCAATTCCTTTCCTTTTTACGCCGGCCCAGCCTATCAAAGATAGACACTCGTTGATCTTTTTTGTTTTGTTCGTCAAGAACGGTGTTTGACGAGTATTCATCTTCATCAATATAGATAAGTCTGACTCTTTTGATGGCAATGCGGATGGGACTTTGTGGAATGAACCCAAGGCCTGGTCGAGTTTTTTGAACAGTATGCGCATTTTCTTCAAAAGCCGATTTGGCAATTAGTCCGCGCGCTTGTTTGTTAGAAATTTCTGAGGGGAGTTTACCCAAGGTGAGGTTTTCATTTGGGTTGTATCCGGAAATTAGTACTTTCTTCATCATCCTGTCTTTCGGGTTCCCGATGAGGTGAACACTCTTCGATTCTTGATGTCTTCTCATTCTAAAAGTACTACTTGGCATCGGAAAAGTGTGACTTGGACTCGATAAATGGTTTATCATCTCCAATTACTTTTCTTACCACCCCGTCTTGACAGTATTTAAAACATTGATTCCATGTATAAGGAACTACCCCATTTTCATGAAGCCATGGTCGACCAAGCAACATGTTGTATGATTTCCTGGAGTCTATGACATGAAAGAATGCACTTGAGGTCATGTCACCCATTATTAGTTCTAATCTTATGGCCCCAAGAGCCCTTTGTCCTCCTTGATTAAATCCTTGGATCACCGGGCGACTATTTGCAAGTTCTTCTGTGGCAATATTCAACTCTTTCATCGTGCGCAAAGGCATAATATTAACTGCAGAGCCTTCATCAATTAATATCCTATTCACCTTTCGCTCGCGACTATAGCCCGTGATGAATAAAGGCCAATTGTGAAAGTCAAAACCAAACGGTAGATCTTCATCAGTGAATGCTGAGGTCGCCGCACAATCTTTCTTATTTTCAGACTGACCAATCTGGTTGCAGAGACTTCCTTGCAAACCTGATACATAGCATGATGCACCATCATGGTTATGTATTTCGATTTAATTGGCATTCACATTATCCTCTTCAAGTAATATTTTTCCTTGGCGAGCCAACTGCATGATTTTATCCTTGAATATGAAGCAGTCATGAATAGTATGCCCGATCAACAAATGATATTTGCAATATTTTGGGCTATCCACTCGTGTAGCTTCTTCAGGTCGCTTCAATTCTAGTAATTCAATCAAGTTTGTTTTGACCAAATCATCAAATATCCCCGATACATCAGAGTTGAGAAAAGGGTACTGTTTTGATTGCATCTCCTTTAAACTCAACTTTTTTTCGCTCTCTTTCCTGATATATTTCTTTCTTTCCATTGCTTTTATCACTTATATTTGCCTTGACTTTGACAGATGTGGCATTAACTGTCATCGGTTCTTTTGTCGGGGACTTTGTGAAAGGCTTGCATCCTTTCTTGAAGCCTTCCTTTTCTTTTGCTTTATGAGATTTAGGAGCTGGAGGTCCCTCTGCTCCACTTGTAGCCATACTCAATTCCATGTCATGAGCACAAGTAGCTAGATCCTCTAATGTCTTTGGCTGGATTCCTTGAAGGATGTATCGAAGCCCCCAATGCATACCTTGGATGCACATCTCAATGGCGGAAGATTCCGACAATCGATCTTTGTACTTAAGACTCAAATTTCTCCAACGATTGATATAGACAATGACAGGCTCTTCTTTCCACTGTCGTGAGTTTGTCAGCTCGATCATGCTAACTATTCGTCGAGTACTGTAGAAGAGATTGAGAAATTCTTGTTCTAGTTGATTCCAACTATTAATCGAGCATGGCTCTAGATCAGTGTACCAATCAAATGCATTCCCCTTTAGTGAACGAACAAATTGTTTGACTAGATAATCTCCATATTTCCCCGCATTATTACATGTCTCGATGAAATGAGCCACATGTTGTTTTGGGTTTCCCTTGCCATCGAACTGTTGAAACTTTGGAGGCTGGTAACCAGTGGGCATCCTTAAGTCATCGATCTTTTGCGAGTAAGGCTTGGCATATGTGAGAGATGACTTGGAGCTTCAGTCAAGTTTTTCTTTGATAGTACCCATGGTGAAGTTTTTAACTGGTCTACATGAACTGACCCATCAGGAGAAAAATGTAAATCTTTAGTATGTTCCTTTCCCTTTTTCTTCAACAATGACTCAGTTTCACCATTTGTTTCACCTTGTTTGTCCATGTGACTTGCATCAGTATTGTCTATCTTGTCCATCAACTTCATAATTTGGGAGTCTTGTTCTTGAAAATGTATCGAGAGTCCCTCAATTGCATTTGTTAGATTTGCTATTTGATCTTCTAAATTTGAGGCATTTGTCACCATCACGGGTGCTATGTGCGAGCTTTGATGGGTTTCTAAGAAACGAGCTTGCTCAGAAGATTCTTGTAATTTCTTCGACATACTTATTGTGACGACTCCAAGACTTTCAGTTGACTTCTTAGTAGAAACCTTTATGTTGGAGATCTTTTTATTGGTGGACATGATGACTTAAAACTTTTGGCGAAGAGAAAATATGAAGGGTAGAGACCGTCCCACTGGGCGTGCCAAAATTTGTAGCTCAAATTCTTTATTTCTTAAAATTAAGAAATAAAAAATTGATACAAAGTGAATTAAATAAAGATTAGTGAATGCAATCTTTAGATAATCCCTTGATTCTACTCTTCTATGATAATTTCTTGTGAAATGTCAATTTCTTGGGTGTTTGATCTTCTTGGAAGATGATTTGATATATTGATAACGTTAATTCGATGGGTTCACACTTTATTATAGAATTAACCTTCAAAATTTGAGAAGAACGCGATGAATGCTTTGAATCGCGCCTTGAATTTTGTTGATCTTGAATTAGGTGAAGAACAAAATCTTCTTGAATTTGAATGTATTTAAATATGTTGAAGAATAACGCAATCAATTCCTTGAATCACGCCTTGATCTTCTTGAATTTGATGAATTTGACGAAGAACGCCTTGAATTTCGCCTTGATCTTCGTTGATTTATTTGAGCTTCTTGAAGATAACTTGAGAGAGAAATCTTGAATTCTTCTACTCTTTTTCTTCAGTCTTCTCTGTATTGTGTCTTTTTTTTCTTGGTCATTTGCCCCTATTTATAGCTGAAGGATGCAGATTCCTTCCATTTCCATTTGATGAGGTGTCGCAATTTGATTGGCTCCTCATTTTTCATTTGTCTTCTATTAATCATAATATTTGATTTTAAATATTAAAAATATTAGTATTCTCTTCCATTTGATTCAAGATTTGATTTGAAATACTAAAAATATTAGTATTTCGTTCCATTTATTGCAAGATATGATCTTGATTTAAAAATATTGATTTGATCACACAATATATTAAATATCAATTTAATTAACTATTTATTTTTTTTAGGAATTTAATTTCCAATAAATAAATAGTCAATTATTTTTTATTGATATTTCATATATATACTTCTTTTGGTATTTTTCATAAATTTAGGCTAGAAAAATTTAATTGTCTACAAGGGTATTCTTGAAGATTTCTCCGTTCAGAGGTACAGTGAAATTTGGCAAGAGAGGGAAGTTGTCTCGGAGATTTATCGGGCTTTATGAGATTCTTGAGAAGATAGACGATCTTGCCTATAGACTTGCACTTCCTCCATCTCTTTTTGGCATTCACGACGTTTTTCATGTCTCTATGCTACAAAAATATCAACCTGATGCATCTCATATTCTTCAACCTGATGAAGCAGAACTTGTCGAGACTCTGAGTTATTTTGAACAGCCAATATAAATTCTTGATCACAAAGAAAAGCAACTCAGAAACAAGACTATTCCATTGGTTAAAGTCCAGTGGAGTCGACATGGAGTTGAAGAAGCTACTTGGGAATTTGAAGCATATATGAGACAGCGTTTTCCAGAGCTATTTCACTGAGGCGAGTTCTTATTCAGTTTTTCTTTTATTTCATTATCTTATATGTGTACAGATTGCATGCGATTTCGAGGACGAAATCATGTCTTAGAGGGGGAGAATTGTAAGCCCGAGATTATTTAATTTTAATTCAAAAATATTTAATTTGAGAATTTTGGAGTTTAGATTTAAATTATAATATTCTTAAATTATTTAGGATTGAAATTGAATTAACAATATTGACCGAAAACGATTTGTAAATAATGAATAATTGAGGGGCCAAAGTGAAAATCTGGGATTTTTAGTGGGACACTTGTTACATATATGTGTTTATACGTGTATATTGCATAATGCATCAGAAACTTCATCTTAAGAAATCGAGACTTCATCTTCTTCCTTGAAATTGGATTTTCAAACTTTGATTCAAGAATATTCGGCCGTCCGATTTCAAAACCGAGCCTAATTTTGGAATCCTTGCAAGAAGAGTTATCTATTGATGTAAGTATTGATGAGATTCAGTAGGTTTCAAAATCATGTATGTGCAGAACTCATAATTTGATTATGGTTATATGTTCTTGAAATTATATGTATTGCGGTATCGAAATCGGATCGAAGAACGGACAACGTATGCATTTGATATGATTATTCCAGCTTTATTCGAAACCTAGGCCTACTGATATGCTGATATTGTGATAATATTGAGCTGATATGAGATGTATTTGAGTTGTATTTGATTGTTAGAATTGATAGATTTCAGTTTTGGTTACCGATTTTTAACCGTTACGCCACCGGTTCAAAAATTGATTCCGTTTCGAGTCTTGTTGATTGAGCTGAACATGATATGAGTTCGTTTCTTATGTTTCTTGCCTGTGATAACTTCCTTTCATATAGGTATTGAAGCTTGACGACTCGACATTTTAGATTTGAATCGATAGAAGATTGATCAAGGTTTGAAGTCACTTTTACCTTGACGATTGAGTTGTGAGTTAAGCATATTTTTATATGCATTTCTTATTGTAGATTTTCCAAACTTGGAACTTCTAAGAATCAACATAAAAGGTATAAGTGTATATTGATCAAGTTGGGATAGAACACTCGAGATAGATATGATTCTCGAGTTCCCAATCTAAATCGCATACATAGATGTTTATGTGCTCTTACTTGCTATACATGTTTTTGTGGTTGAAATGTTAATTGTTGCTTGATTTGAACATTTTACATTTATTGATTATAGCATGATGCATCAGCTTTTGTATACATTCATCTTGAGCCAAAAACCAAGAAAGCATAGACGGTCGAACAGCCTAAATTGCAAAAGACATTTGGAGGGCTATAGTTGGGTAGCACGGAATGCAGATTTACTTCCAGAGCAAGATGACTCACTATAGTTGCAACAAATTCAGGGGATTGAGATACTTGACACCACCTCGATTGGTAGAGTTGGTGGTTTGCTAGAGATTTTATTCCCCGGGATCCCAAGAACCGAGATTTCTTTGATAGAAGATTGATAGCCATGATTCATACATACATTGAATTTATCTTTATTTAGATTGCATGTATGTTGTTTATACAGGGAATTATATTCTCACCGGAGTTATCCGGCTGTTTATTTGTTTTGTATGTGTGCATAGAAACAGGTGGGGTATGAGCTGGTCAGAATCGACATGGGTAGCTCGAGTTAGAGTCTTAGCTCTAGGACTCGGGTTTATGTTAGAAAGATGACATGTATTATATAAGTTTGACAAACATGTTAGAAAACAAGAAACTTTGTTTATGTTTACTCGTCGAGTACTCGTTTATGTTTGAGATTTCATGTATTCTAGATGATTAGAATGATGTTTGAATGCATGTATATTATTTAGTAGTTCGATGAAGATTGCGAATATGTTTATGTCATTTTCCAGATTTGCATCCTTTGAAATTCTGATTTTTTTGTAGGGCATGGACCCTGTACATGCCTCCGTGAATGGGTTCGTGTAGCAAGGCACGGACACCATGCATACATCCGTGCCAGGGTCCGTGTGACTTCGAGTCGAGGCAAAAACTTTGAAATTTTGAAATGTAATGCACGGACCTAGGCACGGAGGGAGCACGGAGTCCGTGTAGAAAACAAAAACTTGATGTTTTAGTGTTATTGATTCACACGGACCCGGACACGGAGGTGGCACAGAGTCTGTGTACTTTTCAGCCTTAGAAATTTGGCTACAGGTTCATGCACGAACCTGTGCACGGAGTCCGTGTATTTTTTTTAAAACAATTATGCTTTAAGTATTTTGTATCAAGTTTGATTCAATCATGTTTATGTATTAATTGTATTTCTGGACCGAACAATCTTCCCCTTTTTTATGATCAAAAAACTTAGATAAAAAATATGAACATTGAAATTCAAGTAATGCAAAAATCATATTTTTATCTAATATATTTCTCCCTCTTTTTGTGATAATCAAAAAGGTTCAAAATAAACAAAACTATTATAGCTCCCCCTAAATGTTTGAATAAATAAAGTTTGCGAAAATAAAGGGATAAATCTACTACGTTCAACTCAATTTTTCATACTAGCTCCCCCTTGCTAAATACCATTTCATGATTTCAAAAACATGAATGTAATGCACAAGTAAATTAGTCTCAACTTGATTAAACAACAAATAAAGCGAGATATATAACTAACACAAATAAATCAAGTTGTCAATTAGCAAGCTTCATCAAGATTAGACCAAATTAGCTCAAACTAGAAAGCAACTCAAAATTAAGATTGACATGCCAACTGAAATATTCATGAAGCATTTAAGCATCCCTATATAATATTTAAGCACAACCACTGATGTAATGGAAATGACTAGACATTTTCAATTTCAAGACATGCTAGCATAGGTAGAATATCATGTTGGCAATCAAACTCAAAAGCTCACGTAAAGATAATTTTAGAACGAGTTTAACAAGTTTTCTTGACAATGTATAACTGTGATTCGAGATAATAAGTCCTTTTTATTGATGAGTGGAACATCCTTGAGCTTCTTGATAAAAACATCAACTTTTTTCTATGCCCTATTTTCTGCCGCAGCAAACATGGTCTTTTTTAACCAATAAACTGCTTCTTCTTGTGCAAAACCAGGCTGAAAATTTTATACCGCTGCAATCCTCTACAAGTCTAGTTTGCAATGCAAAACTCATTTTGTCATTTGGACACTCGAGCAAGGAGTTATGCCATTTTTCCCAAGGTCGCTGCAAGTTGCCATAAATTCTCAACTCTGCATGTATATGTTAGAATATCTCAAAAATGAAATGTTTAAGATAAAATCAGTTTCAAAATGCTCTTTCAAGAACAACCCTCTCTGATACTAATTGATAGGATCAGTTAGGTGGAAGAAAACACAAGTTTAAAAATATTTTGCGCTACAATAGCTCGTTCTTGAAATGTTCGAATACGAACCATGTAACGCCCCGAATTTATCTTAATTGACTTTATTTGAGATAATCAGAGTTTACAGAGTTCAAGAGCCGACTTGATTTTGATCAGGGTCTATTTTGAAAATTTTGGAAATTTCAGGGACGAAAGTGCAAAAATGGGATTTGTTAGATATTTAAGAGGGTTTTGACTCTTCTTCCTCCCCCATTCTCCTCCTCCATCGCCTCTCCCTCCATTGAAGACTCCCCAACGTGACTTCAAGCTTTGGGATTTCAGTCCGAGTTCGATCCGTCCGTTAGAATTTATTTCTGAAGGCAGATTAGCGATCACTGCAGTGAGAGCTTTGTTCTATAGTAAGTTTTTCTTCCATCAGATAGACTTCTATTTTTGGATATCGTTAGAATTGATTGAGTTTCGAGTATGTTGTTCCTGGAAGAGTTCTGATCGTTTATTGTCTGTCGGTTTCGAAATAGAGCGTCGTTCGGATTTGTTATGATTTTTGGAAGATTATTCGAAAGTTTGAGTTTTGTGATTTGTTGGAATAAGATTGTTATGGTTGAATGTTGGTTGATTTGAGTTTATTGGATTGATATTATGTTCTTTACGTTTTCGGTTTGATCAGAATCTTGTCGTTATGCCGCCGGTTTGAGTTTTTGGGCTATAGTTTGGTTTGAATTGATTTGAGCCGTTTTCAGTTGTGTTTGAATGTCGATAGTGATCTCGGGCCTTCATTACTTTATTTTGCAGATTCTTTTAAAGGCCGTTGAGTTGCGAGGTCGCAGGAGTTGTATCGTTTTAGAGATTGTAGCCGGTAGAGTATCGATTCTCTTATTATCGACTAGGAAGTTTGATTGAATCTTAAATGAGTATATTGTTGTTGTTTCCAGGTTGGAGCATCAACGTTTGGAAGAGGTATAAGATGACTTAGACTGAAATGGAACGAGTGACTCGAATCCGACTTGATTCGAGTGTTCCTAATAAATCACATACTTGCATGTTAATTGAATTACTTGAATTTATTGAATGAGTTATGTTTTGCATTACATTCATCTTGAGCCAAGAATCCTTGTTTTTAGCGGGCAGGACAGCCCTTTTATGTTAGACATTTTGGGGGCTTTTAAGCGAGTGGCTTAGGTGTAGAGGTTTTCCTAGTGTCAGCATACTCCTTATAGTCGCACCAAAGTCTAGAGGATAGAGATACGTAGCACCACCTCGATCGGGAGAGTCGGTGAGTTGTTTACGTGATCTCATCCTCGGGATCCCAAAAGCAGAGCATCAATTTCTTGATTATCCGGACTTGATAATCCCAGAGTTTTAAGACATGAATTTCATTTTGATTTCTCTTGGAATTGCATGGTTGATATTTGAATATTTGGAAATGGATGTATTTCGTTTTGAGATGCTTATCTGATATTGCATGTTAGTCTCTTTTACTGGGAGTGTTATTCTCACCGGATTATCCGGCTGTTGTCTTGTCTTTGTATGTGTGCTTGGAGACAGGTGGGGCAGGACCGAGTCAGAGATCGCATGGCTAGGTGGTCGAGTTGATAGAGTGAGGCCTTGTTGTTGTAAAATATAGGACTTAGATTGTATTCGAACTCGTTATGTTTTGTATTGAATAAGCTAGACTGATGCATGTTCTACTATTTTGTGACTGTATGAACCCTAGAACTACCTTGTATTGTTTAAATTGGGTTTTGATGTTGAGTTAAGAACTATATTATCGTACATGCTATTGAATCTTGAACTTGTTTTGATTTCGTCGAACTTTGGAAATTAGCGAATCTTGTTGTTTTCGACTCATTTGATGTTATTCGAACTCCTTGTTATTGTAGTTTTTTGATTGAGGTATCGAGATGGAACCGTTGCGGGTTTTAAATATTTATTTTTATCTTGAGAGGCCAGAGGGCGCACCCGTGCCAAAACCTCCAAAAAGTTGGTTCGCCCAGGGTGCACCCATGCCCAAACCGCCAGTGTGGTGGTTTTGCCAGAGCGCACCCGCAATGCACTATTCAAAAAAAAAATTCCTTGTTAAATCTTGGATCTTGTTTGCTTGTAATTGTTTTTCCCGAGATTAGATGTTTAGAATCGAGGTCTCACAAACCGAGCACCAATAAATTATATCAAGTTTGGTTACAAAACCAAATGGAAAATACTCGAAATCATCCATCTAAAAACTGATTAAGCATTTGAAAAATCATTTCAAAATATTACAAGTTAAGATAGTAAAAACATTTTGGTTGAAAGCATTTTATCAAACACTTTGCATGCAATATTTTGGTACTTTAAAGAACATATAAAATGCTTCAACAAATCACCCAAAAACAGTAGCAATAAGTAAATGCGATAAATTAAAGGGACAAGAATTTTTTTATAGATGTTCGAAGCTCAATCTCCTATGTCACCCCTTCTTCCTCCTCGGAAGGATCCACTAGAAGACTTTGTCTATTAAGACGTCATGTAATACACCTACTCCAACTTTAGGACTAACCCACTTCCTAAATCGAAACTCCTAGATTCACGCTCGATTGTAGGCCGCAACCTCACAATGTGCATAATGTTTAACATCTTTATGTCAAGACTTACAAACACAATCTTTAACGCTTTTGTACTAAGACTCTCACTCAACTAATATTTACAAATCATATCTCATATGTGTGTGAGTAAGTTGGGGTTGAGATGTGAAGAACTTGACTGTAAAAGCTCAAGAAATCTGTTATGCTCTTCACACCAAGGGCAAGTTCTTGAATAAGCCAAATAATCTGTTTTGACGCCCTCTTCATGTGGAAAAGATCTAACAAGCTGAATATTCTTTTGGGTGTCCACTCTCTTTTCCTTCAATCTCTAGATCTTGTATTTATAGCCTCCAAGAATAATATAGACGTTAGATACAAGAAATATGATCGTTGGAAAAGGTTCTCATATCACAACAATCATATTTCTCTTTCATGACGGTAGCTTTGACCGGTTGACTAGATCTGGATCTGGAGCAGTAGACAGGAGAGATCATGTGACAAGCTTGGTGAGAAGTTGATATCTTCGAGTCGGTTTACATGCTTAGATCGGTTGATATCTTCAATTTGGTCGGTTGATATAGAGCAGGTGACAAGCTTGGTGAGAAGTCGAGTGAGATTCTCAACTGCTTGAGTTGCTGCTGTCTGTTCACATGCTTGTAAC